>NC_141601.1:19327749-19675249 GCF_047967505.1 Dipteris shenzhenensis
GAGGGTTCGAAGGAGAGCCTGATTACGGTCAAGGAGGCTCTTGGGGTTTATTGCACCGCCTCAGGGGCAAGGATCAATTGGGGCAAATCAGTCGGTTTTCTTTCAGTGACCGAGGAGTCCTAGGAGATTCTTTGGTGGGGCACATTGGTAGGCTTTAGGTGGATCCCGAGTGGCCAGTTTGCAAGGTACTTGGGATGCTGTGTGGGCATTGACATCTCCGCAGAGCAGCAGATAGCCCCTGTCCTTGAGAGCGTGAGGCGTAAGCTTCTTTATTGGAGCTCAGCCAAACTCCTCTGGCAGGGAGGGCCCTGGTGGCTAATCAGGTCCTGTTGGCCAGAGCCTGGTATATAGCCTCTTGTTGCTGTTTTCACAGGGGTTGCATGGGGCAGTTGAAACGCTTGGTGCGTAACTTCCTTTGGGCATGATCAGATGGCACTCAACACCGGAGCTAGAGTTGCGTGACAGACACTGATACTACCACAGGCACAGGGAGGCCTGGGTATTATAGATCCGAAGATGCAGCGCAGAGCCCTATTGGGCAAGTCGATAGTTAGGGGTCTCACCCTAGGCAGGGAGCCTTGGAAACTTCTCCTGCAGCGCGGTCTCTTGAGGAACACCCCACGCACAGGTGGTCAGTGGCAGCCGTCCCACAAGTGGATCTTTTCGGAGGCCCCTCTCACGGGGAAGGGCTCACTCCTGATGAGGAGTCTCTTGAGGGTATGGCAGCGGATCTCAGGAGGTCTCATCTGAGTCAGCCCTTGGTATGCAGAGGAGTTTGCACGCCAGTTGCTTATCTGGCACCTGGAGGTCAGAGACTAGGATGGTTTGATGCTAGGGCAGCGGCTGTACATTGGCTGGGCACAGTGGGACAGCGGCTCGGCTCGCTCCCTGCGGACATGGTCTAGACTCCCAGAGGCACGATTGGAGGTCCTTTCTCATCCGAGAGGGGCTAGCCAGAGGATGGTGGAGATAGAGGCAACTATTCCGGACTCTTGTAGGGAGGGATTGCAGGTTTTCACTTTGACACACTGGCTAGGACAGTTCTTTAGGATGGGTGTACCTCTGAGGATTCAGCTGTGCCTGTAGCCGCTAGCCCCCACGAGCGCGCGATTCTATGATGTGGGATCGGGCGGACTACTGCAGTCCTGGATCACAGGGGATCAGGAGATGGACGGGGTGTTAGGCCAGGTGGGTTGGCAAAGGGTCAGAGTAGTGGGACGTTTGGGCAAGGAGTGGTTGATCGAACCTTCTTGCATCATAGACCTAGATTCCCCCCGCTGGAGACTATCGTGATATAGTGGGACCTCGGAGAGTGTGGTTATGGTTGGTCAGAGCAGGTCTCTCATAAGAGTGGAGGAGGTGCCTTTCTTCTCGTACACCATGGATAGGACGTCGCATCCAGATGGACGTAATGGCTTGGACCCCTTCCCGGGAGAGACATTGGAGTGCGCAGCAGGTGCCCGAGGAGGCTAGATCCAGATTTTGGGCCCGCTTGTGGTCTAGCTTGCGTCCACGGAAGATATCCTATTTCTTCTGGATGGTCGCACATGGTGGTCTCCCGGTGGGCCCGTGGCTTGAGCAAATGCGGGTGGATGGAAGCTGCCATAGATGTATAGTCGGAGCTATGGAGACTATTCCTCACTGCTTATGGAGCTGCCCAACAGCTCAGAGGATCTGGCTCGGAGCGTTTCGGATTGTGGCACGGCTTTAGAGCACGCAGAGAGATCTCACGTGGGGTATGGCAGCTTGGCTTACAGAGGGGGGCCACGCCTTCTATGGACACGGTCTCGCCAGCTTACCGGATACAGGGTCGGAGCATTCACAGCATTGAGCTTCACTTGGCTACTCTCCCCCCTTCTCACATCCCCCTCAGTCGAGAGAGGATAGTGTCTGGGAGATGGTGGCCAGCATCACGGCTTGGAACATCTGTGTGGCCCGTTGCGGTTGGGTCATGGGCCAGCACCATGTTCCTCCAACGGCTGAAGCATTATCCTTATTTGCATTGGAGTGATTTGAATCTGTAACCAACTCTCCCTTCTTCTCATTTGCAATATATTTACATATGAAGTGGCCCGGCTTTTTGTAGTAATGGCATTTGTCCTTCTTGGGCTTGCTTGTATTTTTGTTTTTTTACTTGATGACTCAGTCCTAGACTGATAATGAATTGCATAAAATTTCCCCTTGTCTTTGGCAAGAAGGTGCCATATTTGTTCATGTCTTCTCTTCTTGCGAGATGACAACCCAACTAATTCCTAGAATGTTATTGGGTTGGAATCAACCCTCATAGACATGTTGAGTGACACATGAAAAGATAAGTATGAGCCTGGCAAAGTGTCCAAAGTGGTGGAAATAAGCTGATTGTCTGGCATCACTTCATTGATGGGGCTCACAAAGATCCTGGATCTTTGTTTCAAGTGTTCCCATATCATATCCATCTTAATGCCATCAAGGTCTCTTCAAATGCCTTGTTCTTGGCTCGAATTATGGTCTCTAAAGTGTCCCGTGCGTGCTTTGATGTTTTAGTTGACGGGATATGAGGAAGTATAAATCTCTTCCCTGACAAAGCAACCACAGACCTTGAGCATCTCTGCCATTCCATCTTTCTTGTTTCGGAGTGGATATAATGGGTGCTCGTGGCTGTCGTGCCTAGACAATCTATGTACACCTCCTAAGGCAGATTTTGAGCTGTGTCAATTGGACTACGGTCGTTTCCTTTAACATAACTGCACAAGCTTTTGGCCACAAGCACCTTTTTGACCATAATGCTTCACAAAGAATAGTTGATACGATCCAAGTTATCCTCTTGGGCCAAAATCATAAATGCATCTCCTCCTTGCTGACCCACTATTCTGAAACCAAAAGTTGGAAAAATGCTTGCAATATGTCCATCCAGATATCTCTGAGGTTGCCCCGAGTCTATATGGTCTCAAAAGCCTGCAACAATAGCTTAAACTCAAAGTGTTTGCAAAAGAACTTGCCAAGCTCTGAGTTTCCTCAATTTCTTGCAAATGTTGTCTGCAAAAGGTAGATTTGAGGCAAAAGCCCCAAATTTTACAGACAAATAACCTGAAATTGACAAAAGCCTCAAATTTTTGCAAGCTTAAAAATCTGCAATGCCACCAAGGTACAATACTGTAAATGTCCCAATGTACTTATTGAATCTGTCTGCAAATATGGCAGCAGACAGCAACCACGTACAACGAATGAGCTCCGGGTTGGAGTATATGGTAGATTCATAAGACGGATTCGTATAGTGGCGAATGTACGAATGAGTTGGGATGCGTAATTTTGCAGCTATAGGACGGGGCTACATGGCAGCTATACGTAGGTATGATGACAAAGCAGGTCACGTTGTTAGCAAGCCATGCATAATATTGAGGACAAGTCGTGCCGCGACGAGTTGCAAGGGCGAACGGAGTGATCAAGTCCTGTTGAGAGTGTCTTGAATTCTTACATCACTGGTGTGTAGTGTTATTCTTATGGGTCTGTTTGTGTTTCTGTAGGCCTTCATCACTTCATGTGCATGCACTTTGCTCTCTTTTTTGTGTGAGCAAATTTGTGCAGGTTGTGTGCATCAGAACTTTTTTTGCATGTTTCATATGTTGCAAAGTTAATACTGTTTTGTGGATGCTTGGATGGCTTTGTCCCTGGCTTTTTATCAAAGAGCTGCTCTCTTTTTTGTGTGAGCAAATTTGTGCAGGTTGTGTGCATCAGAACTTTTTTTGCATGTTTCATATGTTGCAAAGTTAATACTGTTTTGTGGATGCTTGGATGGCTTTGTCCCTGGCTTTTTATCAAAGAGCTGGGTGAAGCAACTTGCTATAGTAAGACATGCAGGCTCTGCTGCAGGACTCAATGAGATTTGAATTTTTGACTGCTTGACCATCAGCGTAAAAAGAAATTTATAAAGCTCAATCTTTGCATGCATGAACTTGAAGTGCCTCTTGTGTCATTCTTTTACCCTTATCAACTTCATTGACAGATTGTTTGAAAGGTTTTCCTGAGACGTGTATTTGTTGGTTATCTTTCCTCTTGGCAGCCGTGAAGAGGGGCACTCAGGAGGTGATACGTTTGGTGATAATGGAAGTGATTGGGCATCAGTCTTCAGCCATAGGAGTGATGATATGGACTGGGGAATAAACAATGCTTCGAGCGCAAAGGTTGATAAGTCTACTCTGCACTGTGTCCTGGTTTGGAACTCTATGTGACAACGAACTTGCCATTTCTCAGTAACTTGAATATAAAAGTAACAATCTATTGTGCTGTTAATACCTGCTTCTGTTTTTGCACTTTAGAATGGTGTCTTTGAATGCTTAAAAAATTTGCATTGTTGATTTGTGGTTCATAGCTTTGTTATTGGGAATTTCAGTTTGCAACTTACCTCTTGTAGATGATCTAGCTAAAGCTTGTCATGGTTGATGCACAGGGCCCGCTGGATGTTGGCTTTCAAGCTGGGAAATCGAGTTCTCCTGCTTCCTTTGGGTTCAGTTCTTTTGACATGCTGTCTGACCATGCTCATGTTAAAGATGCCCAAGAAGGCTTCCCTCCACTTGGACACATTCGTACAAAGGATACAGCTTCCTTCGCTTTTGATAATTCAGTTCCCAGCACTCCGCTTCATAACAGTGCATCCCCTGCTGGCATTTCTAGTGCAGGTCCTTTTGATAATCACATGGCTGGTCGGGATCAATTTCTCCGCTTTGATTCATTCAGCAGCACTAGTAATGATATTGGTCACCCTCCTGACAATTTTGCGAGATTTGATTCCTTCAGCAGTGTCCGCAACTCTGCTCAGTCCCGAGGTTTTTCATTTGATGAGTCAGATCCCTTTGCAGGCACTGGCCCTTTTGGAGGTGGCCAGACTCCCAAACGTAGCACAGATACATGGAGTGCCTTCAGCTAGATAGAAGTGTAGTGCCTTTTTCCTCTCTACTTGACAGTCTGATGCATGCTTTGCAGAGATCTACCTTGTTACTGCCATACATGTATTCCATTGGGAGTGAAGGATCGTTACAATCCAAGTCAGAATTCTGTATGGAAGTAGATATACATATCTTATTCGGAGTGGCTCCTAGCTCTTAGTGACCTAGCGAGAGGAGATTAAATGATTGGAGTTCATGAGTTTGGACTCTGGAGCCAGCTTCAAAGTCGACGTGTAGTGTAACACATCGTTCTGTTGGTGAGTTTAAAGTTCGAGGAGTCCACATTCTTTTGTTGAACCTATAAAATATTGCAGTGGTTGTAGTCGTCTTCTGAGGATTTCACACATTGGATTGATTTGGGTTAGTTGTATATCCAAATATGTCTGACGATTGTAATAAGTCTATGAAGGCGAAGGCTGTTATTTCAAGGTATCATTTGCCATAATTAGCGAGGAAACAAATATCTGAAGTTTGTGTGGAGGCCTAATTTTCAGGGTGATACTCATTTGGGTAGTATACAGATATGGTGGATAAAGGTTGATGAGTGAAATGGTTCACATAAGAAACTTGAGGTGTGACTTTATGCTATCAAGATTGTATTTGTTCTTTTGAGAAGGTCAGTTTACAATAAAGGTGTCCAGTTAGATAATACTACTTATTATTGACAGCCTGAGAGTTCTCTTGGTGTCAGAATTGTATCTAAGATACGTGCATACACGGCATGATTATTTTTTGAAAATGATTTCCCCACCTTGACTAAGTAGGTACAACAGAGTGGCCATGGACAAGCAGGTTGCTGGTATATGAGGATGAAATTAGACTGAAGTCCATCCACCTGGAAGGGCTGTACCATGTTGCTTAGGTGGATGAATTTTTCAAAGGTCCTCTGAATTGGTTCGTCCCCTTGAGAATGATGCCAACTTATCAGAAGAACACAAATCAAATTTATCTAACAACCATGCACGAGCACTTGTATTCTCTCTCTCTCTCTCTCTCTCTCTCTCTCTCTCTCTCCCCGTGTGAAGATGAAAATTGCACATTTTACTTTGAGGTTAAATGTGGTAGTCAACGTGTGCAATTATGTAACACTTTGAACCATTCATCTTACCTCTCCAATAGTATTGTTCTCTCATGTCCCTTGGCTACGTTCCCTACTTTGCAGCTATCTTGCAAATTCTAAAATACCTAAGTTGCGTTCTTTTGTGTTATTGCAAATAGCATGATTGAACTTTATTATATTGTCAAAATGGGCACCTAAAGGTATTATCATCCACACATGCCCATGTAAATCATACTGTTAAAAGTTGAGATGGTGCTATGCTTTGTCAAAATACTGTAAATCTTGAGGGGGCAATGGATGTACCATTAGATAAGTGATCTAGAATGCGTCACATAGGAGTGAGGTAGGTCATTTTAAAGGTGTGATAGTGAAGTTGTAATTGGTAGGAGTATGATTTTTATGGTTTAGAAATGTGTCCATGTGTCTAGTATAAGCATGGAAGTTTAGAATGACGAATTTTCTTATGAGAAAAGGTTATTGGGAGTTCATTACAAGAAATGAAGAAGAACCAATTCTTCCTAATGTTCTCAATCAACAGGAAATGCATGGATTTAAAGGATGGCATGAGAGCCAGAAAAGTTATGTATTGGTTGTGTATTAGTATTTCAGATTTTATGATTGTGCATATTCAAGATGTAAGTACGTTAAAGGAGGCATGGGATACTTTGACAAAAATGTATGGCACAAATATGCAAGCCAAAGAGATTATGGTGGATGGCAGAGAGACCAAAATGTAAACAACAATGTTGAATGCTACTACTGTGGTAAAAGGGGTCATATGGCTAAAGACTACTATAAAAAACAGAATGACATCATGAATGAAAAATTGCAGCAAGGGAATTATGCATCTTTTAGTAGACAGGGTGATGATAGAAGTAAGCATCTGTTTATGGTGAAGCTGAGAAGTGTATCTTTATTGGTTATTCTCTGCAGCAGAAAGGGTATAGATGCTATAACCCTTATACTCGTAAGTTTACAGTGAGCAGAGATGTTTTTGATGAGCAGCTAACCCTTATACTCGTAAGTTTACAGTGAGCAGAGATGTTTTTGATGAGCAGCTAGTATAAATCAATAAATATGATTGAAGATGGAGATGCACAAAATGGTAACGCTGCACAGAATTCACAGCAGCAACCACAAAATATTAGTGGACCTAGAGTGTCCTCTAGCAGTGGTTCACATACTTCGCCATGGACAGGCAGATTGAGATCATGAGAATCTCCTCAAAGCAATGCAGATAGTGGTATGCAGGTATCACGAAAAGGAAAAGAGAAGGTAGATCAACCCATGTTTGATGTGAATGCAGGTCACTCTTATGTAGATGGTGAATTCAATGGCTCAGAACAGAGCATTGATGATGAGTTGGGTATTCTTTCTGTTATTACACTTGGAGTAAGGAAGACCAGGGATGTTTTGAGAGTACTTGAAAGTGAGCCTTTTTTGCGCAAGTCTATCAGAGAAAGGTATAATGTGGATAGGTTGAAATATGATGGATTTACAGCCATTCGCTATGCTTATATGATCAAAGTGATACAGGAACTAGAACCCACTTCTTTTGAGCAAGCCATGGGAAAAGAAAAATGAAAGAAAGCCATGGATGAAGAAATGGATGCTTTGGAAACAAATGCTACATGGGAATTGGTGTCTTTGCCTAAAGACAAAAATGCAATTGGTTGTAAGTGGGTTTATAAGGTGAAGTACAATGCAGATGGTTTTGTGAACAGATACAAGGCAAGATTAGTTGTTAAGGAGTATGCACAGACATATGGCATTGATTATGAAGAAACATTCAGTTCGGTTGCAAGGATGGCAACCGTAAGAGCAGCCATTGCTATGGCTGCATTAAAGGGATGGTCTTTACATCAGATGGATGTAAAGAATTCATTCTTGCATGATGGTTTGCAAGAAGAGGTCTTTATAGAGCAGCCATCAGGTTATGTTCATGCTGTTCATCCTGAGTTTGTTTGCAGGTTGAAGAAAGTCTTTGTATGGCTTGAAACAAGCATCTAGAGCATGGTCAGACAAGATAGGACAATATCTTGCCACTATTGGGTTTTAGATTTTTAAGGCAGATTTTTAACTTTATGTGAGAAAAACAGAGAAATGTATTATGCTGCTTGTCATTTATGTTGATGATTTGATCATCATAGGCGATAGTGATGAAGATATCCTTAATGTGAAAATGCTATTGAAGTAAAAGTTTGAGATGAAGGATTTGGGAAAGCTGCGTTATTTCTTGAGCATTGAGGTGATTAGATCACCAAGTGGGATACAGCTCTTTCAGAGACAGTATGGATTGAACATGCTGTCCAAATATGAGATAACAAACTGTAAGCTTATTTCAGTTTCTTTGGAGCAGAATGTGAAGCTGAGCGCAGATGCAGGTGAGCTTTTGGAAGATCCTACTATGTACAGGCGCATAGTAGAAAGTTTGATTTATATTAATCAGGTCAGATTTGAGCTATGCTATTGGATTAGTAAGTCAGTTTATGCAGGCTCCAAGGAAATCACATTTGGATGCAGTTAGACGCATACTCAGGTATGTGAAGTCCACATTGCAGTATGGACTATTTTATGAGGCTGGGGTTCAACTGATTAGGTTGGTAGTATTTTTGATAGACGATCTACCAGTGGATGTGTGTTGTCTTTTAGGAATGTTGCAGTCACTTGAAGCAGCAAGAAACAGCCTATAGTTGTCTTGTCGAGCACAGAGGCTAAGTACAGGGGTGTAGCAATGGCTACATGTGAGGTAGCTTGGTTGCATAAGCTACTTTATGATATGCATCAGTCTACATATGGGTCATTTATCATTTATTATGACAACATGAGCAGTATACACTTGGCAAATAACCCATTCTATCATGCTAGAACAAAGCACATTGAGGTGCATTATCACTATGTGCGGGAGAAGGTTTTACTAGGTCTTATTGATCTAGTTTATGTCAGCACAGAGGATCAGGTAGCTGACATATTCACGAAGGCATTGGGCATAGAGAAGCTGCGTAAGTTCAGAGACCTGCTTGGTGTGTAGGAATTGGGATTGAGCTCGAGGGGGGTGTTGAGATATCGAGCTCCACTCGTGATATGTCAGGGTGATCGTTGTGCATTTATGTCACCGACTTGTTAGCTGTAGATGCGATTGGTACACTGCCCATGAATAATAGTTGGATGACAGCTATCCTTATGTACTCTAGTTTGTGGCTCAGTTAGTATGCCACCTTAGTTAGCTGAGTTTGGTTTGAGACCCACATATAGGGTTCTTCTATTTCTTTGTACTAGAGTTCTTTTGGCTTTTACAACTAAGAAGAGGCAAACTGTTTTCAGCCTTTATCTTTGTGTGTATTCCCCCATTGTGTATGTGAGAAAGTCGCAAGTGAGACTCCTTCCTTCTCTCACTATCTTCACAAAAAATGGGACACTTTCCTAAGTGCCTGCGAAAAACTTCCACCACCAAAACGGGTCCCGTAGCATATATTGTCCTCTCGTTGTACCACGAAGGGCGTTCCAATCTGAGACAGTGCACTCCACTTTTCGGATGTGTTACCTGCAAAGATTTGCTCCCAAACTCGAAAAAGGAAAGTAACACTGATCCTCTTACCAAGACAACGCGAACTTGGTTTGCTTTCTTGAGCTCCTTACCACGAACCGAGCTCTGATACCATGAGAAGAGAGTGGGAGAGAGGTAAGGAGACTCACTTGCAGCTTTCTTACATACACAATGGGGGAATACACACAAAGGTGGAGGTTGAAAACAATTTTCCTCTTCTTAGTTATGTAAACCAAAAGAAAACTCTCAGTACAAAAGGAATAGATGAACCCTATATGTGGGTCTCAAACCAAACTCAGCTAACCTAAGTGGCATACTAACTGAGCCACTAACTAGAGTACATAAGGATAGCTGTCATCCAGCTATTATTCATGGGCGGTGTACCAACCACATCTATAGCTAACAAGTCGGTGACATAAATGCACAACGGTCACCCTTGCATATCACGAGCGGAGCTCGATATCTCAACAACGTTAATCAGGTTAGTTGTGCATATCCTAATAATTGGATACATGTGCTAATCATAGCTTGACATTAGAACATGTACATCCATGTGGGCATGAACTATGAAATTTTATTTAAAGTGTTTCAAAGAGGTGTATGTAAGCTGAGCATACTAGAGTGTCATCCAAGAGAAAAGGAAGGTGGAGTGGAAATAGATTAAGTAGCCTTGGAGTAGCCCCAAGAATTAAACATGATCTCCATTGGCCAACTAATGGAACTTGCACACCACTTTTTGAAATTCTTTTAAAGCCAAACATTGACCAACAACCTTTCCTCATGACAACAATTGAGGTGGCCAGATTGGCAATTTGGGATAAAGAGGTGCTCATGATTGGCATCAAAGTCCAACATTACGTAGTGATGGGAGTGCTCATCTCTAGAGTAAACAACATCTCCAAAGAAGTGTTGGAGATACTAAAGTCAAATTACTTAAGGCCTTGCCATTAAAACTTTGCATGGTGGATCAAGAGTTGGATATTCCCATAGGCATGCTCAAGGATGTCTGCATCAAGATCAACATAGCCTACTTCATGATAGCATTCATCATGGTTATAAGAGATAGAAAGTGAATAAGGATACCAATGCTATTGGGGCCCCAAGTATAACCAATAGACCAAATCAACCAAGTCAGCAAAAGTTGGATGAATCACCGAAGATCAAGCAACCTGAGAAATTGCATGAAGCATGAATTTTATCTAGGTCAAAGAACAACGTCTTGATAAATTCCTCAAGGGAGCCAAAGTACTTTTCAAGGACTACAAAGATTGATTTTATTTGGAATACATATATTTGAAGTGGGTCCCACCGGCCTTGATTCAACATTGAATCCCCCTCATTCTAGATACAAGACCCATTCAATACCAAAATGATACAGTTTGGACTCCAACTACGCCAAGTCAATTAAATGACAACTGCTCAAGGTAGGAATTTTCTACCAAGTTGACAAAAGCAATTGGTTATTTCTAGTTGTTATCGATCAAAAATAATGGAAAGTTATAAGTCTACATCGACTATCAAACATTGAATGAGTAGACCCATGCTCATTACCACTCACAAATACCATCTTGGACAAGGTATGGATAGACAAGATGTACTTGGAGTGATTAGATATAAGGGCTATCATCTTGATGTCCCTTGTCTTAATCATTATCGAGAGACAAAGTAGGGATTGTTTAGGGCAAATTAGCTATGCTCCTAATATCTCCTCCCTAGGTTAGTGGCTTTATATCTAGTGATGTCCAAAGGGTCCTCTCTAAATACTCCTCATAACCAATGCATGTGGAATTTACTCTTGAAAGGTTTCTAGAACCACCATATATAGGCATTCCAAGTATGCTTGCTTTGTACTACAGATTGAGTAGTCGTCCAAGGATGTCATGAGGAATGTACTCTTGGAAGGTTTCCTCCTGAAGTACTAAAAATGTGGTTGGTGAATTATTCAACTCAAATGCATCACTTTGCTTGATTATGCTATCGATTGGGTGACAAACGTGGTCTTTTCTCGGTCATCTTTGGTATTTCTCCAACTCATGACATTCTTGGATGACTTCTCAATCTGTAGTACAAAGCAAGCACACTTGGAATGCCTATATATGGTGGTTTCAGAAATGCAAGGCAAAACAAATTTCCCTCAATCCATGCAAGTATGTATTTTTTGTATTCTCATGGGGCGTTTCTATGTCACACAATCTCTGGTGAAGGCATCATGACCAAAAATCCAAGATCGAGTGGATCCAAACAATGCCAAGCAAGTATGCTCATTCATGGGATTCCTTAGCTTCTACTAATGTTTCAATCAAGAAGTTTGTAGGAGTAGCTCAATAGTCAACAACTGTTTGAATCGAGAGAAGCTCAAATCAAAACATTGTAAGTCCTACAAGAAATGGCAATAAAGGCACCGGTCCTTTGAAATACAAATTAGAATTTGATATTCCATGTTCATGTGGATGCATCGGGAATGGCAATTGGGTCTATCTTGGTTGAGCCTAAAGGCAATGTGTATTTCTCAATCTACTATGTGAGCCGATGTTCCAATTTAAGATGAATTGCTCAATGATAGAAGGAGAAGTGATGGGGATGGTGTATAGCATCCAAAAGTGTTGGCACTATCTATTATGCAACCCATTTTTCTTCTAGATGGATCATAAAGCATTGTTATACTTTATCAACAAAATGACCATGAAGCCACAAGTAATCCATTGGATGGTACTTCTTCGAGAATTCAATTCAAAATCATCCACAAGTCTGGTTAATGACATTGTGAAATGATTACTTAATCTAGAAAAGGGATTGATGATAATCTACCCAATTCTAGCATGTTTGTAGTGATAATGTATGAAGACATTGACACATAGGGCTAGTTGTACTATAGAAGGGAGGTACATTGTACTTTGATGATGCATCTTTTCATGTAAAAGAGAAATCGTCATGGATGAAGCCTATCAAGGGGTAGCTAGTGTTCTCCATTGATGTCATGGTATAAAAGACCCTAATTGTGGGATTATGGTGGAGCGCTACCCATGTAGACGTTGTATAAATCATTACCAAAATTTTGATACATGTCAATGAATTTGGAAGCATATCCTTCCCTCTCGTCTTAGAATGTCATCTACAAAGAGTCTACAAATTTGGATGGCCCATTGAGATCATGCTCGACCAAGGGTTTCCTTTCATCTATTTGTCATTGATGTTATGATGAAATAATTCTTCATTTAGCATGAGAAATCAACAGAATACCCATGTGCAAATGGTTGGGCCCAAGCAATGAACAAAGTTCTCAAAACAATTCCCCATAAGGCAGTGAATGAGCACCCAAAACAATTGGGATCACAAGCTCAAAATAGCAATATGTCCTATTAAATGACATTAAAAGCCACAATAAATCATACTCCATTCCAGCTGCCATTGATATTCCATCTTGAAGCAGTCATCCTAATGTAATTCCTTGTGCCACGATGGCATTGTAGATCAACCATCAACTAATGAAGATTCAAGAGGGGTGTCAAAGTCAAGATGCATGGGTGCACAACTCTATCTAGTTGAGGGGTTCACCTAAAAATATGCAAGTTACCATGTGAGTTCAAATGAAGAGGTTTTTAAATTCAAAATGAGCCAAGCAAATTGCCTAGGATTCAAGGAGAGAGTATTACATGGGGTATGTGTGTTGATTGTGGTTGAGGTGGATGATATCAGCATATGATGATATGTGGAGTGATCATGTGCTCTTTTCGTACCAAACTTGGAAGGTAGTACCGAGGTAGCATCCAATAATAGGAGGTAACACCCAATCTTAGAGTGATCATGTGCTCTCTCCATGCCTTGATCTTGGGAGAGTGCCCAATCCTCAAGAGGTTGTATTTATAGCTAGTAGGGATTATACCACTTGATAGAATGTGTGTTTGTTATGATTGATCTTGAGGATAATGATGAGCATATGAAGTACTCTTTGTTGAGATGCTCTATGACAGAGTGTGCTCACCAAAACCCAGGATTGATATAGAAGGTCTTTGACCAGTCTGGATTGCGCAGAATGGGTTCTGAAGCCAAAGCATTCTTGATTTGTGCAAACCCATGATCACAATCCTCATCCCAAGAGAAATCAATCCCATCTTTTAATAGCATAGTCATGGGCCGTGTCAAAGCAGCATATTGATCAATGAAGCGGCGATAGTATCCTGCTAGATTGACAAATGAGCGTACCTGACGTTTGGTTGTAGGTGGGGAGAGCTTGAGGATGGCTTCTACCTTCTCAGGGTCAGGCTTGATGCCCTCGGATGAGACAACATGTCCCAATAACCTCCCTTGAGTGGCTCCAATGGTGCATTTCTCAGGGTTGAGACTGCCATTTGCATCATTGACCCTTTGGAAGGCCAATCTAACCTTCATGATGTGCTCCTTACGTGATGAGAATATATAGAAATCATCTAAAAACACCTCCAAGAAATCCCCCAAATAAGGAGCAAACACCATCTGCATAAATCTTTGAAATGTAACAGGAGCATTGGTGAGGCCAAATGGCATTACTTTGAATGCAAATGTCCCCTAGGGTGTGGCAAATGTGGTTTTAAGCACATCTTCCTCGGCAATTCTGATTTGATAAAACCCAGAGTAACCATCACAGAAAATATACATCTCATGACCTCTTACCTTCTCAAGAATGAGGTCTTGAAAGGGCAGAGGATGATGATCCCTCTTGGTGGCAGCATTGAGCTTCTTATAGTCGATGCAGACCCGCCACTTGTTGTTTTTCTTTGGGATGACTACCACTGGTGAAAACCATTCAGTATTGTGAACCGGAACAATAAACCTAGCCTCTACAAGCTTTTGCAACTCTGAGCGCAAAGCATCGGCTTGCAGGGGCCCTAATCTCCGATACTTCTGAGCCACAGGCTTTGCATCAGGCTTCAGCTCTATCTTGTGCTCTATGGCAGTCACATGGCAAAGGTGGTGGTAGCTAGTTGCAAAGAGGTCAGGGAAATCTTTGAACATTTCTAGAAACTCATCTTTCTCACTTGGAGTGAGATTTGGGGAAAGCATTGATTCGAGCTGTTGAGGACTAGCTGTTATCTTTTCTGCAGGTGGCAGGGTCGGAGACACCCCCATCATGTAAACTTCCTCCTCTGAGAATTCCTCCCCCCTGTCTGATTCTTCCATGGACTCAGACACTGAGGATGAGAGAGTATCACTGTCATGCTCCTCTTCTTCTTCCGGTTCCATGGCACCAGGTTGCACCGGGATCTTCTCCTTGGAAGCACCAAAAGACATGTGTCCTGTCTTCCAATAGCTGACTGCATCACTCTTTCTCAACCATGGTCTCCTGAGTATGGCTGGGTAACTTCTGCCTGTATCTTCAATGTCCACTACATAGAAATTGACAGTGGTGGTCAACCCGACAGTGATGGGCAAATCCTCAATGACTCCCATGGTGGCGAGTCGTCGACCATCTACTACCTTGATTCGAGTGGAGGAACGCCTTGTATATTTCAAATTCAATTTCTTCATGATTCGGGGCACCATGATATTACATGCAGCTCCCCCATCAACACACACATTTTTGACACGGCAATTATCTATGATGACATCTACTGTATGTGGGTGCCGATCAATTTCTTCAGAGATAGAAGATACCTCTCGTACCTTTCCCTTTTTCTTGCTCTTCCTTGTTGAGAGACCTTGTTGCAGCTCACGTCTCACCTTAGGGCTTAATGCTATTAGTTGAGGGAGTATGATGCTCAAAGACCGATGAGCAAGGTCCTGAACAACCGAATAGTCCTCTTGCCCTGAGCCGATGGGAAAATCCGAGGGTGACCACTTACTCCTACGAGATCTTTTAGTCTTCTCTGTTGGTGGGTCTGCCATCTCAGCATCTGAGGGCTCTGAGAAGGACACCTTCTTCCTGGGGCGACCCGGTCCACGGTTTGGAGAGGGATCCGAGGTGGCACGACTTCTTTTCCCGAGGTCGAGGATCTCTACATCAGAATCCTCAGTGTCTGACTCACTTAGAAGATTCACCCTTGGAATATTGGGACATTCTGTGCGATAATGACCCTTCTGGTGGCACTCGTAGCATACAACATTAGCACGGTCTCTTGGAGGGCGGTTGGCTTGATTTCTAATGCCCACCATCTCCAGCCGAAGATCATTCAGGGCCTTGGCTAGGTCATTGACTCCAGGTTCTGTTGCAGGGGGGGCCTCTTTAGTTGGAGGGGCCACGGGAGTAGAGAGGAGGGGCGCTCGTGGGCGAGGCTGGGAAAATCTTCGAGGTGGAGGGTGAGGATATCCACCTTGTTGAGGGTAAGCATCTAAGGGAGGACCATACATTTGAGGTGGAGGTGGTGGATACATCCCTGATGAGGGGTGGGGGTATGCCCCTGAGTTAGGCCCCCCAGGTTGTAGATGCAGGAATTGAGGGGGTTGCAGAGGGACAATCATCTTCTTTGAAGCGGGGTCAGACTGAACTTTATCAAACTTTTGAGCAATCTCATGTGCTAGCACCATAGTTTCTGGATTCTCCCATTTAAGTTTGAGGTGGAATTCATCACTCGCTCTTGCTACAAGGTAGCCCAGCACATGCTGAGTCATTCCAGCTCGAAATTCGGCATTGTCCTCCTATGTGGCAATCAAACGGTCTAGGAGCACGGCTGCTCAATCCACATATCGACATGCCGTCTCACCTTTTGACTGCTTCAAGTTTGCCACCTGCAGGTACACATTCTCCGGCTCCTCTTCTTTGCCGAAAAACTCAATCATCGCTGCTGTCAACCTTGGCCAGCTTTGGCAAACGTCTTCAGCTTGCTTCTCATACCACACTTGAGCCAAACCCTCTAGAAATGTGGGAAGAACCAATAGCCATCTGTCTTCAGTAAGAAAGTTGAGAGAAACACAACGGCGCTTGAAGGCCACAAGATACTCATTTGGATTTTCTTCCACCCATCCACAAAACACGGGAATGTC
This sequence comes from Dipteris shenzhenensis, assembly GCF_047967505.1. Lineage (NCBI taxonomy): Eukaryota > Viridiplantae > Streptophyta > Polypodiopsida > Gleicheniales > Dipteridaceae > Dipteris > Dipteris shenzhenensis. The sequence goes on from NC_141601.1 coordinate 19,344,236, forward strand.
AACCATGCTTGGAAGATGGAAAAGAGGGGCTTATCTATGGACGAACAATAGTAAGAGGAAGCTTGAACTGAAAATCAGGTGAAGATACATCGAAAAAGCACACATAGGCAGGGTAGGGCGTGACTGGTGTAGTGTGAAATACTACACGAGAAGAATCTTTAGCATAGAACAGCACATAGACAATCTTAAAAGGACCAACCCTCATGATATCACATCGATCTTTACAAGCGAGGGTTAGAGGCGTGGCGTTGCATGAGGTTGTTCATCAAGGCAAACAAGAATGCCATGACAAATGTCAATAGTTGGAGAGCTTGCACATCACCTTCAGCTTCTTCCAGTTCTTGTAGTCGCCATGCTATTTCTTCAAGGGGTGTGCGGTTTGGCATCCTTCTTTTGAGCAATGTCCTTGAGAACCCTCCTGATGATCTTCCGAAGTCGGTGAACTCGTATCAAGTATGCCCAACACTTAGTTTCATGATGACCACAACCTTTGCGTTCCTTACAAATGATCACCCTCCTTCGTGGCTTGCGGCTTTGTTGGGGTGGCGCTTCCACTCGCGTCATGCGTGATTGAAGTACAAGCTTCACGTGCCAAGAAATCAGCAACAAGATTTCGAGCTCGAGGGATATGCTGAATTTTTACCTCTTCTAATTGGTTGCAAAGTTCCAAGGCTTGTTGATGTCGTGGAACCAAGCCTTTGCTCTGCACCTTCCACCTTCCACTAACTTGTTTACACACTAGTTGAGAATCTCCTTGCACCTCCAATTGCTTGGCTTGATGTTCTTGTGCCTTTTGTAGCCCAAAAATTAGCGCCGAGTACTCAGCTTGATTGCAAGTGCTTGCGGGTGAAGACTTGCTGTAACAATACTCCTCACCACCCGGTGAAGTGAGCTTCACACCCACGCCAGCTGCCATGGTCGAAGGTTTGTAAGCTTCATCAAATTGAAGAATCCAAGATGTCATCACACCAAGACTAAAATTCGGACATCCCAAGTTTCTCGGTAGTCCAAGATAGGTAGGAGGAGAGGGTGGGGAGAATTCAACACTTGAGCCAAATGTTCAGCACCAAATAAACTTGCAATCCTTTGTTGATAGTTTATCTTAAGACAAAAAAGAATTACAACTTGAAGCTCAAAATGAGGCACAAAAGGTTGATTAGGTACAAATGGATTCCTTGGTCGAAACATTACCAACCATAGCTGAGGCCTAGAAACCTTTGTAGTGAGATTGTGAATAAACCATTCAGGATGAGCTTATCCACAGGAATCAACAAGAAGATGCACCAAATCTCTCCCCAAGCTTGGGGAGCATCCCACCCTTCGATGAAGGACACCGTTTTAATTACCTCTGAAGCAGCAAGTAGTTCGATCACCGCACAATGAGTAGAAGTAAAATCAAAATCCTCCCAGCGTATCAGTAGTTCTTCACCATGAATCATCCACAGTGTATCATTCCACCCATCATCACCTTCAACAATGCACTGGACAATTAGCTGTTGAAGGTCGACATGAAGATCAAGGAAGACATCTCGTGCATTGGTATCCGTAAGGTGCAGAGGTCCAGGCACCAATTCCTTAAACGCGTCGAGAAGTGACATAAATGTCCACCCTCCTCATGTGGCGTGCATCCGTGAAGTGAGCTTGGAGAAGTTCTGAATTGGCGATCTAGCAAGAGGTGTGGATAGAGTACATAAAATGAAGTATTTTTGCTTTTTACAGCAAGAGCAAACTCCCTACAGTTAGAGAGTTACAGTTCCCGCGATTTCAATATATGAACAAAAATCATTACATTTTTTCCACTTCCAACTTGTTGGACCAATGATAAGTCTTTCTTTTGTGAAGGGGGAGGTCTTGGGTTCAAATCCTACTCTTTAATAAAGAGAGAGGAGAGGAGAGGAGAAGGAGAAGAGAAAGAGAAGAAGAAGAAGAGAAGAGAGAGGGGGGTGTGGGATCTGCTGTTACAGTTTTGCAGGGGCTCAGAAAACTATCCATGACCAGAAGCCGCAGCAGTCCAGAGAACTGTCGGAACTGTCGCGCAAGTGAACGCAGAAAACTGTCTGCAACCAGAAGCCGCAGTAGTCCAGAGAACTGTCGTGCGGGTGAACGCAGAAAACTGTCCGCAGCCAGAAGTTGCAGCAGCCCAATAAAACTGTCGCACAGGAGACACGTGAATCGAATGCACGCGCAGTAGCTTAGAAAGAGCACAGATGGTATAGTTTTATAGATGTAACTCGTATGAGTAGAAGATTCACCACTAGCCGTGGAGATTCGTATCCCAGCAGCCACACCAAATCTATTAGCCGGAAATGAAATCGAGATCAGAGGCTAGAGGCTAAGCATGGCGACGCTCAAGGGCCATAGAGAAAAGGAGATCATGAGGGTGAACGGTTGTCATAGGAGGGAAAAAGGAATTAGAAATGGAGGGAAGGAAGAGGGAGACTATGACACAAGGGGAAAAGGAGAGGGGGAAGAGAAGCATGTACATGATAGGAGGAGGAATGTAGAGATGGAGACATCAAGGGAAGAGAACCATACTTTATTTGAAAGAAGGGATGAGAGGGAAATATCAAAATACTAGCTAGGTGGCTTTACAAGAATGAGCGTGTCTCATCAAGGAATAGCCCCTTCCTTTTATAGCCAAAAGAGGGGGTCTCTCCCCATTAATGTATCCTCCCACATGCATGGTGTGTGTGGAAAAGTCTCCCATGTGGGCTAGGCAGTTACGCACTCTCAATTGTGTGCGACAACCCTTTGCCTCAATTTTCCACATAAATCAAGCCCCATATCTCAAGTCTATGATACTCCCTTGGTCTCTTTCCAATTTTATAATATGTTCAAACCTCTAGGAGGACAAGTGGAGGGTTGGCACAAGGAATCTTGCCACCTCATCCTACTTTCCCCATTATTTAACTTGCTCTCTTGGACCTTCTATACCTCCCCCACATGGGCCTATCCCATATGGAGGGAATAACTCAATATAATATCCATCTCCACCTATTTTATATTGCTTCTCCCATGGACTTTGAGCCATATCTCACTAAATGCAGCCTAGGTGGAGGGGTGGCAGATGGAGGAGCATGCCACCTTACATTTTATGATATTACTATCATGGATTATGTACAACACACCTTATGGGTCCTCTTACATGGAAGGGTGGCACATGGTCATGCCCTGCCACCTCAACCTTGGGCCCTATGCACACCATAGTTTATTATACTATTGCCACATATACAAACACACATACATATTAATGCCTTTTTCCTTAGACAATTTTATCCATAATAATACCACTTAATTTCTAGAGCAGGATGGCTTGAACTTAATGTGATTGTCCTAAACTAGCCCGGTTCTAGTTCAAGTGAGTTATTGATTGAAATTATTGTTAAACAGAGATAATGAAATAAACAGCAATATCTTGGTATTATCTAATTGTGAAATTCAAAAATGAAAAGAAATATATTGTTATTTTCTATTTGTGAAATTTAAAAATGAAAAGCAATATACTTGTTATTATCTAATATGTGAAGTTGAGACCGTTAGGCTACACCAACTTAGTAGTTGAAATTGTGACTATCCTAAACCAACCTGATGGTTGAAATTGTGATCGTGTCCTAAACCACTCCAGTGATTTAAAATGTGACTGTCCTAAACCAGGCCGATGGTTGGAATTGTGACTATACTAAAATAGCACTATGGTTGAAATTGTTTGTTTCTCTAGTAGCTTGATTAGTTTAATTATTAGATTCATTATATGTGGCTGTATTAAACCAGCCTGGGGGTTAAAATTGTTGTCTTCCATTGGCTGATTAGTTTAATTAGACCGCATTTTTTTATGTACTCTATTTGGTTTTATTTTCCTCATAGTAGTGCAAAAAGGGACTTAGTGTATTGTTGTTCTCGCATGTTGGGTCAGCAGGTTCGTTGCAACTCCAATGGACTGAGCTGACAATCTGGATTTTCCATCCATGCAATTTTTCAAGTTGGTTATCATGCTCTTGGAGACATGCTCTTGGAGATCACCCTGGAGCTCCCATATGCCGTGATTTCAAGATCAGGGGAGGAAAGGCTCTAGCATTGTGCTGCAGAGGGGGAGAAAAGATTGTCTGAGGAGCTCTCAGACTGTGCAAAGGGTAAGGAGAGATTATGTGAGGAGCTCCCAGACTGTGCAGAGGGAGAGGAAAGATTATATGAGGAGATTTTAAATTTACATACACGTTTTGGATCTCGGTGTATCCAGGGGGATCCATTATGAGAGGGGATAGAAGCTGCAAGAAGAGTGCAAGGGAGAAAGAAACAATCGAGAGGGACATAAGATGAAACAATGAAGGAAATGAAATAGTGGAGGCTTAAGTTTGCAGTCTGAGTGCAAGGGAGAAAGAAACATTTAAGAGCGATAGAAGATGAAACAGTGAAGGGAATCGAATAGTGGAGGCTTAAGTTTGTAGCCCAACTGCAAGGGAGAAAGAAATGGTTGAGATGGATATCAAACAAAATAGTGAAGGGAATGGAACCATCAAGGTGAGAGCCACCACAGTGGTTGGCCCGAATTTTGATTAATTCAAGGCGGTAGTACTACCTTGCATGGTAATGAGTGATTAAAGGTGATTAGGCTTCATGATTTATGTGTATGGTAATTACGTATATGGTAATTACTACCACCTTTCGTCGGTGGTGGCAGCCAAGATTCCATCGAGGTGGCATCTAAGATTGTACCAACTATTTTTATGGTGGCGGGTAAAATTCCATCAGGCTGGCAATTAATTACTAGTCTCACTAGGTTTGCATGCTCAGTAGAGTGCATGGTAGTGAGTAATTAGAGGTGATTAGGCTTCATGATTAACATTTGTGGTAATTATTGCCACCTTTCGCTGATGGTGGCGGTCGATGATGGTGGTTTTGAGGTGACGTCTAAGATTACCAGCCATGTCTGTGGTGGTGGCTAAGATTCCACCACATTGGCAATTAATTGCCAGCCACTGCAGTGGCCTGCAATTACTGATCTACCAGTTACCACCATCGGGCTTGCATGATTAGTAGAGTGCAGTTACTTACGAGTCACCAGGCTTGCATGAGTGCACACTTAATTACCAGGACGAAACCAGCCATGTCATAATTAATTACCATTGTCATCAATGGTGAATTGGTGTCTCGAGCCATGCCTAAGATTCCACTAGGCTAGCACTTTATAACTAGCCACCACATTGGCCTGTGATAAAAATGGCTCATGATTAAATTTGGATGCCACCCTCCTCGCATATTTATTTAGGTGGTGGTTTAAAATGACTCATGATTATTTGGATGGCACACCAGGCCTCCAAGTGAAAAGAGAGAAGAACATGATGACCCCAGTGGCTCAAACTTTGATTAATATAAGGTTCGTGGCATTTGGCATTTGGCATTTGGCTACTATGTTAAAAAATGGCTCATGATTATTTGGCCGGCACCCTGTTGAGATATCGAGCTCCACTCGTGATATGCCAGGGTGACCGTTGTGCATTTATGTCATCGACTTGTTAGCTGTAGATGCGGTTGGTACACCACCCATGAATAATAGCTGAATGACAGCTATCTTTATGTACTCTAGTTAGTGGCTCAGTTAGTATGCCACCTAGGTTAGCTGAGTTTGGTTTGAGACCCACATATAGGATTCATCTATTCCTTTTGTACTAAGAGAGAGAGAGTTCTTTGGGTTTCACAACTAAGAAGAGGAAAACGGTTTTCAGCCTCCACCTTTGTGTGTATTCCCCCATTGTGTATGTGAGAAAGTTGCAAGTGAGGCTCCTTACCTCTCTTCCACTCTCTTCACATGGTATCAGAGCTTGGTTCGTGGTAAGGAGCTCAAGGAAGCAAACCAAGTTCACAATGTCTTGGTAAGAGGATCAGTGTTGCTTTCCTTTTTGGAGTTTGGGAGCAAATCTTTGCAGGTAGCACAACCGAAAAGTGCAAGAGTGCATTGTCTCAGATTGGAATGCTCTTCGTGGTGCAGCGAGAGGGTAGTATATGCTATGGGTAAGGGCAAAGCCCTTAGTGACATTTATTTTTTGATTTGAGGCCATTTCAAGGCCCATTTTGGTAGCAGAAGTTTTCCGCAGGTACTCAAAAAGTGCCCTGTTTTGGCCGTGTGACCATTGTTCTGCAAGTTGGTGAAAAGTTGCTGCAGAAATTGCATCATATGCCTATGCACAGAGATATTGGGAGTGACAGAATCATTCTTATTGCATGTTGATGCAAAATCATCACTAGGAAGTGACTGTGTGGTCAAATGCCACTTTCGTCAGTTTTGTAGATCTGCCCCTGTGAGATAGAAGTTGTGTTTTTTGTAGTGATAGAATATTTTTGCAGTGTTCTGTAATGGCATCTGATACTCTTTCATAGATAGTCACTGAAAAGCTTGACAAGAACAACTTCCAAGCATGGAAGCATGGAAATTTAGAATGACGAATTTCCTTAAGGGAAAAGGCTATTGGGAGTTCATTACTGGAGCTAAACAAGAACTAGTTATTCCTAATGTTTCCAATCAACAGGAGTTGGAGGCATTTAAAGGATGGCATGAGAGAGCCAGAAAAGTTATGTACTAGTTGTCTATCAGTATTCTAGATTCTATGATTGTGCATATTCAGGATGCAAGTACGCCGAAGGAGGCATGGGATACTTTGACATTGAATGTACAGCACAAATACGCAAGCCAGGAAAATGCAGCTCAAGCAAGAGTTGCATAATGTGCAGAGAGAAAATATGAGCATCAATGACTACCACATGAAGGTGAAGAAGATTGCAGATGCACTTGCTTCCATTGGGTCGCCAGTGGAAGATGATGATTTAGTTTCTGTGACCTTGAATGGTCTAGGAAAGGATTATGCACAGTTTTGGACATCCATTGCCGTCCATGAAAAGTTTCTTGATTTTGAGGAGTTGATTGCTCTTCTAATTTCTGAAGAGCAGAGAAATGGTGGTGCATCTTCTTCAGAAGGAACTTCAAAAGAAACTGTCTTCTACTCAAATGCTGGAAGAGGTAGAGGGAGAGGTAGAGCAGGCCGATCTAGAGGCTATGGCAGAAATTAGAATATGTAGCAAATTCAAGAAAACCAGTCCTATGGAGGAGGACGTGGTAACTTTAAAGGCAGGGGGAGCCAAAGAGGTCATGGTGGATGGCAGAGAGGCCAAAATGCAAATAGCAATGTTGAATGCTACTACTGTGGTAAAATGGGTCATATGGCTAAAGATTGCTATAAAAAGCAGAATGACATTATGAATGGGAAATTGTAGCAAGGCAATTATGCATCCTCTAGTAGACAGGGTGATGACAGAAATGAGCATTTGTTTATGGTGCAGCACATGACCAATTCTGTGACAAGTATAGAAGAAAGCAATGATGTGTGGTATGTTGACTCAGGTGCGTCAAACCACATGACAGGTCATGCAGAATGGATGCAAGATGCAAGAAAAAAGAAAAAACCAGAATTTGTGGAGACTGGTGATGATACTGCACATCCTATTGTGCAAATTGGTAAAATTCCTTTGTTTATGCAGCAACGTGATCCCAATCTTGTCTGCCTTCTCATATAAGATTATTGTGTTGCACTCATTAGGACTTTAAATGTTCGCCCTTGTGGAATCTCTTTGTTCCCTCGATCGATTTCCCTCACATTTGCATGTCACCACCTTGGATGGCATGCATACCTCTGTCCTCTATATGGCTGCGCTCTATGGATTCCCTGGAGATGTTGACAAAGGGCTAAGGATTTTCACAAGAGAACTCTCATCTTGTTGGGGGGTCCATAAACTGAGTCCTGCATTTGTGCAATGTGCATGGTCTTTGGCATGTCCATCCTCTCCTTCATTGGCTCCCCAAAAAATTCAAATGCAGTAGGCTAGGTTGGCAGCAATATTGAGTTGTAAAAATATTATATTGCTATCAACAATTAGTGATATCATCTTGCTCAATGAGGCTCATAACCACGTAGCAATGGCTGGATGTAATTTTTTGGCCTCTAAGGCTCTCATCAATCTTCTTGCTCGCTGGATGAAATCTTTTGGTCTTTAAGGCTCTCAGCAATTGCTGAGTTTTTACAAAGTTAGTCTCTTTTTTTTAAATTTTGCTCCATGAGGCTCTCAGTATAAAGTGTAGTTAATTTTTACATAAACCACTGAGCTATGGTTGAGTGGTTATGCTCGCTAGATGTAATCTTTTGGCCTCTAAGGCTCTCAGCAATTGTTGAGTTTTTATAAATGTAAGATCTTTCATTCAACTTTTGCTCCATGAGGCTCTCAATATAAATTGTTATTAAATTTTATATAACCTATTATTGGATATAGATGTAATCTCTTTTGCTCAAATTTTACTCGATGAATTGTAGTTTATTATCTAGATGGCACCACCGGGACTCCGGTCACCGTGGTGGCTTGGAATACATTTGCCCTCACTTAGGATTTATTGCAACAAGTACTAAAATATTAGTAAAGTAGGACTAAATTTTCCTTGGTTTAGGACCAAAATAGCACTAAAATAGCTCCAACAACCCACCATGGTGGTTGCATGGAGACACATCTAGAAAAATATGATTTAACTTTTAGAAAGTGAAATTGACAATATGGCCCTTGAGGGGTCTCCTCTAGGGGCAAGGGCCACATCGACTTGAATTATACAATATACAGGATGCCACTGTACATATATGGCATGTTGATATGGCTCTTGCCACTAAAGGAGACCCCTCAAGGGCCATATCGACAATTGCATTTCCTTGTTTGCACAAGGAATTATATTTTCCTTGATGCACTAATATATAACTCCGAGAACCAGCGCAGTGTTTATCATAGATCTCCTTCTGTTTGTCAGTGTGGTGATCATCTTAGATCTCCTTCTGTAATAAGTAAAAATAGGTAACTCCATAACTCCAAGAACTAGCATAGTGGTCGCTCCAAGCAAACCTTGAATTTTCATGATCTGCATGGGTGCGCTACCTGATGACAGGTGGAAAAGTTATAGCAAAAGGTTGGGGGCAATGACAGGTGGTTAGGCTAGAGAGTGCACTGCGTAAAGCAGGACAGAGCTGCATGATGTAGTCAGGACAGAGACTATGTTGCATGAAGCAGGGCAGAGCTGCCATGTATAGAGCTCTGTGGTGTTCAAAATGATAGAATGCATCTCATTATTATGGCAAGAACTAGCACGGTGGTCGCTTCAAGCCAACCTTGAATTTTCATGATCTACATGGGTGCACTATCCGATGAGAGGCAAAAAAGATACAATAAAAGGCTGCATGATGACAGGTGGTTAGGCCAAAGATTGCATTGCACGAAGTAGTAAAGAGATGCACAATGCAATCAGGCCAGAGACTGCATTGTGCAAAGCAGGACAGAGCTGCTGTGTGTTGAGCTCTACAGTGTTCTAAATGATAGATTGTGTCTCATTATTACTCCATTATGACACCATGATGTCAGAAAAACTTTTGACGAGAGTGTGGATCCATCTCAAATTCAAAATCTCACCCAAGAGCGCATCGCGTCGTGGCTCCAAAATGGCCCCAAAATAGTCCCGCGATTAGCTACACCGAAGCAAACATTAACCCTTCTATAGCCTACAAATGTCCTTCTTATTTAGAGAAGATCCCATACTATTGTGTGTTTTATTCTTGTTCCATTGATGTCCATAATCTTATCACATTGGGCTATATTTATTTCACTTAATGACTAATCATCACCATAGTCACAATGGTCCTTCTGATCAACAACATCTTCCATGTTTTGCACCCAAGCCTTTTTGTTGTATAGAAGAAAACAACATAGATAAAATTGCTCTCTTTGCAACTAGCTAGTCTAAGCTGTGAATTATTTTTACATTTCTCGTTCCATCTTTCATAGGCTTATTGCTCTATGAGGAAGCATTTTTGTTGGCATTGTTTCTTCCTCCTCCCCCTTCAACCTTTGGCTTGTGAACAATGTGTTGAGTCACCTAAAACATTTGTGACACTGTTTGTGTGGTTTGTATCGAAGTGCATGTTGGAGGTGGAAAGCAGTAGGAGCATAGAGAGGATGAAAAGCAAGCTACATGAGCACAAGAAGAAAGTAGTACCAAATCAAAATACATGGTCAAATATAAAAGTAATAGGACCATGGAGATTGGGGGAACAAAGGAGAAAGGACTTTTAATAAGAAGTTATACATTTGATAATATGCTTGGGATTTACCAAAGTGAGAGAGAAGAAATTTTGTGAGAGAGGTGAAGTTTTGGATAAAATTGGTGGCCATGATTTGCCTCCTCTAACCATACATGTCACCAAATTGGACATCTCTGGTGACCCCAAGACAAGTGCTATGAGGCCAAATAAGCTAAGAAAAGCCACAAAGGCAAAATGACATGCTAATAGATTTGATCATTAGGGGAGAAATGGGATCTCAAAAGGGCCTCCAATTAGTGTTTTCTAATTTCAAGGGATTAGAGAGGGATTTGAGGTGTACCAATGAGAGTTCTCCTTTATGTGGGGCAATGGTATGTTGAGGTGGAGGGATGGTAGGCATGCAGAGATCCCCTATTGGCTATTCCTCTTACATTGGGGACCACCCAAACCATCCTCCCCCCCCTTAACCCATGCTTGACCACCCTCCCATGTGCACCCACCCTAGATCATCCCCAAATCTCATTTATGTCTTTGTGGGCCCTTGTGGGCGAATTTCTCTTCTCCTTAGGTGTGTTGCAGGTCTACCCCCTCTTTCTCTGCTCCTTTGCTCTGGTCCATTTGCCCTCTCCCTCTATTGTGGGACCTTTTGGACAAATTTCTTTTGTCCTCTAGCCTACTGCAGGTCTAACCCCTTTCTTTGCTCCTCTGCTCTGGTCCAAATGCCCTCTCCCTCTATTGTGGGACCTTTTGGATGAATTTCTTTTGTTCTCTAGCCTATTGTAGGTCTGCCCCCTTTCTCTGCTTCTCTGCTCTGGCCCAACTTCCCTCTCCTCCATTGTGGGACCTGTTGGACGAATTTCTTTTGTCCTCTAGCCTATTGCAGGCTTGCCCCCTCTCTCTCTTCTCCTTTGCTCTGGTCTAGCTGCTCTCTCCCTCCATTTTTCAAAATTTGGGTTGCAGCACCTCCTACAGTTGGTCTTCTCTCTCCTGCTCTTCTTACTATTTCTGTGACTCCTCTTGATGTATCCACTCATGCTTTACCTCTGCCTTCTCTTTCCTCTTTTGATCTGCCCTCTCTTGCTCTATGGCCTCTTGCTTAGCTGCCATATCTTACAGGTTCTCTTTCCCTTCTGCAGGTGCTTCTCCTTCTGATATAGGTTCTCTTTTCCCTCCTACAGGCACTTTTCCTTCTGCTACAGCAACTCTTTGCTCTCCTATAGGAGCTTTTTCCCTCTCTCTTTTCCTTCTCATATATATTGTGAGGTCTAGTGTGCTGTAGAGGCATAGTCAGGAACAAAGTGACCAAAGTGGCCAAAGATGGCAATATTGTGAGCTCTAGTGTGTTCTAGAACATGAAAAATGCATTGGATGACTTGAACTTATAGATTGACTAACTAGATAGTCATGGAAGGTTTTGCCAAGGGTCCACATAAGCTTCCCAAGAGGAAGGATGCATTTCTTAGACTATGTACCTTCCTTGCCTATCTTCTTTACAAGATCCTATTTTAACATTGGAGTGGGAAGTAGTGGAATCTTTGATATAATTGACAATGGACTGTTTGTAAATTATGTGCAGGAATACCTTTTAGTCATGGAAAACGAAATGTATAGTCCTTCAACATTACTTGAAATGGTGAAATAGCAAGTAAGAATCTAGAGAAATGCATGAAAATGTCCATTTTATCCCTCGTGCAACATCAAACAATGTGTTTGACTAGTACAAGCTGTCCATAAATTGTAGGTTGGGCATTTTGGAATTTGCATAGGTTTTCTTCATGACTTGGAGGACATTATAAGCATTGATGATTTTATTGTGTGGTTTCGTGTCATAAGTAATATGTATAAAGTTTTCATGCCTAAAGCTTTCATGTCTAAAGTTTACAGTTTATACCTATTTACCTTGCTTGCATCATTAAAGGAGACAATGCCATGATGGTAAGCATGCTATGTATTGATTTATATTTTATGGTCTTTAATGTAATGTGCTTTGTTAGGTTTGCTAATGTAATGGTTGTTGAATTGATGCAGGAGGCATTTGAGATCACTCATTGGTGCATTATATTAATTGAGCAGGAGGATACATTGTGGTCTTCCACATCCAATTTTTAGAATAGCCTACTGAAGTACTGAAGTGCATCTAAGTATTGACAGCTTGATCATTGTGATCCACATCACATGGCTTCCCCTATTGCATTGTATCCCATTGGCAATGGTGTAAAAAACTTTGTGCCGGGCTACCCTGAGAGGAGAGCCTTAATGGTATTAGTATTAGGATCCTACTTGGGGATTTCAAAAGCCTCTTTTTTCTATGTATTAGAGGTAGCAAAGAGGAGGTATAGGCTATGAAGAGTCTTTGTATTTGAATGGAGAGATTATAATACAAAAATGTACATTTTATCACATTCTCTTCCTTGCAAGATACCATGTCATAAGCAATAATTTTGATTGAGTCATGGTTGAAATTTTGAATGTGTTGTTAATTCAATATAAGGTAATGTCGCTTTGAATTGTAGAGTATTGAATACACCACCTCCAAGTTTATTGTGTACAGAGGTGAACCTTTTAGATGCAAACTTGTCCCTTTTCCTTCATTTGTATACAAAGTAATTACAAATTTATAACCCCCTCAACTTGTGACTGATTTTTGAAGGTCTTCTGCATTGAATTTGTACATTCGGGAAAAAATAGGGTTTTGAACTTAACAAATTTACAATCGGAGTTATAGTGCAAAAGTTATGGCTATTTTACTATTCTCTTCATATTCCATGCAATTAAGTTCTATTACTTGTATATATATTTTTGTAAAACTAATTTAGGAAAATATTATGAATATTCCAAGTCAAAATAATACTCTCGACCAAGTTTGGTAATTTTGGTGAGCATTTTTGGCAAATGTAGGAGGAATTTGACCATGGCATAGAAGGAAAAGTTGGTTGGGACATCATGGGGTGTCCAAAAATGCACAAACCCGCCACGACACAATTTTGGCCATTTGGGTGTTGGTCGGGACATCATGGGGTGTCAAAAAATGCACAAACCCGCCATGGTGTGAATTTGGCCATCTGGACACCAGATGGCCAAATTTGTGCCATGTCCAGATGGCCAAATTCGCGCCATGATGGGTTTGTGCATTTTTTGACACCCCATGATGTCCTGACCAACTTTGCCTTCTGCGCCATGGTCAAATTCCTCCTTTATTTGCCAAAAATGGACATCAAAATGGCCGAAGTTGTCAAACTCCTTCATGTACCTCTTCAAAATCTATATTTCTTCATAGGAAATCATGAAGAGCATCAATCCTTTACAAGGTAATATAGTAGCAAACCTAAAAATTAAAATAAAAGATACATGGACATAGCCAACTTCCATGACTAAGAAAACATAGAAAATGAAAATTTTAGATTCCTCTTCAAAATATATATTTTCTCATGTAATGCATCAAATTATTTCAAGGTAATTTAGTGATATGAAATCAAATATTTCATTGACATAGCCAACCTAAAAGGTGGCTCCAAAGGAAAGATAAACAAAGAAAATGAAAATTTACAAGGTGATGTAGTGGAAGATCAAAGTCTTCTGGATTAAATTAAAAATTACATTGATATAGCCAACCTACAAGGTTCCTCCAAAGCGCAATAAATTATATAAAGAATATATTGCCTAAGGGTCTTACCAGAGCTATGGTACAAGGCACATAAGTTGTCATATTGACCAACTATCATTCGCTAAGTTACTTTGTAAATATTTTCTTTTCCATGTTTATCTATGTTGAAGTTGATGCATCTATAAAGACACATGGATTTCAAATAGGTAGATGAAGGAATTTGACAATTTGGGCCATTCCAATGTCCATTTTTAGCAAATGTTGAAGGAATTCAACCGCGACACTGAAGACAAAGTTGGTCGGGATGTCATGGGGGTCCAAAAATGCAAAAACCACCACGGCACGAATTTGGCCATTTGGAGGGTGTCCAAATGGCCAAATTCGTGCCATGGTGGGTTTTGGCATTTTTGGACACCCCATGATGTCCCGACCAACTTTGCCTTCTTCGCTGTGATCAAATTCCTCCTACATTTGCCAAAAATTGACATTGAAATGGCCAAAGTTGTCAAATTTCTTCATCTACCCCTTCAAAATCTATATTTCTTTGTAGAAAATAATGAAATGCATCAATCCTTTACAAGGTGATGTAGGAAAATCTCAAACTTTGGTTTTTAAACACTCTATCTAATCAATGTGGTGCCATGGTCAAATCCCTTCTACATATGTATTGGAATGGCCAAACTTGGCAAACAACATTTTATTGACTTGTAAGTTACATCAAAATGTGATATAACTTTTGTGTGCAAGCTGATATAAAAAAAGATGCAGTATAAAAAAAAAACAGATAATTAAAATAGACATAACAAAAGATTCACCATTTGGCCATAGATACATGAAATTTTTTTTCTTTAGATAGCAGAATATTATTAGAAATAGGTGTTTGTATTTCAAATTGTATTACAAAGAGGCTTCATAGCCTGTTTCTCTTCTTCTTTAACTCTGATACACCAATAATAGGGTCTTTGAATCCTTGACTAAGTCCTTAGGAATACAGCTATGCTATTTGGAATCTCACATTCAACTCGTAAGTTCTTATAATCTCATGTACAACACATTGGAATGGATCACGTAGGTTGCCTTGGGTCAATACTATGAATTCTCCATGCCTTCTTGTTCCAAATGGATAGATTCTCCATTCTTGCTTGCCACTACACACATGAAGAAACATCATTTTATAAATTTAAATTTAAATAGATGTAATGCATCATGTGAATTCTTCTTCTTCAATAAACTTTTGAGCTTCAAGACACATTAGTAGCATCACAAGCTCCATGCATCTCGTTTGCATCACCATTCCCTTCAAGTCCTGCATCACCTCTAAAACAACTTGCTCATGCATGACTTTGTGTCTTTTGATATGAAGAGTCCATATCATCCATGCCCACCATTCTCATATCATCCTCCATGAAGGTCCTAAAAGAACAACTAAGCGAACCTTAGCAAAAGCAACGCACCACTGTGGATAATCCAAAGTAAGAAATTACATTGAAACACTACAAAATTAACACTTTATCTCATATTCTCCTCTTTAGAGCACCTACTTAGGTTCAAGATGCTTCTTTTCTTGAAAAAAAAAATCATGGATCACATATTGATCCTGCAACTGTACGGTCACATGGTAACATGGGAGATCTCCACAAATGGTACCATCAATAGTCGCAGAGTTTATAGAGATTGTAATAGGACATGATAGAAGGTAGGTGATGTTTGAGGAGGGATGAGAAGGACCATGAATGATTACGAGAGAGGAGAAGCAAGCGGAGGACTAGGTGTGAGGATGAAGGCAGACGAATATGCATGAGTAGGAGTAGAAGGCATGAGCATGGCAAGAGGAGCTTGCATGAGTTGGAGGAAGGAGGAGTAGGCATGAGCATGAGGGAAGAGGAGAATGGATAAGTATGAGGGAGAGGAGGAGCAAAAAAAAGCAACAGGGGGGGAGGAGGAGGACACATGTGGGAGGAGGGAGGAGGAGGAAAAAGCAGTAGGGGGAGGAGGAGGATGCATGTGGGAGGAGGGAGGAGGAGGCATGTGGACAAAGCGAGGAGGAGGGGGGGAGGGAGGAGGGAGGTAGGGGGAGGGAGGAGGAGGAGAAGGAGAAATGGGACGTGTGGAAGAGGAGGAGGGAGACAAGGAGGAGGATGGGGAGGGGAGGAGGGAATTCAAATTCAAAATTCAAAAGTTTGACTTTGGAGGATGGGGGGAGGAGGGAGAGAGAGGGAATTCAAATTCAAAATTTTGACTTTGGGAAAAGTGCCCCCTCCTTGGTGTAAGAGGTGGCCCCCTCCTAGGTGTAAGAGGTGGGATCAACTGAGCTTAACCCACCTAGGTAGGGGGGGTTAGGACTCCCTTGGATCCCAGAAGAGGACTTGCATGGCCTAATCCATTTCTTAACCCATTCCTTATGAGGTCCTTTTGAGAGCCCAATTCTCCCCTAATGATTATGGATTATGAAATGCAAATATCTTAGACATGTTCTATGGTCCCTACTCTCCAACTCCCGCACCTCGGTTGCATGGAAGTGCATAGAGAAGGAAGTAATGTAAAAATGACAAACAATAAACTTAAAGAGCATCGCAGATTTATTGCAGATTCAATATTTTCTTAGTTCTATTATGATCATATTACATCCATTTTAGCATAAATCAAGCTACAAATACCACCAGTTTGAGACCACCGTGCTATAGTTTCGTAAGTGTAGAGTCCATTTTTCAAATCTTTCTAGTTGCAAACAAAACTAAAAAAGTCATAGAACATGTGCTCAAGTGTGCACTAGTGCAACATTGCATAGCACACTGTATCAAATGTTTTTAGTTGCTTATCTCTTTTAGTTGTGACAAAAGCTCGCATAATGCACTTTTGAATGAACAATTACTTGCACATATGTGCATAATAAAATTTTGATGCTTTGGAACAAATTGTTATATCTTATGCAACCTAGGATACATACTTCACACATAAAATAGCATTTGCAATGGTTTGACTCATCTCATTCAAGAAAAACTTTCGTAATAATTTGGTTTTATATTATAACTTAGTTTAGACACTAAGTTTGTCAGATTATGTCACAAAATACATAAGTTATGGATTGAGCAAGTCACCCATATGCAATATATTCCCTCTAACTCACAAAAGATGGCTACGCTAGATCATGCTTTGGCCATGTTCTCTTCAATCCTGGGACCTGACCTTGGGATTGATCAAATAGACTAAAATTAAGAGCCAATTTGTCAAATGGTTCTTTGTTGTACAATGTCTTTGTGATAATCCCATCATCTATTATGGTTTCAACTTGATTTCTCCACCCTACTCTAGATTGTGACCATGATATATGCAACTTTATTCCAAGAATCATTAGTTTCTCCAATGTGCTTCTAGATTTTTTAAAAATTCAAGTTGTTTACTTTGTTCAAGTGTGGCACATGGCAATTTGAATGGTACCATATTTGTTTAAGCCTCATTTAGGCTCCCTCTAGGCTATGCTAGGAGCATTTTTATCAACGATGCATGCTTTGGATATTTTAGGACTTTTGCAATCTTCTTCATCATGTTGCGGTAGCATGTGACCTCGCAAATTTTTTGTTTATTAAGTGAAGTTTCATGTTCTTCACTCACTAGGGATGCTGGGATTCCATTTCCAACGCTTTTGTTTCCTTTCTTCTTGGATGGCTCGTGCTATGAATTTGCCTTTACTTCTCCCTTTAGTAAGTGGTTAAGCGGTCACTTTTTTGTAGCACTATCTCAGCAATCTTGCTCTTGTATGCATGTCACTAGGCTTTGGCACTATAGTGCACTAGAAAATTCCCTAGTGTTATTTATAAGGCCTTGCTACCAAAATAAGATGATGTTTAAATTAGTGGTGCAAATATAACATTAGGAAAGAAGGGAACTCATTTAAGGATCCTCTAAGAAATTCACTATCTACCTATTTTTGTTGCACTCAAAATATGTGAAATTCCATAAAATATAGATACTTACTACAAAAATGTTAGTCTAGTACTCAGGCTTCACATTAAAAGCATATATAAGATCCTTGATTTTTGTGTAGTATTTGATGATTTTGACATCGCCAGTGTGTCTAGAGCGGACGAAAACCCCCAAATCGACACTAGAGACACCGAAAATCGATGCCCGGAGGCTCGAAAAAGGGCAACAATGCCCAAAATGAGGGACTTGCACAAAAATGCGATTTGGCCAACTGGAGACACCTAAAACTGATGCTCGGAGGCCCGAAAAAGGGCAAAAATGCCCAGAATGGGGGATTTACACAAAAACGAGATTTGGCCAGTTGGACATGGATCTCTAGGGTCGATTTGGGGGTTTTAGCCTGCTCTAGATGCATTGGCGATGTTAGAATCATCAAATACTGCACAGAAAATCATGTTTTGAAGATCACGTACGTTAGACATAATAAAAGAAAAAGATTTTGAATATAACTCATTTTATATTTTTACATGATTTTTGGTATTTTTCCAAGGTTACGTTGGCCCTCTTTTGATTGGTTGAGAGCCTATTTTTCTAAAACTAAAAGGCCCCAAAATGAGTTCCCTTTTTTCCTAATGTAAACGGAGCTCAAACCAATATTACATGTAGTGAGGGAAAATTTTAAACAGCTTCAGTTGAGCTTGGATGGAAAAAGTCATCGTCCATGAAAATGGAGATGAGTTGGAAGTTCCAATTTGTAACACTCCCAACATTAAAACACTTTTATGTAAATAGGAGCAGAGATTTCCTTCGAGCAGCAGAAGTGTTATCGAAACTTATTAACTCCCAATATAGCATTATATGCGCCCATATAACATAAAACACCATTTACTTGTCCGTGGACATTATACAATCCTCAAGTGGTATAGATGCACATCAAGCAATTTCCGTCCGACATAAGGCACGGTAAGATGCTCAGCGTTCAAATGTGTAAGATAAATACTCATGTTAGGACGAGCTGCAGTTTATTGATTGCAGCTTGGGCCTGGCTTTTCTCTCCATAGAAGAAATAATTACCTTAGGAAGGACCTGCTGTTGCAGCTCAAGCAGCTGGCTAGTGCAATGGGAGGCTGATTCGGCCATCTACGCTAATTGATCTTGTCAGAAATCCTTCATGGCGCATGTTGAGCCCATTGAGGCTTGGGGATCTTCCCAATCCATCTGGAAATAAACTGTAACTTCGTTCTAAGGTTTTATCCTGGAAAAGGCTGGTGAGCATGTGCTGGAGCGTGTCCACATTGTATTTTACCTGCATTGGCACTTCCCTTTTCCTCAGCAAAGAGCCTGTGCTGCCGATATACATTCTATATGCAGGTACAACTAGATTCACAACTGCTTTCCCTATCCGTTCTCTCAATTCTGCATCTGGAATGTGCCACTTACGGTGCTTCTGATAAACACCCTCAAACGCTACCTGGAATGCTCTTATTTTTTGCAGCTCCAGTGTCACCTGCACGTTACTGTTCTTTGCAGCCTTAAGCATGGACCCCTCACTGCATAGATGCTGCAAGACAGATCCCCATGCATGGCGCTGATACATGTGAGCAGACTCCTTTGCCTTTTCCCTGTGGCTTGTTAGCCAGTCATCTCCCAAAAGAGAAGTTAGGTTGTCATTCTTGCTTATGGTCACATGAATGTACCAATAGTTGTTCATGAGAAATAGATTAGAAAGTGCTGGATCTTTGTACGCCTTGGCCACTCCATCTACATACCCATCTAAAGATTTCATGATACTGAGAACTGCATTTCGTAGCTCGCTATCTTCCAGCTGCACTCCTGCATCACTCCGATCAAGTTCCAGAGCCTGCTTTAAGATGGGCTCATATGATTCGGTAACCAAGACAGACACATAGTTGACTGCATAAGTACAGAAATCCAGGACGCCACCATCAGAGGGTGAATTTCCATAACTTTGAGAGTCTACTTGTAACCAGAATTGTTTTAGAACTTTGAAAACAGCACGAAGTAGCAGCAACTTCAGATCCTGCAGACGGTCAATCACTTCTTTGCAGATTTTACTGTCTAATAGCCCTTCTAAATCAGGTTTCAACCTGTGGAGAGCGTTGGTCATATCTAAAATCTTGAACAATCTTTCCGGATTTCCCTTACTTCTAGCAACGGCCTCAGCGAAACACAGAAAGTTTTCCAATCCTGTTTGCATGCATAGCTTGCCAAAGCACTGCATCCATACGGGACCCAAGGGGGAGAACACTTGCCGGCACAATTCATGCTCTACCTTGAGCAGGACCTGAATCAGCACGTCTAAATGCTGTTCCCACATCATGATATAGCTTTCGAAGTCCACCCAATCCAGTCTATCAATTGCATCCGGCGTAGATAACTGCAGGTAATCCGGACACAAGGTCCGCAAGCTCTCGCTTGCTTTAAAGCTCCTATCCTCCGTGTAAATTTCTATGCATGTTCTCAACCTACCCATCGTGGCCAGTCTCTGGATCATCTCTCTCAAGGTTTCAACTAGACGAGAGGGCAAAGCAGGGGGAGGAGGAGGGGGTTTGAACGACTGCTCCGTTGGATTGCAGATAGACACCGGTAATGGGATGATCGTCCCATGATCCGAAAGAACTCTTTTCAAAAGACTCTCAAGATGCTGAGCAGCTACATCCAGAAGATGCAAATCATTATTCTCGTCCAGCTCGAGACTTGCTTGCATTTTCTTCAAGAGATTCTCAACCTTTTGAAGCCGATACATCCAAGTTCTGTCTATCAATCGGCTCCTAGTCACTAATTCTAGGGCATCCTGCAACTCTCGCAATGGCAGGGACAATTTGCTATTACCGGATTTGATAGCCTCCTCCAAGCTCTCGATGTATTGTAGGTAGCGTTGCACATCACTACCGTTGGGACCTGCACCTACTTCACGTTTGAGGTCGTGTTCCCGGTCGTACTGCTTGACGAATGCAACCGCGTGAGCAAAAGTTCTGTCTATCAGATCGTTGAGCAGGTTGGATTTCGACTGCCATGAAGTAATCGAATTTTCAGAATCGAACATGCGGTGAGACATGCTCCTCAGGAGAGAGTCAGTTTTAAATAAGGAACTTCGCACCGAGTGAACCTGATCTAAGGAGTTTCTCAAATGCTGCTGTGCCTTGTGGAGATTGGAGACGTTGGTATAGGCTGAAGGAAACCCTACTTGGCAGTCAGGTAATATATCCTCCTCACTGCCCACACTTGGAGTGCCAGCAGATAGCGGATCCGTGCAGCTCAGAGCCTCTATGCTGTTTAGGTCACCAACCATTCCAAATTGCAAAGGAGATACTGGGCTTTCGCTTTCTAATTTCTTCCGTGATCCCAGCTTTCTATCTTTTGTCCTCCTGCTTTCTCGGTAAAAGGCATTGGTACTGCTGGTTTCTTGTGCTGATGCAATCCGCCTCATGGTGTTCTATGTCTGGCGGTATAAGCCACCTCGTCACCTGTGCAACTATATGCTCATCCGCTATCAGACGTCCAGCTTTGCCCTCCTGATATCCGATGGAGCTCAGCTTGGAAGAACAAAGAAGTCAAGCCGAACCTGCGAGAGCGTATGGGTGGCAACTCTTAGAAAGAACTGTGCACTTGGCAGCTTGACCTATGCGAAGCATGCAGCTCGATGCGATTACCTGTAAAGGAGTTTCTCAAACGCTGCTGTGCCTTGTGGATCAGCTTCAGCCTCGATTCTGTGGAGAGATTCCGAGCCGCTGCCAAATTGTTGGTGTGATCTCCACTTGAGACAAGATTTACAGCTGCAAAGATGAGCTGCAAAACCCTGATTCAAGCTCTGTGCAAGTCGGGGATGTTAGTAGAGATGGGGAGACCCTGCCAAAGGTGTTTGCGTGATCTCCACTTGCGGCAACAAGTGGCGGTCACCTGGGGCTCGATAAACAGAAGTGAGAAAGGATGGAGTAAGTGTAGAAGGGGTGTGATGGTGCTGAGGGAGCTAAAGACAAGGAGTGTGAGGCGACGAGGAATCGAAGGAGGGGAGAGGCCCCCCGAGCAAGGAAAAACCAAGCTGCAAGGCCTGCATCGAACCTTCACCAAGTGCCTCTTGGCGGCGGACATCCCCATGCAATCCATCTCCACCCTACACGTGGACGTCTCCATGTAACGCAGTTGCATGCACCACGTGTACCTCTTCTATGGATTTTGCGTGTCCAAAAGCGCACATATTAACAACTCTTTGTTTTATTCGAGCCAAAAAAATCAAAATCAAGGATCATGAATGTGTGTGTGTGAGAGAGAGAGAGAGAGAGAGAGGTATTAACGTCAACATTTGGAAAAAAACAGATTTATTCAATTAGAAAGGTGTTTACATTTTTATCTTAATTTATGGTGGTGGTGACTCGTGAGTGTCCTTTTCATGATTTCAGCTTTTTCAATCCACTTGCGATGTATGCTCCCATGGGCCATAGTTAAGGTTACATATGGCCTGAGACAGAAAACAAGCAATGCTCAAATACCATGATATGATAGCCTTGAAATTCTCTCGAATGCTTGAGTAGGCATTACATTCCAAAAAGAAGTGCTGCTCGCACTCATTATGCCCTTCAGATGGCAAAAGTGTGCATAGGCTCTCTAAATGAGGAGTGGGCATGAGGCCTATAGCATGTCATCTACCTATTTCACATCATAGATGAGGTGAGTCTATCCATATGGAAGCAACTGCATGCATTGCAAATCTCGGAATCGACTCCAAAAGGTAAGACTGAGTACATTGTCCCCTTGGTGCAAAGAAATTGGCATTGTAACACAGGCATATTGTTTGAATGTAGTGCTCAAATATTGTATGGTGATCTTCATGCTCCCGTGACACTAACATTAAACGTGACAACATCTCGGCCTCCGATAACTTATTTACCTTCTACCAAAGACACAAAGCAATGGGGTGCCAAAGCATTATTGGTGTCTTCTGTCCAACTAGACACTAGAATCTTAGGCAATTCGGTGACTTAACCAAGTATTATGACATTCTCTCCATTGCCAAGAGCTCCAGTGGTGTGTTGCCATTCTCCAAGAGTAGGATGGAATATGCATCTAGATTTTCTCCACCTCATTACAGGTTAACTTGGACAAGCTCCCACCCTAGACATCTACCCTGTACAGCGTAAAGCACCATAGGCGTAACCAATGCATCAGAGAGATACTTTTTCAAATTCTAGCTCCATATCTCAACCTACCTACAAGTGTTCTCAAACCTTTTCCAGCCATCTTGAATCCTAATATTGCCCACACACATTCTGTGCCATCGATGGGGTCAACAGGGATTTCTACGCTAAGATACTTGAAGGATTCCACAATTTCAAGCCCATGATAAGTGATAGGAGGCTATGTTCTCTTAAGAGTTTTCCCCAACATAATATTTTTTGCTTGTGTTTACTTATGGGCCACTATTTTGGTAGAAGATGTCTAGGACATGCATCAATTCTCGAGCATCTTCTTATGTTTTTGTTGTTAGGACAATGTCATCTACATAATGACTTGTGCACTAATTCAAGGTCCCATTTTCCTCTCTTGGGCTCTATAATATGTAACAAATTCCTCCAACTCATGAATGCAAAGCCCAAACAATGTGTTGAAGAGAGAGAGAGAGAGAGAGAGAGAGAGAGAGAGAGAGAGAGAGAGAGAGAGAGAGAGAGAGAGGAGGGAGAGAGAGAAGTCAAAGTTGGGTAAAAAAATATACATTATAGTTTTACTTTACAAGCATGCTACTCTTAATTTAGTTGGTAATGAAAACCTTTGAATGTCTCTCAAGTCATGCTACCATTAATGCAATAGTAATGAAATCTTTTGAGTTTCTCTTAGGTCATCCTCACGGTTTGAGTTATACTCTCACAAAGTAATTTATGCCAATCTCTTTTTGTTTGCAATGGATGCCTCACTTTATGTTGGGCAAGCTTTTGAGTGCAACCTCTCTTTTCTCATGAATTTTTAAGAAAAACCAACCCCCTCTTGGTAAAGAAGAAAGTGACCTTTATAAAATGAATACAATGCCTTAAATGAAGAAAGCTCTTAATAAAATGAATATAATACCTTAAAAGAAAGACAATTCAAGAATATAACAATTTTACCCCTTTGAGATCCTTTCACACCCACCATCACATCCTACTAGTTGAGAAGATAAACAAAACTTACAACAATAGCCCTTGTGTACCTTCACATCCACCATCAGATCTTACTAATTCATTCAACTTCATTTTGGGCCATATACTTTGTTTTTGAATTTTTATGGAAGTGAAACATTCTTGTGCCCATTTGTGGGACGTGAATATAAGTACTAAAATTGATTTCTTCAGCTACTTGCACATGCGATCCTTGTTGAGACCCTCATTTTCCTTCCTAAACCTCATAAACTCTTTAGGGACTCTTCTTCCTTTTATCCTCCTCTTTGAATTTAGTGTAGTAGTGTAGTTATCCCATCATGTTATGTCACTAGCAATGATGCAAACCTTTCATTTTCATACACTTGTTGGTGGTAGATCCCCTTAAAGGTTTTTTGAACTTTAGAAATAATTGTGCCACCACCTAGGCATTAAAATTCAAAGGATTGAATAAATCAAAAAATCAATTAAAAACGTAGTCATCAAAGCTAGCAAGGAAATCAATCTTATTTTTTGTATATATTTCATTTGGTAGCATGCCGTGTTCTCTCCTTTGTTTTAGGTGCTCTATCATCAAGCTTACAATATTCTATTGCCACAACTTCCAAGAAGCAAGACATGGACATTGTGACATAAGGCAAGGTTATTGAAATGAGGGTAGTATATTCCCATAACTTCCAAGAAAATGGTATAATAATGTGTCTTCTCAAGACTCTTCCTCCAACATCCACATTGCTAGCTTCAATTTTCATTCTAGGCACTTACTCTCCAACAAGAACATGCTCTATGAATTGTTCGCACACGACTCCTTTGTTTGTCACATTGTCCAACTCAAACTTGTATGTGGCATGGAAGAATGCACGCCAAGGCTTTGACTATCAAATTGCAAAAGTAGTAAAATATGAAGAACTCTATGATGTCAAATCAAGCACATAGCAGTAGCAAAACCAAGTTTTGCATAGCCTCAATAAGCATGTCTCTAGCTAATCTATGCTACAGTGTGCATGCTATAAAAATTTGTATCCAATATTTATCATGGATTGAAACTAAATTCTTCAAATAGTAATGCATTGAAATTTCATAAATAAGGCAAAATAATCTAGACACACTTATAATTCAATCCCCCTTCTCACTCTCTCCCAAGCTGCCTTCATAAGTTATTGATTTATTCAATTCAAGAGCCTTATTGTGAGCATATTGTATGACAACCATCAATTATCGAGAAATAATCTATATTGGAAGATTTGCTTCTTTTGCTATACTTCTTCCTAATATTAGATTCATCATTCTTGAGTTATTCTAGAATTTTCCCCGAATGTGTACATGGTGGCCTATTAGAATACCAAATTAGTAACCATGAGACCCTCTAAAATGCTAGAGATTTCATTGGCCTTTAGTTATAATATGTCCACAGTTACATCAATCATGCACAACTACCCCAATACTCAAATGCTCAAGTGGTTTCATTAAAAAGTCATGCCTTCTCATTGAAGCTCCTATACTTGAGATGCTTTCTATATTGCTTACATAAGGTTAAGGTAGATATCTCTAAGGAGCCAACAACATCATGTTTTAATCATCTAGAAACTTCCAATATAGTATTTTAATCATGTAGAAAACTATAATCAATATCAAATATGATAGTGTTGAAGTTTAGAACCAACAACAATAGGCATAGTCACAAAGGGATGAACTATTTGATGTGGCCCATCTAATAAGGAATTATTTAATTTGAAGTCAAATTTGTGTGTTTTAGAACACATGACTTGTTTTAGAATCATTTATTACAACTCAACCTCATAGGCTTGAGAATAGCTAACTATCATCTCTACAAGAAAACTAGAATCCATAGTTATTCATTCCTAATAAGATAAAGAGAAAAACCTTCCTAACACTTCAGAACAAGACAAAGCACCTATAGGCACGCTTGATAGACGTGCAAAATAACGGGCGCATCTATAGGCACTGCTAGAATAACGTCTATTTATGCATTTAATAGCACGTCTATTTACGCATCTAATAGCGCGTTTGCATTGTGAATTAGACACTGATTTAGATGAAAATTGAGAATATAGAAAGTGAGATTTTGGTGCAAGATGATAAATGTACATCACTACTTTCCAAACATTGCCCATGATTACCAAAGCACACAATTTTAACAAAAATATCAATGCTTTTTGGCAAACCCACATATATAAAAGTTAAGTGAGGTGAGGAGAATGAGATAATATGTAAAATTGGTTCTCATGTGCTCATCGAAATCAGCATCACCAATGGTAGGCTCATCCTCATAGGTAATGGCCTCAATATTTGTATCTCCTATCTCATGATCATCCTCCTCTCTCGTATCACGGTCATCATCACCTCCATGGCCATGATCATCCTCCATACGCTCTATATTAGTAAATGTACTATACATCACTTTGGAACGTGGTGTAATAGGTATGACATGCCACCACCTATTATTATCCACCATTGGTTGATAGACAATCTAATTCCAACACAAATACAATCATGTTATTTTCCTTGCATCGAAGGTATCAAATATTTAAAAGTGAGTATTTTTATATGTGTGTACAATACTTGTTCACATTGTTGCGGTAGTACTATTGTGTCCTTCTTACTTTGCCAAAACTTTGTGGAGTCAGTAGTTACAAAGCCACTTGCATGGAGTTTGATTGTTGCATTAGGGCCTCTTTCCACCACGTCCTTAAACCACTTAACATCCAAAACATACACAAAGAAGTGTCGAAAGTCAAGCTTAATAATATCTTGGATTATGCCACAATAATCATCCATGGCTCCATTGGCTCCCTCAAAGCTAGCAATGACACCGCAATCTTGTGTGTTTCTCTTATCATCAATCCATTGTGTTCGAAAATGCTCACACCATATAGCATTGAACATTGTACACTACACCAAGACAAAATCAATTAAATAAGCAATCTAAATTGTTGAAAGCTCCTAACTTATGCATAACATTCTATATACCAACCTTGCTCATGCATCCCCTAGCATACTCCCATTCTTCCAATGTGATATGCATCCCCTTGTCTCTCTTTGCTCTCTCCAGTTCATCAAGTAGCAAATCCACATGAATATCCTTTGGAAGTGCTCTTACATGCTAAGGGTATGGCACACAAGATCCATGGTGTGTACAAAAGAGGGCCCTTTCTCCTTGTCTTCTTGCCTTTGCATCCTCGTATCTTGTCACCCATCTTTTCATCACATCGCTATTAAGCATGCAATAAAGGTTGATATTATTAAGCAACTCCATGTCTATTACTTTGCTCCATCCTTTCCCTTGAGGCACAATAGAGTCATCCTTAGGTCTTCATCATCTCTCCGTAGTCATGGGAGAGAGCTATCCACATCAACAAGAAACTCAAAAATATATACAAGTGACTCTTGTACCAACCAGCCCTCGGCCATGCTACCTTCAGTTCTTGTATTTTGTCTCTATTTTGTCTCACGAAACCCTTCAAGGTCTTCATGAAGCACTCGAGGAAGAACAACCATCGTGCATGTACAGTACCGCATATAGCAATCTCATCCACCAAATGCACTATGAGATGTAGTTGGCTTGTGAGAATAGAACGTGGAAATGTCTCCTCCACTAAAAAAACCACCACTGACATAACTCGAGCATTCTCAAGCGTGGTGGGATCTATTTCCTTTGAGCTCACATACCTAGAAAGGAAAAAGTACACCATATTAGCAATATGAACACCTTGCATGGAGCCTTGATACACTTCACATTTTGTATCCTGTAAAGTACCTCACAAGCTTGCCCATCTTGTAAATATAATCCTTCATGTCATTCGATGCACTACCAAAAATGCTAGTAGGTAGTATGACCTGAACACATGAAGAATGGTTGATTAGTTGCTTTTAATTCACTCACAAATTTGGAAGGAAAAATATATTATGCACCTAAAATACTTACTTGGAGCATCTTGTGCCAATCATGAGATTTCAAGCCATGTAATTTCTCTACACCTCTTTTCTTGCTCTTTGTGAAGGCCCCCTTCAAACACCTCATGCATCTAGTGTGAGTATGAATTGTAGTGATAGCTTGCTTCACTGCCACCATCTCTAGCTTTGATAACCTCCATGGTGCACGAGGTAAAAAGACATGCCCATTTGGCCTCTCTTGCGGCCAAGCTTCACGCATCCTCCCTGTGGTGCGTAGATGCTCCCTTATGCCTATAGAATCTCGTGTCCCATTCAAATGTTCCCAAATGGTAGATGCCACATTCTTGAAGATATGCATGGGATCAAGTAGGTGATTGATCTTGAGGTGGGACAAAGATGATAAATAATAAAAGATGGAGTATCTAAACAAAAGCTGGTGTTAGCGAAAAATCTTTATTTCCATTCAATATAGCACATAATAGTTACAAACCCTTACTGGCTCATGCCAAGTGGTGGAGAAGTCATGGAACCATCCCAAATTCTCATCCAATCTCCTATAGTGAGTGACTGTGGGGGGACTTCATTCCAAGGGGCGACATATCTAGGATGATCAGGTGGAAGAAATCGATGGTGATTCTTGTAGATGACCTTATTCAATGCGTCTGCCCATAAGGCAACTAGCGAAGGACCACAAACATGACATGCATGGTAACCTGATGTAGTGAGACCTGAACAATAGATGCAATTAAGAGGTGAAGGTGGGTTTAGGGTGCCACATTGATTACCTACTCATAATTAAAACTGCAATGCTTACCTAAACACTTGCCATAGCCTGGGAAGTCATGCATCATCCACATCAAGACTGCTTTGGAGTTGAAGTCTCATGACGAGGGAGGCCTGCTCATATCATGTACCTCGATACCTCTCCCAAATATCTCTAGCTCATCAATCAAAGGCTCCACATAAACATCAGGATGCGAGGGATTATGGGAAAATGTCGCAGAACCTTACGAGGCACATCCAAAGTTTTGAGATCTGCTCTATATATTGCTCTCCACAAGTAGGACACTCTCTTGCATCCTTATGTGGTCCACGAAACAGAACGCAATCGTTGACGCATGCATGGATGCGCTTGTAATCTAATCCTCTAAGAGAGGTCATATGTTTCCTTGCCATATTTCTTGAGGTTGGTAATTTATTCTCCCTTAGAAGCATTTTACACAATATCCTGCACATGAAGACCATAAATGAGAAAAAGCATTCGAGTAATTGACCCACTAGCATAATTCACCATGTTTGCAAAATAGACTTTAAAGCTTACTTGAGTAATGCATTCAAACTTGCATTGCTCCATCCATAGATGGTCTGCAAGTTTAGTAACTCAAGGGAGGCATGTAGGATAGAGAATGTGCACCCCTCAAACAGTGGAGTCGATGTTGCGGTTAAAAGATCATCCTGCTCCATGCTTTCATCCCTACCTGAGGATTGATGGACATATAAATCCCGCACCATATCATCAAACACCTCCTCCTTCATAGCCTCATGAGGTAATGGTAGAGGGCTACTATCACCATCACTCGCATCCGTAACGGTCCCTCCTAAAGACCCCACCTCATATTGCTGACGCTTCACCTCCTCACGATGAGCATAGGGCAACATATGCGGGTGTGGCATTACATCCTGTATCAAATTAAAAAGGGATCATAACTCAAACACATGAACACCCATAGGTATCTCAATCAACCTTAACTCTTTAACACTTACCATGTTTACGGTCACATCCTATTCTCCATACTTTGAGACGTGATTGAGTGTAATTCTGTGCACGATACATGTTTCCTCGACATCGAGCACACATACATTTGATTTTTGGCTCCAACCACATTTCGCGATAGTGGATACAGAGGGATTCATCCTCACTGGAGCTACTTGTTGAAGATGAAGACATCCTACAGATAAACAACCCAAAAAATTTGTTCTTGCATGAGTTGTAAATGTCAAAACTCTATGGAGTATCTAAAAGCACATCTAACACCGCGTCTGTTCTGTGGAACGCATCTATAGGTGCATCTAAAATGTAGTGTAGATGCATTGATAGACGCGCTTTTAGGCACGCTGCTAGATGCACAGATAGACACGCTTTTAGATGCATAGATTGCGAGCTGATTTTCGAACCTACTTAGCGTGCTTGCTTTCCTTCACATACTTTTCACGTCGCGCGACTTGCTTTCCTATTAACAGACACAACTCAAGGCATCCACACTTATCTCCAAGCACCCACACTCATCTCCAGGCTTACACAATCATCCCCAAGCACATAAGAGAAGAGGGTGAACAAGGAAGAGAAGAAAGAGAAGCAGCTTTGAAGAAGGACAAGAAGCTTCCATACCTCTATCCAAGGTAAGTCTCTTGGCGGTTGATCTTCTTTGGAAGTTGCTCTCTTTGGATTCGTCCTTTGTCGTATGTAGGGAAGAGATGTTTTTGGTACTAGTGTTGTTCTTTTTAGGGTCGGGCGCATGTCCTTTTCAATTTCTTTGAAAAAGGCGTGTGTCGGAGCATGTCTATAGACATGTCTAACAGCGTGTCTGACTTTTGGGAAAACAAACAGCCGCACCTATAGACACGATGTTAGATGCATCTATAGACATGCTACGATAGTATTTCTTATGTGTTCTTTCCTTTCCCTTCCCCTTCCCCTTCCCCTTTCCCTTTTAAGAAACTTGATTGCATGAATGATGGAAATAAATGATTGCATGAATGATGGCAAGGGATTGCATGAATGAAGAAAGGGATTGCATGAATGAGGGAAAGGGATTGCATGAATAAAGAAAGGGATTGCTTTCGTGAGGAAATAAGTGATTGCATTCTCTTTTTCTCTCCTTTCTCCTCTCTTTCCTTCTCTTTTCTCCTCTCTTTTTCTCTCTTATCTCCTTTCTTTTTTCTCCTCTCTTTTCCTCTCTTTTCTCATCTCTTTCCTTCTCTCTTTTTCTCTCTTTCTCTCCTCTCTTTTCTCCTCTCTTTCCTTCTCTCTTTTCCTCTCTTTTATCCCCACTTTTTCTCTTTTCACTTTCTCTCTTTTTCTCTCTTATCTCCTCTCTTTTTCTCTCTTATCTCCTCTCTTTTTCTCTATTTTTTCTCCTCTTTTTTCTCCTTTTTCTCCTCTTTTTTTCTCTCTTTTTCTCCTCTCTTTTCCTCTCCTTTCTCCTCTCTTTCTTTCTCTTTTCTCCTCTCTTCTTCTCTCTTATGTCCTTTCTTTTTTCTCCTCTCTTTTCCTCTCTTTTCTCATCTCTTTCCTTCTCTCTTTTTCTCCTCTCTTTTCTCCTCTCTTTCCTTCTCTCTTTTTCTCTCTTTTATCCTCACCTTTTCTCTCTTTTTCCTTCTCTGTTTTATCCTCTCTTTTTGTCTCTCTTTTTCTCTCTTATCTCCTCTCTTTTTCTCTCTTTTTTCTCCTCTCTTTTCCTCTATTTTCCTCTCTTTTCTCCTCTCTTTCCTTCTCTCTTTTTCTCTCTTTTATCCCCTTTTTCTCTTTTCACTTTCTCTCTTTTTCTCTCTTATCTCCTCTCTTTTTCTCTATTTTTTCTCCTCTCTTTCCTCCTTTTTCTCCTCTCTTTTTCTCTCTTTTTCTCCTCTCTTTTCCTCTCCTTTCTCCTCTTTCCTTCTCTTTTCTCCTCTCTTTTTCTCTCTTATTTCCTTTCTTTTTTCTCCTCTCTTTTCCTCTCTTTTTGTTTCTTTCCTTCTCTCTTTTTCCCCATGTGAAGCTTCAATAGCCTAACATTGAGCAAGCAGATATAGACTTTTGTCACTCTAATTCAAAGAATGCAGGAATCTGTAAATGCTTGCTCAATGTCAGTCTGTCACTCTATTTTTTCTTTTGCATCTCGTGATGAGGGCATGCTTGATGGTAATCTTCTTCTTTTCTTTTGTTCAGTTCATCATGTGGCCAGGAAGCTCTTCAGCCTCACCTAATCTTCGGGATGCCATCTTTCGGGAGTTGAGACCCCAGTCTGCAGCACCTGGAGGCACGAAGGATCCAAATGGAGCAATATGGAAACGTGGATTTTGGAGCAGGGGGTGTTGAATCATGGGAGGCCCAATTTGTAAGTATCGATCTCAAATTATATTATTTATGTGGTTTATTAGGAGGTTGTTTCTTTGTACTAACCCCTTCGCAAATTGTGTCATCTTACAGCTTAATATCGTGGGCAAGTACCCTACTCCTGTTGAGATAGCCTACCACCGCCACCATCGCAGAGGAGATACATGGAGTCACTTCTATGATGACGGGTTAATTACTGAGGAGCAGTATATCTGGGCTAGTGGAGCACCCCCCAGGTATTTAAAAGTAATTAAATAATGTCAATATTGTAAATTTTTCATACATTGATACATGTTGTCCCTCATTTATAGGCCCTACAGTTGATCAGGAGGAAGAAGATGAGGAAGAAGGGAGTGAGGATGCAGAGAACTTAGATTAGTCATAGAAGTAGTGCTAGCTACTCTTTTTTTTACTTGAAGCCACTGGCTTGGCTTTGTGCCTCTCTTGTATAAACACTCCTCTTATTTTTTATACTTGAAGCCACAGGACGTGGCTTGGCTTCGTCGTGCTATATGTACATATAAGCACTTTTTGAGCTATGAATTTACACTCCTTTTATTTTTTTGGCTTTCAATTTCCTTGTGCAACGTTCTATCAATGAATTCCTTGTGAACTAAACGTTTTGGAGTTGTAATGTTTTATTCAGAATTGTAATTGTCAGCTATAGACGTGCTTGCAATTGTGCTAATTAAAATGCGGTTGGCTATAAGAATTGAATTGCACAATTTGGAAATGGGATTCTTGTAACTACATAGCATACACAACATACAGAGCATTCTGTTCAACCACACAAAATTCTGCTTCTATTGAAAAAAAAGATTCTGTAGAGCATCTATAAGCACATCTATGTATGCGTCTTACTAGAGCATCTAAAAGCACATCTATAGGTGCATCTATAGGCATGTCTGTCTATTATATAGATGCACCTATAGACGTGGGTCTGTAGATGCACCAATAGATGCACAAATAGACGTGTCCGTAAGTTTTTTTTAAATTAAGGAAATGCACCTGTGTGCATGTTTGTGGGTGCTTTGTCTTGTTGTGCTTGCTAAAGGAATAAAGATGAATATGTCAACAGAAGGGACACAACAAGTGTCACTATGTAAAAGGAATTGAGGCCTATTTTGATGCTATTGTCAATATTATTGCACTTAAATTATTTTTGAAAAGTAGGTGTTTTTTTCAATATTAACGGCATTATAAGCATAAAAAGATGTCAAAAAATAATTAGCATAGTAAGTGTACTAGACATTGTTTTTTAAATTTAAAAAATAGGTATATTTCCCCAATTGACCCAATTTTTACTACTTGTGGTATTTTTCTACAAAATGGACAACCATTTATAGTATAAAATATCCTAAAAATGTACATTTGAACTTGCCTCCCTTAGAGATTGCAAACATTACATTCAATTGGACACTAATTTGTATCCTAGCTTCCTAAAAATCCCAAAAAGGATTAATAATGGCAAGTATGCCTATTTTGAAAGTCATTGACTTGTTCTCATCATCATTGTCATCATGATTGTCCCCCTCTTATTAGTTGTATTTTCTCCTTGGTGCTCCTTAAATCCTCTTCTTCAAGACAATATCCTCTTCTTCCACATTGCCCTAGGCCCCAAGTCCTTCCTTAATCTCCCCTATGCATGTCCTCTAGGAGTTTCTCCACTTTAGAATCGTACTTAACACCAATACATATAAAGTATAATTATAATTAAATTTTACAAGATGCAAAAAAAGGTAAAGCTTGAGAGTGATCAAGGCTTTGAGCACTCACATTGACCAAGAGGTCAGTCAATTTCTCACCTTTCTCCCTCTGGAGGTACCAAATGAGTGCGGTTGTCCCCTTTTAGAAAGAAATGTCATACTCCTCAACCATACAATCCCTTTTGCACTTAATTTTTTATCATTTAAAAATATGCTCTAGCAAAATAATCGATTTAGGAAGTACATGTGCATCACTTGGGGTTGGTAGGGATGAAGAAGTATGGAATGGGAGCATTCCCAAAGTAAATCAATAAATGGATCATCCCCATTGGAACCAAACTTGGGATATGTTTGATGTTTGCAGCCTTACTTCTCTTTTTTCTTTGCTAAAAAGTATTTGTATGGTATTATGATTAGAAGATTTTTAGATGAAGCATTTTGACAACATCCTCCTCAAGAGGGAGCAAAAATATCACTATTGTAGAAGATCAAAGCTAGCTAAACTCAAATAGCCTAAACATGATAAACAAAACTATCAAAAAATAGGGGTAGTATATATATAAGCTAGTGCAACAAGAGAGAATAGCAATAACACTGGAGATCCAATTGGAAGACAAAGTCTTGAACCATAGCAGTGTAGAAAATACTTCAAGATCATTCATATTTAGAGGCGATTAGAATAGTGTCTTTATATTATCCTTCCTTGTCATTCTATTTATAAAAGGAAGCTTCATGTTCATCGATCATCATCCTTTTGAAG
Source organism: Dipteris shenzhenensis (assembly GCF_047967505.1). Lineage (NCBI taxonomy): Eukaryota > Viridiplantae > Streptophyta > Polypodiopsida > Gleicheniales > Dipteridaceae > Dipteris > Dipteris shenzhenensis. The sequence goes on from NC_141601.1 coordinate 19,378,508, forward strand.
AGCTTGGCAGCTTGAGCTAGTCTTTATTATTCCTATTAACCTGTCCAAGAATAAGGCTTCAGCATTAGAATCAATATTATTAAATTAAAAATAATTCTTAGCTAACCAAATGAACCAAAGTGCATGTTCTCTAATCAATGTCTACTCTTGTTTCGCTTTGGTAAGTCTAGATTATAGGCTCCCCTAGTTGAATTTGAGTCCTCTTCCAAACCCTTTTAGCACTGAGGCATGCTATTAAAAATGAAAAATATATTCTCCATGACCCCTCCACCATGACTAGCTAATCTTTTATATTGATCATCCCCCTTACCAATTCTATGCCCTCTATCATTATTCTACTTTTCTATGTAAAATAGCCACATGAGAGTGGACATTTTTTTAGGAATCTCTTTAGTCCAATCATAACAAGTTTTTTCTTCCAGCATTTGTAGCCACTGGCTATCCCCCATGCCATTTAGCAATTTAGATAGTTCTTAAATGTCCTCAGTAGGAGTGGGTATAGGCAACAATTAAAGGGAATTCACCCACTTGAACTCTTTAGAGTAATTTTGAGCTGTGCCTCCTTTCATCTCTCTTGACCAAATCAACCACTTGAATTGATCATTGAACTATCTGCTTATTTCAAGCCATGACATCCATCTTTCTTGATCTCTTATCTTCTCTTAGCCAATATAAATGACCCTAAGAGGGTCAACATTTTCTTGGGTGTAGCCAATCGCAGACTATCGTGGACCTATTTTTGGGGCCATTTCGTGGTTGTGACACGACACGCTCTTGGGCAAATTTTTGAATTCTGCACAGACCCGCACTCTCTCTAAAAATTTTGCCTATGTCATGATGCCGCACTGGCATAATAATGAGATGCAATCTATTTATTTTGAATACCACAGATCTCGATAGACGGCCGCTTTGCACTACATCATGCATCTCTGTACTATTTCACGCAACGAAGCCTCTAACCACCTATCATCGAGCACCCTTTTGCCACAGATTTGCCACCTGTCATTAGGCACCACACCCATGCAGATCATTAAAATTCAAGGTTAGCTTGGAGAGAGCACCGTGCTGGTGGTTCTTGGCATAATAATGAGATGCAATCTATCATTTTGAACACTGTCGCGGTGTAGTCTGTGGCCTGGACCACCTATCATCGCGCATCCTTTTGCCGCATGTTTGCCACCTGCCACTAGGTGATGCACCCATGCAAATTATAGGTTAGCTTGGAAAGACCATCGCACTAGTTTTTGGTATAATAATGAGATGCAATCTATCATTCTGAACATCGCCATAGCGGTCTCTGGCCTTGACGACCTGTGATCGCCCAAAATTCAAGGTTATCTTGGAGCAACCACCAGGTTCTTGGAGTTATAGCTTTGTTACCTATTTTTATATATTATAGGAGGAGTTCTATGACAACTAGCATGTTGGCAAATAGAAGGAGATATATGATAGCCACCACGCTGGTTCGTGGAGTTATATATTTGTGTACCAAGAAAAATGTATTTCCTTGTGCAACTAAGCAAAATGCAATTGATGATATGGCACTTGAGGGGTCCCCTCTAGGGGCAAGGGCCATATCAACATGCCATATCTGTCCAATGGCATCATATATATTGTATAATGCATTTCGATATGGCCCTTGTCCCCAGAGGGGACCCACAAAGGGCCATATAGTCAATTACATTTTCTGAAAGTTTAATTGTATTTTTATAGATGTATCTTTATGCAACCACAATGGCAGGTCATTGGAGCTATTTTAGCATTATTTTGGTCCTAAACCAAGGAAATTATAGTCTTACTTTACTAGTATTTTAGTCCTTGTTGCAGTAAATATAAATGAGGGCAAAAGTATTCCAAGCCACCACGGTGACTGGAGGCCGGGTGGTGCTACCCAGATAATCAACTACAATTCATCGAGTGAAAATTGAGCAAAAGAGATTACAATGTACATCTACATCGAATAATAGGTTATATAAAAATTAACAACTTATACTGAGCAAAAATTGAACAGAGGATCTTCATTTATAAAAACTCGGCAAATACTGAGAGCCTTAAAGGCCAAAAGATTATAGCTAGCGACCATAACCATTCAAATATAAAAGTTAACAACAGTGCATATTCAGAGCCTCAAATTGAACAAAAAGAGATTACGTAAATGTAATAAAAACTCAACAATTGATGAGAGCCTTGGAGACCAAAACCGTTACATCCAGTGAGCCAAAAGATCACTGAGAGCCTTAGAGGCCAAAAGATTACATCTAGCCATTATTGAGTGGTTGAGCCTCGTTTGAGCAAGAGGGAATTTGTATAACTCAGTATTTCTACTAGCCTAGCTTGTTGAGTGGTTATGAGCCTTGTCTGAGCAAGAGGGAATTTGTACAACTTAGTATTTTTGCCAGCCTAGCTTGTTGCATTAAAAACTTTTAGAGAGGCAAAGGAGGAGACGATGGAGAGGCCAAAGATCATGCACATTAGTAGGACTTAGATTACGGAGTCCCCAACAAGTTGAGAGTACTCTTCTATGAAAATACTGAGGCCTTCGTTGATGTCTAGGGGGGACCCATACAACACAGCCATAAAGAGGCCAGAGGTGAGCATGCCATCTAAGCTAGTGACATGCTCATATGGGGGGAATCGATTGTGGGAATGAAGGGTCTCCACTAGTGCCAGCATTTCTACTCCAAGTGAGTGCAACACAATCACCTTATATGAGAAGGCAGATAACATTAGGATCATAGTGCATCGAGGGGGGTGGTAGTAGGCATGGTGAAGATGAATGGGTGAGCAGCAGGTGAGCAAGGGTATAGGAAAGTAGCAGAGCGTGTGAAGGAAAGTAGCAGCCCCAAAATGGCCCCAAAAATAGTTCTGCGAGTGGCTACACCTAAGCAAACGTTGACTCTCTCGCAATCTAGATTTTGGCCTGATCCGCAAATACCACCACCAACAAAATTGAACCACATCTTCTTAGCAAGGTGTGGCCTCACAATTGGCAATATGGTAGATAAGAGACTTAATTGACATAGCTCGACCACAGGGCTATGACTTTTTATTTTTGCAAGCCATCTCAAGTGTTGGAACCAGTACCTTATTTTATTCTTTTGTGTTCCCTTGTTGTGCATAACTATAAGTTGCATGTTGATGTGTGTCTTTCCCTAACTTATGCCTATTGAAAAGCATGATCAGCTATTGTAGCTATTAGTGATTGAGCATTGGATAATCCTTCCAAAAGTATTTGGTCATATTAGAACTTTCTTAGGCTTCCCTTCTGGTTTACGCTATCCTAACTTAAGCTTGTTAGATGGTGGCAAGTATCAGCGTTGCTCGTTGAAGTGTAGTACAAAGGTTCTGTCATGGAAATTTTCTTTATAATCCTAGAAATAGTTCACTCCCTAGCTTACTATACTCTCCTTATTTTTTCCTAATCATCCCCCCCTTTCTTTCCTTATTTTCAATTGTTTATTTTTCTTATTTTTTTCCTATGGTTTTTCTTATCAATTTATTCCTAGATTTTTTACCATAGTCATACTAACTACTCACAGTCATACTAGCACTCTCGCATTCCCCAAGGTCTCTCTAGTCCTCCTTCACTTAACTTGTTATTTTACTCCCGCTTATTTTAATTTCTTCTTTATTAAAACCTTCACTTTTTGGGCATAAGAGCCCCCCACCCCCATGTGTCCCACTGCCTTCTGCACCTTCAACTATGCCTCAGTGACCCCATCAGCAATGCCCTGCGCCTCTCGAATCTCAACGCGTAGCTCGCCGCCTTGACTCTCCCATCCCTGATTGCACTTTGTCGCCCGATTGTACTTCGCTTGCCTATAAGAGGCCTCTCAAAATTAGAGGGATGAAATATAAACTTCATGTCAAACATTTTAAAAAACTAGCACTTTTATGAAAAAAGAATGCATATAATATTACTTACATTTTATTCCAGAACCCAAAAATGTCTAGTATTATCAATTGAAAAAAGTGTTCTCTTCTTTAATTTGAAAAACACAACAAATTACAAAGAAGAAGAAACTCCTTCATTCAACTAAGAGAGTCGTTAGAGCTTTTGCTTTAAAATACCAATTGTTTTTCGTGTAAGTGCCCATATATTTTAAACTTAAATCCATATACAGGGATTTCTACATCCTATAGATTAAGCATATTCACACATCGATGAAACTCAATTTTTTTTCTTTTATCGCATTGTTTAAGCACCTCTAGATGATATGTTCCCTGAAGTCCATTGGTTGAAATAATTTTTTATGAATTGACTTCCACATAAGTAACAACATTGCCTTCATGGATAAGTACACATTTCTAGAATACTTGTTGTACATAGCATGCTATCCAAAAATTGATAATTCGTAAAATGATGTGACTTTAAGATCTAATACAATTTGATGAAACACTTTTAATGCATTGTCTAACAAAACAACTTTTCTTTTTTATACACAGTTGATTAAATGGTTGAATTTTAATATATTTTGACATTAAGATGGGTAGGTATATTTAGAGTCCACAACCATAGAAGAGGTTTATTCAATGCAAGCATGTCTCTAGATTTAGATAAAAGCCCAATGACTCAAATGCTCAAATTGTAAACGGTCTTGATTAGTTCAATCTATCATTTACTGTGTTTCAGTCTATTGGTTCGATTTAGAGCTCTAGCCTTTGCAAAAATATAGCTCTTAATTTAAAAATGCTAGATTTGGAAGCGTGAGTATGCTAGCAATTGTCTTTTTGAAAAATTCATGAAGTTTTGGATTGTGGAATCCACTATGTTGACAAGCGTGAACATAATGATTTTTTTGTTTGAAAAAAAGTAAAGTTTTATCAATAGAATAAAAATTTCATATGAAAAAAGGTGTATCGTTCAAAAAACTTCATCATGTAAAACTTTCATCGATGAAAAATTTCCGTCGACGGATATTTTTTCCCGTCGACGGAAATTTCAATTTGTTGACGGAATTTTTTTCCGTTGATGAATTTTGGGATTCCATAATCCAATGGGATTCTAGAATCCCAAATTTTGTTGATGGATTTTTTTCCCCGAATTTCATTGATGGGAAAAAATAATAATTTCTGTCGATGAAATTTGGGATTCCAGAATCCCACTAGATTCTGGAATCCCAAAATTCATTAACGGAAAAAATTTTTGTCGACGAAAATTTTCTGTCGATGAAAGTTCTACACGATGAAATGTTTTTCCTTGTACTAGAATGACATTCGCATTTACTCATGTTAGAAATTTTCCTTTTTTTGGATGAAAATTTTGTTTCATTGACGGAAATTTTTATTCGTTCAACTTTATCACAATAAATTGGATTCCAGAATCTAGATTTACATCATTTTTATAAAGGACAACAATTTTCATCTTCATGATTTATATTTAGATCAAAATAAAGTAAACCACTAAATTGTACTACTCACAATCGTCTAAAATTTGACCGTTCAAATATTTGATTTTCTTTCTACATCTATCGAAATATTTGCTTTCAACAAGCCTCTTCTTTGTCTATGGACGACATATACCTACTTATCTTAACACCACATATATTCTCTAATTCAATAATAAGGATGAACTTCAATGATTGGGATGAAGTTTTTGTAGAAGCAAAAGCACATTTTTGCAATTCTAAGTAATGTATTACACTTTACGTAGACATGCATAAATTATTAGTAGTTTCATATTAGATCATATCATTGATCTTGTTTTTTTCAATTTGTCACTTGCTGTGAAAAGTAGAAACTTGAACATTTTTCAAAAGAAGTTTGAAACTATGCTTATTTTGTAAAAGTTATGAAAATAGTTCTCATTAATGTCTCTAAAAGATTGTCAAATTGATCAACATTTAAGACTAGTGAAAAATTGTAATTTCTTGTTGCAAATGACAACTCATGACTCGTTGTCCTTTTTCATGACTCACTGTTCTTATCTCTATAGAGAAAACTAGAGTAACACTTAAGGCATCAACGTAAGTTTGGTCTAAATCATAATATTTCCAATTAATGGCTAAGTTTCTAGATATGAAAATGCATAACCACTTAGTATACCCAAAAATGAGGAGAGGCATTGAGATAGGGGTAGAATTTCTTCCTATCACACTGAGTATCCTAGGCTAAAGAAGAAATAAGAAAGAGAAATTGCATAAATATAATAGATCCATTTAGGGTAGAGGAGTAATGATGGCAAAAAGGAGGAATTTAAAAGAAAAGAGGAACGGGATGAGAAAAATAATTGGATGAGGAACAACAAGAAGAGGAACACCATAGTAAGAAGAAGAAAACCTTTAGAAGAAAGATTAGCCACTCAAACCCATCCATTCCATACCATAATTGTCAGGAATGTGTGTGTGTGTTCCCACCTTTGCCCCAATAGGATACAACACACTAGGTGAGACAGTAGGTCATCATCTATTGTGATGATCTACTGTCTACCCGAAAAGGTAAAGAAGTATTGAGAAGTGCCATTTTAAGGAATGGAAAATATGTACTTGAGTAAGGTAGGTAAAAAATTAGCAGTGTTTGTGGAAGCAAATAGATTAAGTTGAGGTCTTAATAAAAGTAATAACAAGCAAGGAGAGGAAAGTGGGCAATTTTGACATTTGTTTGGGTTTGAAGAGTCCTTAAAAAGGTAAAAATAAAAAAGGTAAGTGGAGTAAAATAGTGTTTGCTCATAAGAGCACTGAGAAAGGCCGGGGCCATGATGCTTTAAATGTATTGTGTAGGAGGTGGGAGCGAGAGTCGCAGTTGGTCCTTGATTCAGAGTGAGAGTTGGAGTTGTTGAGGGTCTTTGATTTTGGAGTGAGACATCCCAAGAATGTTTCAGAAAGAAAAAAGGGAGAAAAGGAGAACCAAGTTAGATCATGGAGTTAAAAAGCCAAAGAAAGGCCTTGATGACTTAAAGGTCCTATGTGCAACCGTCCAAAGTTGGAGGGGAAAGCGTGTGTGTGTAGAAGACATTACAACACCCCTTTCCATAGTGAAGAGAAGACAATGACAAACTTTCAAATATATAGAAAATCCACTATGAATGAAGTAGCATCACTAGAGGGTGAACATTTTTTTATGAAAAAAGGAAATGTGAGAAGTCGAGCTTTGATAACTCATTGGCAGCATCATTTTTATTGAAGAGGCGAATCTGCTTACCTGCCACCATCCAACAAGAAAAATGATAAGAACCATATTTTAACTTAGTTGGGAAGATAGGTGTCATAAACACCCCTTCCTTGTTATTGAGATCACAATAAAAAGGGCTTAACCCCATAAACATAAACAACTCAGTGTAGAATTACTGGTGCGAAAGGATGGGTATTTAAATTGTGGAATGGCATGAAACCAAATTGGGTTTAATAAGGAGGGGGGGTAATTAATCAAAGTGCTAAAAATTGTTCAAAGCATTTAAGAAATGAGGAAGAAAGTTGATAAATGGATCTTTAAAGAACATTTAAAGAAAGCGACTTAAAGGAAGGATAAGAAAGAAATACAATTAGAATTAAACACTAATAAGAAAAGGACAGGAAAAAAAGAGGGGTGTGCTAGATCTTTAGAAGAGGAGAACATTAAAAGAAAAAAACATTGAAAGATGTAAAGAAAGGGGGTTTAAATATATTAAAATTGTAACAAAATTAAGGGGGGGGGTAACAAATTTTGAAAAACATTAAAATTAAAAAAGGGGCGGGGGGAGATTAAAAATACGAAACAGGATTGGGCATCCGTATTACACGGGATGGTGCAAAGGAGGGATGAGGCACAGTCTCCAAAGTAGTGAGGCAGCAGTGGGAGAGGAGGGCATGGGGGTGAATTAATTGAAGGAAGGGGGGGGCAATAAAGGGGACCTGTAAGTCTATTCCATGGTGGTAGAGGCAAAGAAGGTCGAGAGCTACGGGCATGCGGTGGCATTAGAGATAGAGGATGCAGGGGCGAGATCAGTGCACACATAGTTAGGCAGCTAGGTTGCAAACCCGAGGAGGTGAATAGGCAGCAGGGGGTGAACAGGAGAAATGAAAGAATGGTTGGGGGTAGGCTGTTAAATAGGCAAGGAGTAAATTATTCATCGCAGATAGAGGGATAGTCGAGAGTATGAGAAGTCAGGAGAAGTGAGTAGTCTAGATATGGAGAAGTGAGTAAAAGGGAAGTTTCGTTAGGTGGGTTTTGCAGAGTTTGGTTGGGAGTATAAAAATAAAATAGTGAGTAGGTAGATTGATTAAGGGAAAATATGGGGATCATAAATAATAAGAATAAGTTAGGACGCGTTAAGACGAATAAGGTGAAAAATAAAGAAAAAAGGAGAGAGAAGGAAATGAGTTAAACAAAGATTTGGTTTTCAAAAATTAATAAAGAGAGAGATAAAAGGGACCATTACGTGGAAGGTAAAGGGGAAATTAAGGGAGAGTTAGGTATAGTAGGAATAAATCAATAATAATGAAAAATTTGGCAAAATAAAGAAAAATAATACACACTTTTTTGGAAAATTAGAGAAAATAAGGAGTACTAAGTTAAAAGATGGGGTTTAAATAATTAAAACATTTTTTTGAAGAAATTAGAAAATTAGAGAGAACGAGAGAGAGAGAGAGAGAGAGAGAGAGAGAGAGAGTAGAGGAAAAACAGGTGAAATTTTAAGAGAATTTTGGGAAAATATTTAGGAAAAGATAAAGTAAAGAAAATTAGAAATATATATATATATATAAATAATAGGGAGAATTAGGAAATGATTCGAGGAGTTAGGAAATTAAGGAAAAAATAAAAGAGAAAAAAGAAAGGATAAGGGATAATAGAAACAATTAGGAGAAACTAGTGAAAACTAAAGAGGTGGTAGAGTGGGACAAATTGGGAGGTTTTAGGGGGAGATTTTAGGAGAAAGAGAGGGGAGAGAAGGGTAAAGAGAGAGTGAGGAAAAAATTCTAGAGCGAGAGAAAGGGGGAAAGGCAGTTTTAAAGGAATTTCAAAGGAATATAAAGGGTAGAAAAAATCATTAGTGTGTTCAATAGGAAAAAAGGAAATGTGTGTGTGTGTGTGTGTGTGTGTGTGTGTGTGTGTGTGTGTGTGATATTGAGAATGCACATGTAGGCATTGTATATGCTTAATATGCAAAGCAAGATGTGCTCATCATGTAGGCAGATATTGCTAAAGCTTTTGATACAATGCATTGGGATTACATTGTTGAGGTAATGCAGAAAACGGAGTTTGGGCCAAAGATGTGTAAATGCTATCTTTTTGCTATATCAAAATAGTATTGATTGATGCATTCTCAAAAGTGATCTCTCCTACTCATGGGCAATTGGTAGATTAATGCACGAAGGACGGCCCCTGAATGCTTTACTTTATGCCATTGGCACCCCTCCATTGTTATTGTATGTGGATAAACTTATGAAAGGGCAGTTTGCATGGATTGCATCTACCGAAAGCATTTTGTGGCTCAGGCTTAAGCATTGATGGATTTTATAAGCAAGTCAAGCGCTACTCTGGCCTCACTATGGCCCTCGGAAGTCTCCGCCCTTGTCTCACATGGAGCTACTTCTCTAGCCCACTATTGTGAGTAGCCTATGGACCACAGGTGCTGCCTTAGTGCTTTGTAATAGGCGCTTCCTTGTGCCTTGTACAGGCGCTGCCTTGCACCTTGCATAGGCTCTATTCAAGGAGTCATTAGTGTGCCTCTAGTAGGCACACTTGTATACACAACAGTAGATTGCCCTTCAATCACGCAGTAGCCTCTAGAAGTTTTGACTTTCAGCCTAAGTGGCCCGAGCACCCGAGCGAGGTCACAAGCTTTTTGAGGCTACTTTGCCCCTACAAGGGTCTTGGAGGTAGCTTTTGGGATCAATTTCAGCCTGAGAGCACCGAACTTCTCCAAGTCTTTCTTGAGCTTCCTTGCCTTGCTTAGGGAGGGCTAGAAGTTTCCTTTTGTTTTGAGATTTTTGGAGCAACCTGTGGGCTTTTGGTGGATTTTGGCAACCTCTTGTGCCTTACTTTGCGACGTGGTACCTTTGCTTGGAATTTGGTGTTACTTTTAGGTGGTGTATAAGGTGCCTTAGATTGGTGGTGTGGTCTTTTTGGCACCGTAGCAGAACTCCTTAGCCTTCACCAGCCCCTAAGTCCAGCAGCTCTTTCTCTTGCCTTAGCTTGTGGCTACTCTCCTTTCTCCTGTCTTTTTCCTTTTCTCTCCTTTCCTTCCCTTCTTTTTCCTCCTCCCCCCCATTTTTGCTAGCGGAGATTTTTGCTTGGGTTTGACAAAGATTTCCTTGGTGGTGACCACCAGTCTGGCCCGAAGGACTCTATTCCCACAACTGTTAAGTCCTTCTCTCTCCAGCTAACAAGAAACAAGCGAACCTAGCATTGCAGTCACTTCAAAATAGGACAGTAGTGGGTATAATAGTTGGCCTCACACCTACAAGGAGACAAGTGAGGGATTGGATTAAGGTGAGTTTGGCACTAGATGGGAACCACATCTAAGAGGTCACTATCTACGGGAGAGGAGTCTTCCTCCTCCAACTGGGCACCCCCGCCACTGTTTTGATATTTGTGGAGCAGAGCCTTATTCTCCTTCGTCCCCACTTGGTCTACCTTTGTCCCTGGTATCAAGGATTAACGGTGTGGACTGGATACGCCACATCCCTCGCTTCCCGGTGACGCTTGGATCCCCAAGGCTCTCACGAGACTATAGGTCCATTCTTCCTTCCATCAAATAGGATTTTGGAACAGTGTTGGAGTCTCTCATAGTCCGTGGCTTTGGTAGTGGAAGATGATGGTGTCCCTCATCTCACGATGGTCGTAGAGAACCCAGAGTCCCTTTCGGAGGTGATTCTCATAGAGGCCTTTGAGTGGGGAACGCTTCAACAGAGAGGTCGAATCGGTAGGAGGATTCACAGTTTGCAAATGACACAGCCTTGTACATGGAGGGATCAACCACAAACCTGGAGGCAGTCAAGGGGGCCTTGGCTATTCACTGCGAGGCCTCTGGGGTACGGATCAACTGGACCAAATCTATTAGCTTCTTCATGGGTACAAAGGAGGTTCACGAGGTCTGTGATTGGGGTGCTTCCTTCAGTTTTCAATGGATTCCATGGGGGCAACTAGCGAGACACCTTGGCTTCCATTGCTATCTTAGTAGAGTATCGAATTTCCCTAGTTCTAGAGAGTGTGGCGCAGAAGCTTCTACATTGGAGCATGTAGAGAACTGGTAGTCAACTAGGTCCTTCTTGCCATGGCCTGGTACATTGCCTAATGCTTGTGCTTCCATCGAGGGTGCATGGGGCAATTGAGATGCTTGGTGTGTAACTTCCTTTGGGCTGTATTGGATGGCACGTAAAATACTAGACCACAAGCGGCATGGTAGAGAGTGATTATGCCGCAGGCACGAGGAGGTTTGGGTATCATTGATCCAGAGCTGTAGAGCAGATCCCTCCTAGGCAAGCTAGTGGTGCATGGTCTTACTCCAACGATAGATCCCTAGAAGCTCCTCCTCCATCAAGGGCTTCTTAGGAACACTGCACACAGGTGGACAATGGCAGCAGTCCCATAGGCAGATCTTTTCAAAGACTCCCCTCACAAGAAAGGGCTCTCCCCTTATGAGAAGCCTTTTTAGGGTCTGGCAACGATTGATGGGGGGGACTCATTCGTGCATGCCCTTCCTGCAGGGAGGAGTTTAAGAGGCAGTCACTCATTTGGCACCCAGAGGTCACGGATGTATCACACGTTGGTTGGGTGCAGCAAAAAAATGGCCCAACTAGATCTTTCGGGACTTGGAGACAGCTCCCTACGGATACAAAGACCCGAGTGGTGCAAGCTCTTTCGCATTTCGGGGGGGAAGCTATACGGATGGCTGAGATAGATGCAGCAATCCATGCTCTTGGTGGGAGGATTTATGTAGCCCTTGGACCCCTCATAGTTGGTCTCGATAGTTCTCACAGACATGTGTCTCTCAAGGTTCATTTTTTTCAGGAGTCCCTTGGATTTTGTCGTCAGAGGTTTTACATGGTGGAGCCAAGAGGCCTGCTGTAGGGGGAGTCTAAGAGGGAGGGCGAGGATGAGGTGGCCTTTGAGAACCTGGAGTGGCATTGGATCACAATAGTGGGCCGCCTTAGCAAGGGTTGGCACATTGGTCCGGACACTGTTCTTTGAACCCGGAGGGAGTGGTTAGGCACTTGTGGCTATGGGAGGGTTGATCTATTTGGGACATTCAATGGAACCCTGGAGAGTGGTTCTGGCCAGCTCGAGTAGGAAAATTGGACAGGGTAGAGGATGTATCCTTTTTCTCGTACACGACTCGCATTGGGTAGCGCCTTCAACTGGAGGCAGCCGCTTGAACACCCTCGAGAGAGTGCCACAAGGTTGAGCAAGATGTTCCCCACAAGGTCATCTCCCACTTTTGACCTGGTCTTTGGACCAACCTAAGACGATGGAAGATTTCTTATTTCTTCTGATTATTGGCTCATGGGGAACTGCCTATTGGCCTCTTGTTAGAGTAGATGTTGATGGATGGCAACTGCTTTGTTGAATAGAGAGAGTTCTAAAGACGATCCCCCACTGCCTGTGGAGCTGCCCTACGGCTCAGAGGATATGGCTAGCGACCTTCACGATTGTGGTGCACACGTAGAGGATGTAGCGGGACTTCACCTAGGGATGGTTGCATGGCTCATGGAGGGGATCCATGCCTTTGAAGTTGATCCAGTTTTGCTAGCATACAAGGATCATGGTCCACATGTCTCTCAAATAGAGATATATGATGCTCATTAGGAAAGATGGAGCTCATTTTGGGGCCTTTTAGGTTAGACAAAAAATAGACATGCCTCAATGAGAGAGAGGCCAACATTACATTGGAAATAGTTTTCTTTTTTCAAAAAAATCGTCTTTATCTCTATAGAGATGCTCGACACACTAACATGTTGGAGTTCCCGCTCTTATATTCTAGTCTGTCATAAATGCTACACCAAATCTCGAAACAGATAAACTGACTTTTTGAAGTTCCCGCTCGAGCGTTTTTTAGTGTCATAAATGTCTTCCTGGAGAGGTCAAAATGACCAAAATCGACGCTTGACAAGAATGTGCTTAAGAAAGCGATTTGCGCACTTGGCCCCAGGCCAAGTGCCCAAATTGCTTTCTTAAGCACACTCATGTCGGGCGCTTGATTTAGTCATTTTGACCTCTCCGGGAGGCCAAATTTAATTATTCAGAAGTCGTTTTGGGGGTTTTGGCCTGCTTCGGACACAATGGTGATGCCAAAACCACCAGAGACTCAAAATAGACTCTTAAACTTACCATTCTTTTTCTTAAGGAGGTCTCTTACATCTAGTTCGATTGGAAGACACATCAATCTTGTTCAAGGTTCTTCTCTACATGGGCAACATCCTTTCCCTTTCCTTCATCTTGTGTCTTCCAAACTCATCACTAGTATCAATTTCAAAGATTCTGCAACAAGCTTGGTTGCCATGTTCAACACATTTTCACGAGCACTTTGGCCAAGAAACCCCATGAAAACTGGATATTACATATTGTAGTGGATGTATGGCATGGAGGGCTCCTACAAAAATGACAGCTCAATGCATTTTTGAAGGCCATGCTGATTGCTATCTGGTAAAGTAATAGTGGCATAGAAAAAACTCCCAAATAAAGGCTTGCACTATTAGCACTTCTTACGAGCAATTTGAAGATGAAAGAAGCTACAAGTATGTCAAAATGCAACCACCCTCAGGATCCCTTCGACAACAGCGTTGCAAATCCACCAAATTTGGCTGTATAATATATTTACTCTATAACCTTTGTAACCAACAAAACCTTTCTAGCAAGTTTTTTGCTTTCTTTTACAGCAATTGGTGTCAATCTGTGCTGTACAATTGGCTTGAAAATATTCACTTCGACATCCTCTGATGCAAGAGATCTCCTTGCCGGAACAATACTTTCCCACCAAAAATCATGCAAAACTCTATATATCAACTCCCAATACTTGTTATCCCGTTCCACCCTGAATATCGCACTGCCATTTAGTGTCCAAACACACAAGTCTAGCCAATCCCTCTCTAGAATCTCCATAAGGCCTTGTAGCTGAGGCATATAATAATAAGGTACTGCAGTCCAGGGCACAGAAAACTCTGGTTTCCCATTGTTATGAGGGCATTTTACCTCAAGTATGCCACCATTCTCATAGGCTCCAGCCAAACCTTCATTTACAAGGCCATCTGGAGATGCTCCCAACCACCCTTTGCCTTCATTTCCTTCTTTATAAATTTTGAATGCCAAATATTCTACTTTATTTCCAGTAATCTCCTGGTATCTCTGGACTGCAGCAGGTTCTTTGTTGATGCCCCAGTCTGTGCCGGCACTGCCAGAAAACGGCTCTCTCAGACCCAGTTTTTCTTCCCAGATTTCTACTTTCTTTGGAATTCCCCAAAAGCCTAAGGCTGAAGCGAATACACTTGCAGTCAGCCTTTCCTGTCTTAGTTCCTGCCATTCTTCTGTTCGCTGCTTCAAAAAAGACGTTTCTTCTGGAGCAGCAATCCTATGATCAGCCACTGCGCATAAGAAAGCATTTCATTTACTTAAAACAATATATACCTTTGTAAGACTAGATACAAATTTAGATTTTTTGTTGTTCTAAAGACCAAAACTCTACACAGAAAATAAAAGAGAAGAAAAAAGAGGTAAACAAAAACTTTTATGAAAAACAAAAGGAAGACATACCTAGCAAGCAAAGCAACATTATGTCGTCATCCGTGGTCAAGCAGAAGCAACTATACTGGGTTTCTAAAGACCCGCAGAGTCTCTTGGGCAAACCCGGTGCTTACTAAAATACGTCAAATAAACAAAAGAGAAAGGAAAAAAAAAAGAAGAAGAAGAAAGGAAGAAGGTGACTAAGCAAAAATAAACAAGCAAGTCAAGAAACAAATCTTCCAAAAAACTGGAATTCTCTCTCTCTCTCTCTCTCTCTCTCTCTCTGTGGAATTCTCTCTCTCTCTCTCATTTAAAACATTAAAAGCTAAATGGACCCTTTACACTTATGTATTGCTTCCTACAAAGAGGCAAAATTACATTCCTAACTTAGAAAGCAAAAGCATACTCAATCAAACTCTCTTTTGAAACTAAAGTTCCGGGTCACGGTCATGTTGAGGTCTCGCCTCGTGGAGGTCTATGTGATCTGGCTGAAAGAACTCCGTGATAGAGCTCTGAGAGGTATCAGTCGAGGAAGAAGTTTGCTCCTGTCTTCGTGCTCGGAGTATCCTATCGCGGTGTCTGAGCACCTCATGATTGAAACCAGCCAAGCATTGCTGGTCTGGGTAGGAGAGGAAACGGGCCAAAACCCCATAACTGCCACATGGGCAGCACATGGGCTGCCATGTGGGCAGCAAGCCAAAGAAGAATCTAGCAGATGGAAGACACCATGGAGGACAGCAGGGGCTTGGAGAGGCTACGTGGCTGTTTGGGATTGGCTGAGGCAGATCTCCGCAGGGGAACCAAGCTGGAACAGAGGCAATGAGCTGGCAGGTGATGTCAGCAAGGTACCTTGCTGTGTGGAGCAGTGCCACATGGTGAAACCAGCCTGCAACAGGCAGAGGTTATGGTGGGGACAGCAGCAGAGGTATCGGGCTGTTTAGACAGGCTGGTTGGGCTGGGTATAGCCAGCCAACCAGGCCTATTTATAGGCTGGGTACAAGGCTGT
This sequence comes from Dipteris shenzhenensis, assembly GCF_047967505.1. Taxonomy (NCBI): domain Eukaryota; kingdom Viridiplantae; phylum Streptophyta; class Polypodiopsida; order Gleicheniales; family Dipteridaceae; genus Dipteris; species Dipteris shenzhenensis. The sequence goes on from NC_141601.1 coordinate 19,394,151, forward strand.
GCCCTGCATGGAATTGTGGGCCAAAGGCCCTTGTTTCGTGTGCCCTTTGGGGTGGTCTTTGAGGTAGCAGAGTCAGCGAGGGAGGGGCTGATTGGGTCGGCTAGATCCCCCTCTCCTGGTCGGTTTTTTGAGCAGGCCCTTGGGCCTATAAAAGGTGGCCCTTGACACCTCAAACCACGTCACCTGGAGCAGCCATCCAAGGAGCAGCAGATCAACATCATCTGAGCCTCATCCTGGAGGAGAGAAGAGGGCTGAAGAGCTGTAGACTTGGCTTGACAGAGGTGCCCACCTAGGCTGACGTTCCAGACAGCAAGGTGGAGGGATCCTTTGGACGGAGAGTCTACATACGCTGGGCTCAGAGATTTAGAGGTGCTAGGCATTTAGCAGAAGAAGCTTTTGGTATTGTATCTTGTCCAGTTTGTGGACGGACAGAAATATACAGTGTTGTTTCTATAATTGTCTCTGAGCATTGTCTATTTGCTAGTCCGCACATATAGATGAATGTTGTGAAGTACACACACTTGATGAAGCATTGATTCCATAGTGAACACTTCCACATGTAATTCCTGGACTAACTATCAGTCTTCCTCTGCGAGATACCGTCTGTGTGAGAGAGGCCACCTTTTCTAACAACCCTTCAGGATCACCCCCCGATCGCAGATTTGCTTGAGATGGCTGAGAAGCCCATGAAGATCCCTATCCTTCCTACGTTTCCAATGGACTGTCAATTCGACAGAAACAACTACGATATATGAAAGTAATGATGGAGTTCGTGTTGCACTCCTATGACTTGGCTGATTTCATTTTAGTTGGAGTTGCAAGGTCAGATCCAGAGGATGACCTTGGACCTTCGCATCATAGTCCAATAGGAGCGGGAAACCTGGCACAATTGTGGGATCGTGTCTGCATATAATGTTCATTAAACTTTCTTTAGTACCTTCTCTGTCAGCCTTTGCTTTTCCTGTTACCAGATCATGAAGGTTTCTTCACTGCTAATCATAACATTACTAAACTGAAACTGTTTCTAGCAATTTCGATGAACCAAGGGCGCATGTGTTATAATGTAGCTGCTGACCTTGGGTGACTAGCATGGAGTTATCGATTTGTGTTGTAGCATAAAGGGAAGCAAATATCACCATCAATAGCTTTTTATGTGTGCTTTGGTTTTGCATATGAGCTGGATCTTTGAGACATATATGCAACTTTCAACTTTATTGAATTGGATCATCATCAAAGTTTTGCTCTATCTTTAGGTGCTGAAGTAACGGATTAGTGTTTCTACAGCTGGATTTTTAATCATATTCTTTGCATTATAATATACGCATGAGGCAGAGCATTGGCCTTTGATGAGCAAGGCTTAAGAGCTACGATTCTGTCTGTGAGCATGGAAGTGTATTAGGCAGATTGGGAAGTTTGGATGGAATCTCTTTGTTTATTAGAGGGTCCTGCATTTCTATCTTCTCATAGTGGATCTCTTTTCCATGTTTGGACTTGTTTTAAGTAATATGCTTTATGTAGGACAAACCTATAGGACAGCTTCTATTTGTTTTTAAGAACATGTTAAGGAAGCTAGAAAAGTTCATAGGAAGAATTCCTTAATTGAGAATTCAAACTGCTGCTGATGATGACGATGATGGTCATAAAGATGTCGACAATGATGCTGAGATTGATATTTATAGTCGAGATATGACTATGTTGTACCTAGGACTTAGTACTGCCATTTTGCATTTTTTTGCATTCTGCATTGGGGTGGATGCTCATTTAGGAGCTCCACTACCACAGCTCACTGTATTTTTCACAATCTCATAGACCCATCGGTCTTCCAAAGACTTTAATTAACTTTCTTTCTTTCTCTCGTCCACCCCCCGATGCACACCTCATTTGGGGGCTCACAAGTGGGGAGGTGACCATTCATATTCCAACAAGGGTGGTTGGGAAAAGAAAGAAAGAAGAGGCCACTGTTGCCTTGCAAGGTCGCTATCTTCCACATGCCTCCATTTGTTCACTTCTCCTTGTCCCGTATAGTCCACGCCTTCTCTGATCAGCAGCAAACACTATCTGTCCCATGCGCTCGCCTTGTGTCCAAGGCTTCAAGCCACCTTGTGCTCTGATGCCATATCAGAGATGTAAGAGAAACATGCGAAAGGAGAGAGAGAAAAAATGTGAAATAGAATACAAAGAGAGATGCTGGAACTTCTGCTGTCTACCAGACAAAACCCTGCATGAATATGGAGTACAGCAAAGGGCCAAGGTGTGTCCTATTTATAGGAGGGGGCCCTGTTGGTCGGTCTGCTCGGTCAGGCCGACTGGCCCAGCTTACACCCCTGGTTGGCTGGTCGGTTTGACCCGATCTGCTGGTTGGCTGACCCAACCTAGACTGGTCGGATGCCCTGACTGGGCCCGACCAGTCCTCTACTAGCTGGCCTCATATGGTTCCTGCCAGCTCATATCCAGTCCTTAACCAGGCCATACAAACACCCCTTCATCCAGCCTACTTGCCCAACAGACCTGGCAAAGCCCCCCAACTATCAGCACAATTCCAGGAAGAGAAGAAGAGAAAACTAAAACCATTTCAGGCAGGCACACCCACATTACATCCCTCACTCCGTATAGTACAGACAGGAGATGAGAAGAATCCTAACAAAGCTATGGATTTGCTGCTGCTGGACTGAGTGCTGCTACTGCTCCATGGCCGGTGGCTTCCTCTTCTTCAGACAGTGACACCCATGAGTCATTTGAGGACGAGGAGCCAAAGGATGCAGAGTCGATGGATGATGCAAATGATGGAGATGAGACTAGTATTGTACCTTCAGTTCGACAGTGCTAACCTAGTAATACTAGATTAGGTCCTAGGGACACTTCAAATGCATCCTAGTCTCTAGACTCTCTTAGTCTAGAGTCTAGACTATGTTATTTCTTTTTCTTATGATCACTGATGCAGTACTGACTCCTGAGTTTACTTTGGCACCTGGCTGCCTTTTTTTTTACATGATTCATGATCATGGATGCAAGTAGCTACTATGGATGTGCTTTTAATTTTTTCACATTGATGTCACATGTGACATGCCACATGGTTCATGAATTTGGAATCTTGACATAGTAGATACTATGATGCTTTTTACTTATGCAGTTGCAAATTGTAATCCATTTCAGATTGTTGCAACTGTTGGTGATTCTTGAATCTTGAAGCATCATTCATGAATGATAGATCATAGAATCACAGATGTTGAAGCATCGTGCATGTTGCGTAAGTCACGACTTAATAGTAGACGATAAGTAGCATAAATGTCACTCTAAGCACTATATTCATAATTATATTATGTATAAAATTTAATTTTTACACATAAATTGTACTATATTGCCATTTCTCGTTTCGCCGTTTTGCTCAAGCTGAAAACTCCATTTCTGGCGTTTTTGCTTCTACTGTTTCCGTTTCGGCTGGCAACTATGAATGCTTGGCCACCAAGCTGTATCTTCCCACAACGCATTCACATTTGGGAGTGTCCCTCTATTGTCATCACCCAAATAAACACCATCTTAGGTGCACTATGGCTTACTGACTCCCGAGTTGTTGTCAGTTGGCAGGACTGCACCATTTCAGTACAAGATACAGATGGGAAGTCTCGCGTGCTTCAGATGGTGCTCAAATTGATCCACAAGCAGATAGTAGCCGATCTCTCAATGACCCTGCACCAGCGACGGGTACAGACAATCCTTGGATAGGGGGCTTTCAGCTTTGCCTCATGTTGTGAAGGGGCTGGTATGGCCATTTGCAGCCATGGCATGGCTGCCTTATGGGCAACTCTGCAGCAAGTGCAGTGCATAGATAGGTACAGCAACAACGTATGGGACAAAACAACAACACGTATGGGATAGACCAACCAACAGCCAGTCTAGGCCATATATAGGACCCAGAATAGGTCAGGCCCAGAGGAAGGCGTTTCTGTCGTAATTCATTCAAGCAAAGATAGATATCAGTAACTTATTATTATACGACTTCAAACTACTTACAAGTAGTAAAGTTTCAAGTTGTGTCTACCAACGTAGGAGCACAGTTGCCATATTTCTCCCACCAGGAGACAGACTACAGCAACTGCGTCTCTCGGAGCCTAGCTGTCGGAGCCTAGCTGTTCGACCAAATGAGAGGCTATGATGCAGAACAACAAAAGATCATCCTCCAATCTTCGTTGTATTTGCAGGTCACCATCCATCCACTTTTGTAGGTATTGTTGCAGCCCCTCCTCCAACTCCTCATTTTCATATTGATCTTCAGCATGCCATAGGGGATGCAATACGTGTGCCACCGCATGAATTGGGTAGTGGAATCAATTCCACCTATAATTCCAGACTCCACGGATGTCTTGGACCCGAAATCACACACAACGTACAAAAACTAAAAATTGCAGCAATGATCTTTAGTCTTTAATAGAAATTTAGTAAACTACAAATTGTAGTCTTACTTGCCCATAAACTGGTACAAGAGCCCTAACTTGCTTCCCTCCATGTCCGTGATGTGAAGCACCGTGTAGCTAAAATTAACAGCTTTGACTAATGCCTTTGCCTCATGCACCAAGCTTCATCCATGATCATGCGTGCAAATTTGATGGACGTTGCATGGCCTTTGTCATCCCAATCATTCCACTCCCAAGATACAACCGTGAGTAGCAAGCCCTGGCACACTCGCACAAGCCTCTCCACTACTATGAACATGAAAGCAAACCTTGTGGTTGAAGGTTTCAATAGCTCGAGGTCACTATAGGCGACATAGATGCTGAGGATTTTGGGTCTCTTCGTGACAAACTTCACGATACTGCGGCAGGCAGTCAAGAAAATGGCACCAATCCAAGCTATCTTTCCTAGGTCCTCAATCAAAAGATCAAGGCAATGTGAGGCACATGGTGTCCACATAATCTTTGGAAACTCATCTTCCAACATCTCACCCATAGCCACACAATTGTTGCCATTATCTGTCACTACTTGCACCACATTATCTACGCCTATCTCCAAGATGACTGCTATTCATCAGATCAAGAGGCACAAACTCACAAGGTTATGCATCCTTGTTGGGAACACCCGCCAAATGGTCTTTCAGCTGTGTGACGGACCCCGTTTTGCTTATGCCACAATAGTTTCATTTCCACTTCTTGGAGCCACCACCTCCCGCATAACTATCAATGTAGGTGGCATAGCTCCAATATGGATCTTTCGGCATTGTGGAGAGGCGTAGGTAATAGGAAAAGGAGGAGGAGGAGCGAGAGTATGAGTAGGAGGAAGAGGAGTCAAGGAGGGGGTAGAGGAGAGTGAGAGGAGAGTGAGAGAGTAGAGGAGAGTATGAGAAGAGGAGAGAGAGAGGGTGGAGGAGGACTCAAGAAGGTCCGAGGGAGTAGGAGGACGAGGAGGAGAGTGGTGAAGGATAGAGGAGAGTGGAGGGTAGAGGAGAGTGGAGAGTAGGATAGAGGAAAGTGGAGGGTAGAGCAGGCTGCAGAAGACGAGTAGGAGCAGAAGATGGGTAGAGGGTAGAGGAAACATGCGGGTAGTGGCAAAAAGAGGCAACAGGCGGCACAAGATTCTTAATGCAACCATTTGTCTAGGGTTGGGACTGTATACACTAGAGACTCATTGTTTCTTGCAACACACAGCTTTGCCCATGTCCATTGCTAGTTTTGTCATGCTCCATACAGCTTGTCCATGTAGTTGTCCGTAATTCGATTTCCGTCGTACAGATTCAAAAAGAGAAATGCATACAATCTTATGTTAATGGGAATGAGCTTCATCTTCTAGATATTGCAATTGCGGCATGTGTCAACGATGGACAGCAAGCTGTTGGATAGCGAACTACAAAATCTTCTACTACCGCACAAGATCAGAGGAGGTGGGATTCACATGATGCTTAGGCCCTCTTTCATTCAAGAGACTCATCACTCCTCTCATCCGCTCATGTAGGACCTTGTATTGTGCATGGGAGATTCTTGAGACCATGTCTCATGCCAAGAATGGAGTTGCTTCTCTCAAAAAGGAGCCTCATAATTTGGAGATGCATAAAGGAGACAAAATGGCCGATCATCATCTAGGATCTTTGGGAGAAATTCCTAAATAAGGAACTGATTTCTAGGACATTGTCGGCATTGCCAGAGACCTTCCTGAATTTTCACACTCCTCTTACTTTGTCTTCAAGAGGTAATGCTCAACCCCTAAAGTTAGTGAGTTTGTTGTTGCAGGAGGAACAAACAAGAACAAGTAAATCTTTCTCAATGGCTGGCAATATTAGGCGGTTGCTGCCCATGACAAGGGCAAAGGCAGAAATTCAAGTGCTTTCCAATCAAAGGAACTTCATGACCACAATCAAATAAAGCAAGGGTTAATGCACGGCAGCCCAACAAGAAGGGAAATTCCACTACTATGAAAGGCCAGGTCACTATATAACTGAATGCAAGAACAGATTGGGCAAAGAAAAGAAGAAAGAATCAAGGTTGGCTGATGATTCCTCTACCGTTGGGCTGATGACTCAGCAAACTTTGAGCAAGATGAGTGGTCTTTTTTGGTTTGCAGCTATGATGCAACACATGAGCACGTGTCCCTGAATGTGAATGAAAAACACGTCACATGGTACTTTGATAGTGGAGCTTAAAGACACTTGACCTCCAAGAGGGATTTGTTCAGGTCTTTCAGAGCTGCTATAGGTGCTAAAAAAGGCATGTGCTAGTAATTCTGCCTATCCGTTAAAGGCATGGGCAAATTAACTCTTACTGCTGATGATAGTACAGATTTGTGCATTTTAGATGTGTTATTTTTTTCCCAAAGAAAAGAACGTTCTTTGAATGCTTGAGAGGAAACCAACCATTCAAATTGACTATCCGTGTGCAATTGATCGTAGAAGAAAGTAGTTGTTGTCCATCCTGCTTCTAGAGAACCCAGCTCCCTGCCTTGGGAATCTCAGAAATAGGGCCAACAACAAATGCCTCAATTTGAATGGGTAGATACACCTGCAAGCCAAGCCTTGCAGAAACGCTCGTGCCTTTTGGAGAACCCATTATCATCCCTTGCACCCATGTGGCACGCAAGGTATAGATGGCAACGAGGGTGGTTGTTGGAGATACGTGCTGGCCTCCCATCACCACCCTGCAACGGCCCAAATGTTCCAAGCAGTGATGTTGGACACCATCTCTCAAACACTATCCTTGGGTGGGGGTACACGCTGCTGACAGGATGCAAGGATCGAGTTATGCACGTCGATCTAGAAGACCATCTGTCCAACAATCCTGCAAGCCGGCGAGACTATCTCCATTGAATAGGCATGACGCCCGTTTGTCAACCAGGCTGTCAAGCCTTAAGTGAAGTCCTACAGCACCCTTATGTCCGAGCCACAATCTAGAGGGTGCCTGCCAAATCCTGTGTGTTGCGGGGCAGCTCCATAGACAATGTGGTATTGTCTCAAGGTCTCTCTCTACACAACAATGGCAAATCCCACTCACTCGCGTTTGCTCGGTCAAATCTGGTCATGACCTCTCCCAGCACTTGTTGCTTTACGCAATGCCGCTCTCTTAGGCGGCCGCACCTAACTGTAGGTGATGGCTGATGTACGTAGTATATGAGAGGGACACCTTTGTAATCCTCTCCAAGTGCCTTGCACTACAGGCCAAAACCACTCACCCGGGTCCCACTGTACCTCTCATAGGGGACCAGTCACCACCCTCCCACAACCAAGGCCACCACACATATTGATCTTGTCCCAAGGTGACTAGTGCTGGGTCAATGGTCCATCACCCACAATCCCAATCCGTTGCCACTCGAGCAAACCCAAAGCCTTCCAACCCTAGGTCTCCCTTTGCCTTTGGTTGGAATAGACTCCTTAGCCCCACTTTGTAGTGCGTGGGGCGGGAATCCCCAAGGACTAAACAACTTAAAAGGATTCTCAGAGGCACCCCTATACTACATACTAACTTGGGGGATCTGAGGCTCTGTGCAAAGCATCCCACTAGGTTTTGGGAATGGTGGCATCTAACTTCAACATCCCTATATCACAAGAATGTCAACTGGCAGTTTCATGAAGGCTCGTTGCAACTCTTATCAAAGTATCAACTGCTATGGCTACCAATGTGCACAATTGTGTAGGCCATTGCACGTTCCAATTCACTAAGGTTCACCTCATGAGGAGGGTGGGGTTTGGACACAGAGTAGTTTGTGTTTGTGCAACGGCACGCCAAAGGTATTAATGGCTCAATGCACACCTTCAAAACCCACTGCATCAAGGAGGACTCCAATCCTAGCTTGTTGGTTTATTGGTTCCTTGACCGTGTGTAACATGTAAAGCTTCGAGTCCTAACCTGATCATAGCAACTCATAAACCCAGGTCTCGTCTGCTCTCCAAAAAGGGGCAATATGACCATGCGTGATTCAAGGGTCGTTACCCTTTGCTTTCACATCATAAAGTCAAAGAGGAGGGCAGTCCACTGGATGGAAAGTGCTTCCGACAGCTCGAATAGCAACCCCTCTCCAAGGCTGTAAATATAGACCCCCAAAATCGCAAATCTAGATTTGACTTCTATCTGTGCTAGAAGGTACAAACGCATAATAGAACAAGAGAGAGAAGCGTGGAATGTGTACTGTATACGAATGTGCTTCCAGAAAAGCATCAAAAGCTTCTTAATGCTGACGGCATGGACAGGCTATTTCTGGTTGGTAGTCACAGAATCTAACAAATGAAGCTACCATTTACGATGTGAAGAAGTGGGTCGAGTGTAAACCAAAAAGCGTAAAGGGAAGCCCACCTGTTTCATTCAAAAGCTCACGATCTCTAGAGTCTGAATCCGCCTGAATTGTAGCAATGGAAGCCTGAGACACTCCATGGATGACTAGCGGAGTGACAGCTCGAAGGGAAGCGTTGAGATGTCGAAGTCCAGAAACCAGCTTCCATCTACGGCCCAAGATCATGACGTGAAAATCATTTGCTTAAGATTTGCGAGCGTACTTGAAAGTTTGCATTGTGGCGCTAAATAAATGTACTACCGGCTTTATGTCAGTGCAGTGTTCACTGAAAACATTTTTCTCAACAAATCACAAAACTTGGGTTTTCAAATTTTGAAGGTTTTTCATGAGAATTTGTCGATTTTTTAGCTACTAAATTACCTAAAATTTTGCAAATTTTACAAAATTGCGAAAATATTTTTTACGAGTGAAAATGAAAATGTTACAAGTTCATTGTATATAGTTTGCAAGTTTTCAGTGAACACTAGTCACATGAGGAGTAGCTACAGCTCATGCAGCAATGCATCTCCCTTCTCGAGCGGCTGTCGTCGTTCGAATCCTCCCACGTCCCCAAGCAGATGTGCCCTTCGTAGTGGACCATGGGTGTGTAATGTGTTCATTGTTCGAGGTTCTTGGATGTTATGTGTTCCACAAGCTCATCAGTTGAGGTAACCTCATTTGTTGTTTGAGGAGCCATTCTCCTTTGAGGATTAGGTCTACGAAGTGTTGTCACTGAGGTGCATCCACTAGGTGCACTGCTCAAGGGTCCATGGTTGCATCTTCATCGGCTTACTTCTTCAGATCATTGTGCTCACCATGAGCTACAAAGAGGGTGACTCTCCTCCAAGCACAGCTCTCCGCGTGCAATAGCCACACCCTAATGGTCGCCACCCAAGCGATAGGGCAAACGGCCCTAGATTGAGCAGAGGAGTACCGCACAAAAGCTGAGGAGCTAGAGTTGTCACTAACCTCAAGATGAGCTTGCCGCAAGCGAATCCCTAGTCTAAACGCTCATGGACTAGGCCGACAAAGCAGAGTCTAGCCTCCGAATGGCAAAAGAGCAATAGGTGCAAGCAGAGGCATAGCAAGCACGGACTCAGGAAGGATACAAACGCCATATCCAGACATTGTAGGATCCCTTGGCATAGGAACGGGCACTGAACGTGTCCCTACAGGAACAGATCGAGCGGCTGCATACCCCCGGCTACCCAGAGGACTCAGGGTTCGAAGACCGTGAGTGTAGCAGGAATTTCGGATGTATAGGGAGGTCTTTGCACAATTAGACACCTACACACTCACCCCACGCATTATCCCCCAAACACTCCAAATGCACTTCGATGCACTCCGCACACAAAATCTCATTTTCCACCTTCCAATATCAATGATGGGCTACGGTTCATCTCATCCTCAATGAGATCAACCCTTGCCAAACTATCTACTTCAAAATCCAAACCAGTGTTGAAATCTACAAATACATTCAGCCCACTACTACTTGTGCCACTCCCTCCTAACGCCCTCTAAACCATCCTTTGCCCCGTAATCCTGATCATTGCCACCCCATTCTCGCCATGTTTTATTTCTCATTAGATCTTCAGCCATCTAGCCTCTCTCTCCTTTGCCCCTCTGACCTCCAAACTCTTGCCACCCATCCCATTTCACTTAATTTCTAGGCATGGTGCCACATCATCACGAGTCCATAAGTTATCCTACGGACGATGATGTGATGCAATTAGCAAAGCACCAGGAGCTCAGCCCATGGATATGCACTCTAGATAGTCTGCAAGTTGACATTAATTGGATGCATACCTATGGCCGAGCCTTTGCAATACAAACACAAGGGCATCTTGCGGCTTACTAATCCACCACCTACCATCCCCTCGGCATAATAATCCTCTTTAACTAGGTGCTACAAGCTCTTCAAGACGTTGATGATCAATTTTGAAACAATCCATGTAGCATACCCCAAGGAAGTTGCTGAGGAGGAAGGCTTAGAAGCCATTCTAGTATTTAAATTTTCCGCACCCCTACTGAGCTTCCACAACCACCTCCCCTAGATCACCCAACCCCTCCCACCCCCCTTGCCTCACACAAATCTTCCTGAGTACTCTTCCAATGCCTCTAACACCACCACCACATAGCACGAAACCTCCCCGTCCATCTCATCTACTGCTTCGGTCGACTTCCCAGAAGAGGCCCTCAATACGCTGCTAAAGGTAGCCAATTTTTTACATACGCCCGTCGATACGGCATCTACAGAGACATTAGAGGAGGAACCAATGCCGATTGAAGATGATGAGGTTCCTCAATTTCCTCCCTCCTCCTAGCCCAAAAATGTACAGTGGAGACTTGACCCTGCAGTCATTCCAGGAACTGTCAGATAGTGCCCTCACACCCCATTGGAAGCAGCAGCTCGAAGGCTCCCACCTCCACCTCTATGAAATCTTGGAGGTGTGCCCCCTCACATAGTTCATCACCCAGTCCTTCAACGATTGGCGGCATGCACATCCAAAGCACACAAGAGGAGGTTACCACCTCTCCCCCGATGCTCCAGTTTCCCTTCGTTGGCGCATCTACTTCCTAAAAAAGGAGCAACTTTGGCGTTACTACCGCAGTGCCCACGTAGATCACCGGATCCACCCCTTGTACATGCCCATGGAGTGTCGATGGACTTGGGCCGAATTCCCGAGCTCCAGCAATGGGACCCCAACATGTTGTACAATAATCCAAAGTACAAGCTTCTGAAAGAGATGACACAAGAGGGATTTTGCTTCCGCCTCCAGTTCTTCAACAACACATACGGCTTGATACCAGCCCATGTTGCAGCGATCCACTTCAACCACCTTCTCCTCTTACTCCTCAGGGAAAAAAATAAACCCATCCCCTACCCCTAGGTTTACCGTAGCTACCTAGGGTTAACTAAACCCCCCAGGTCTCACTCAGTTTTTGGACCTCCACCTCTATCTCTGCATCTATAATCTCCATGGCCACCACATCCGCACATACGAAGACATGCACGCCACCCATTTTTGGAAGTTCCACTCAAACCTAACTCGACTCACTCCATGCTAACTAGACTGCCACGTAGTCCTCCAAACAATCCTCTCCACACACCTCCTCCAGTGCGTCCGATCTGAGGGTGGCTCAGCAACAGCAAGGGGGGCATGCTAACATCCACAGAGTATAGTCTCGCAGAATGCAAGGTAACCAGTGATTAGAGGTGATTAGGCTTCATGATTTACTTCAATGGTTGCAGCCATGGAAGGAGTACAGTGCAAGCTTAGGGAGTTTGAGCTTCAAATATCCCAAGTGGTCACAGGTTCAAGCCGCAAATTGCCACAAATACATCAAGTGCTTATTTTCCTCATGGGGGTCAAGCCGCAAGTAGCTCAAGATCGCCTCTCCACTCCAAGTTTTGATCCTCACACACGGGGTTTGAGCCCCAAATAGCTTCGGCCTCAGAGGCTGGAGGTTAACACAAGCGCTATATAGCACTCTTATATGGTTAACACAAGTGCTATTTCCGACACACAAGAGTGGAACAATAGAGGAGAGATGGAAAGGATAGCAAATATGCCTTGGCACACTATGGGCCCAAGAGCCTTTTAAATGTAAAGAAAGAGAGTGCTAAAAGGAAAAGAGTTGGCCCCCCCTTCAAAAGGTGACATGTATAAAAGACCAAATGGTTGACTTTCATCTTAATTGTTGTTTGCACAAGTTTGGAATACAAGCTCCCTCTTCTCTTCAAGATGGTGGGTGTTCTCTTGTTTCCTTTGTGGTGCCTTTGTGTTTGCCACTCCATCCCCCTTCTCTCTCCTCTTCCCTTCTCCTCCTCCCTCCCTTCTCCCCTCTCCCTCTTCTCTCTTTCTCTCGTGGAAACACACTCGTGGAAACACACTGCAACAATCCAAAAGCCGCTTGCGTGACACAAGTGGACGGCTCATGCTTGCATTGCTCTCACAAGGAAGTAGCTTGGAGTGGAGGCTCCTTCAGCATTCCTTCAAGATCCCCTTGACACGTGAGTCACCATCGAGACTAGACAACGGGTCCTCGTCTTCCATGCGCTATGGGCCAGGGTCTCCACTGAAGACTGTGGGTCCTGAGTCCACAAAAACAGCCTCAGTCCCTCCTTGTAGCGCAAGGACTGATTGTCATTGGCCTCCCCTTTCTCTAGGCATACTGGCAAAAGTGTCCTCCATTTGTTCTAAATCCGTTCATCCTAACCGTCAAACATGTTGGATATGGTTCCCATTAATCTAGAGGCTATGGAAGGAGCAAGAGAATGAGGTAGAGCTATGCTTGTGTAGGGGGCTTAGAAGCCCCTCGAGCTAGTTGGTTCTTGCAATTCCTCTTTCAAGCTCTCAGTCTCATCTGAGCTAGAGGGAGCACTACATCGGGGCCCTAACACTGAATGAGAGCTGGGAATTGAATTACCTATTGGAGCTAAACTAAAACTAGGGTGAAAGGTGGGCTCCGTGTAAATGCTATCCCCGAGCTTAAGATCCTTGGACAAAATTCTCCTGGGTGTCAAGTGCATGTAAGGCACATCCTACCTCAAATTCAGTTCTCTATTTTTTGTCAGAGAATTTGTTCCCATAGCTATCCCTCCAGTAAGATGATGGGATAGTAGATGACACGTGTCGACGGGTTGGGTTAGGTTGGTATGCCACCAGGTTAACACTAAAGCATCGGATGGTGGCATAATTTAGGTTAGCGGGGTGGACGGATGACACCGATCATAGGGTTAACTACCAACGGGATAGCTTGCCTCGGAGGGATACCAAAATGGCACCGGTCGGAGGGATACGTGGGTATGCCGAGTCAACAATTGTCAGGCTGGTGGTATAGAAATCCTTGACAAATCATAACTAATGCGACAGGTTAGGTGACTAACATGTGTCAGTTGGTGGGATAGAGACTAAGGCGACGGGTGGGCAGGATATTAAGCTATGGCAACAGGTCAGCGGGATAGGAACTGTTTGGAAACACACACTGTCGCCGACTTTCTTCTGATGATTCTTGGTGGTTATTCAAGATTTGTTCCAGGTTTGTGTGCATAGGGCGGTTTCCAAGGACCTAAACTACCTACCACAAACAAAAAAACATCACAAAACAATAGCTTTTGGCACACAAACGAGTGATTTCTACAAGTTGGACTATCAAGCACCCAAAACCACTTCGAAATTCCACAGCAGTCTTCATTTTCAAGTGTTTTCATTGGATTTGACACTACAACCAGCTTCGCAATCATTCTAGCTACCTTCTTATATAAACAAACATCAAGAAACAATAAAAAACAAGCTCAAATGCATGAAAATGGCTTTATGGGCAAGAAGTTGAAACGTAAGCTTTTCTACTCTAAATTCACTCTTTCTTTACTCTTTTCCACTCCTAATCTCCACTAACAAAGCCTAAGGCCATGTGCAATGGGTTGTTTACAGGAGGAAGCTAAACAAACACAAAAGCATACCTCGTTCTCCATGGTAACGGTGCCAGAGATGTGTGGTCTCGCGAAGACACACGTGTCGTAGGGATGCTGGAAGTGTGCCAACGGAGCTCCTCACTCCCATGCGACTCCTTGAAGGAGCCTTGTGTAGTGAAGCCTTCAATCGTGTCACTCAAGTGCCTACCAGATCGTTGCAATGGGGTTTCCATCGAGAAGAAGGAGGTGAGAAAGAAAGAGAGGAGGGGGAGGGAAGAAGGGAAGGGGATGCAGAAGGAGATGAAGGTGAAGGGGAATCGTGGCAAACACTAAAGGCAAACAAGGAGAGCATGCAAATCTCAATCTCACACATGAGAACGAAGAGAGCTTGTATTTCTCAAAGGGTGCATACAACAATGAAGACCAAAGTCAACTACTTGGCCTTTTATACAAGTCACCTTTTGAAGGGAGGGCCAACCCTATTCCTTATACCTCTCTCTCTCTCTCTCTCTCTCTCTCTCTTATTACAACTGCGTGGGCCCATATGGCACCAAGGCATATGCTAATTCTCACAACCTTCCCTCTGTCTTCAAATGGCTCTTGTGTTATCCATATATAGGGTCCAAATGGCTCGTGTTATCCTTGCCAATTTAGATGATCCTGGCGGCTACCTCGATCTTGAGCCATTTGTGGCTCAAAACCCATAGGGTTTGGACAAGCCAGATTCATCAACATGCTCAATGGCTGTTAACACTATGCAAATCTTACACAAAGTCAAATATGCAAGCTCGGAAACCACGAGCACCACCAGAGCATCACCAAAATCTCCCTACTTTGTAAATCCCTCCCTCATACGAACCTCAAACCTCTAGAGAAACACCAACGGCAATGAAACACAAGTCAAAGCTCACGGACTATGCCCACACAAATCCTTTGCGTCATGACTTGCACTCAGAGTCTTGATTGACGCTACTTTGATACCAATGTTGGCTTTTAGAGCCCTAATCTATATTGCATGTGATAATTATGCTCACAACTCAAATTGAAGAACTCACATAAAATTGCGTTTTACACAATATGGATTCCCCACAACAAGAAGTGATTATGGCATAATGAATTAGAGAAAGCTAGAAGATTATCACCAACTCATAATGACAGAAGAATCAACACAAGAAGATTCTACTTGCACCTCTATAGAGGTTGTAGTCCTACTTGTATAAGTTGATAAAAGACTCTACTACAGACCTATTACAAAGCAAAGCTTGTTGTACATCATGAAACTAATAAAAACGGCTCTTATAAGACTAAAGCCCAATTGGACCTGCACAGGTCGATAAAAGAGACTCAAGATGCCATAGCTCACGGCATATGTAGAGGCCCAAAACCCCCTGTCCACCATGAAGAGTCGCGTTCTAGCTACCATGCATTGATGTGTGTAAATCCATGCATTGGTCCAACCACCAAAACCATGTGAACCATGAGCCATGCAAGTCTCCGCATATTTTAGCCAACTGGAAGTCGTCCATGTTCATGAGCCAATCATAAATCACCTAAGCAAGACCCTTCAAAACCTTAGCAATAATGAGTCCCCCCATGAGGGAAGTTCTCTAGCAATTGGAGCTTGTTGGACTCTGGGGTATCTTGAGTTAGTAATATGTATACAACTTGGGAGGAGAGGCGAAGATTTGTGTGCACATTTCTTGAAGAAAAGTTAGGCCAAGCTTAAGTATTTAGACTTGACAAACATCCCAAATGCAATACCTGGGATCAACTTGGAAAATCAGTCATCCTCCAAAAAAATAAGAAATAAAAGTCACCACCCACTCTTTTTGGCCTTATTGAGGGACACCCGTCCGTGGCCTACGCTGCACACAGTTGGGGGCCGCCACCCTGGTAGGTAGGTGCCCTACCACTGGCATCCTCCAAGTTGACATTCTTTGAGTTTGAGATTGCCTTCTTCTTAGAGGGCATTCATGCGTAATGGAAGCCCCTTATGAAAGATTTGGTGTGATTCATGCCATGAAAGTCGTGTTGTTGTTCCCTCGTGTCGGACCCTGTGGGATGGTTCTCCGCAACCATAGACCTGCTCTCACAGAGTGTCAAGCAATCCTCCTATTATCCCACCTAACATCTGCAAAATATCCAATGTTAGCGGAGGCCTCTACTTCTCTTACAAGCAACAAGGTGATGTGCAAGGGAACGAGTTGAAAACTTGATGAGCGTGAAAATAGGGAGAGCATTTCATGAGCGTGGGAATGCCCTCTTAGGCTGACTGTATTTTGGGTTTGAGCCGAGCCTTTGTGCTTCTTGCCATGGATTACAATCTTGCTGCCCTAAAGCTCTTTGTAGGGCAACTGCAACACGTCTCTGCACCTACAACCAATCCTGTTGTATCCCCTGTGATGGCTTTCGGTAACCGTCCTTTCCAGCGAGCTTGGTTGCAGGTAATCTGATAATTGATTCATCTCTCTGTAGTTTGTAGCTTCTGCCTCTTTGCAATTTGCAACAGCTTTTGTAGATTGCTCTACAGATGGAATTCATGGGCTGTTTTTTCGCATTTTTCTAGTTAGCATTTTCATCTGCACTTGCAATTGAAAAATGGAATCCTGTTTAGGATAGGCTCCTATATTGTTGATTGCAGGGTGTTTTGGTGACAGGAGCACAGGAAGGTCGCAAACTGCTAGACGATGGTAGTGGAGTCATTGAGTTGGTCTTCTCCAAGGATTTCCCAGAGCAGCATTGGAAAAGAGGTAGCATTAGCGTCAATTTTTCACATTCATAACACCTCCTTGCAAAATGCGTTGTCGATTCACTCAGCTGACTGTCTTCTTGCCTTTGATTATGTAGGTAGAGAAATTTGTATGTCCATGAATCGACGAAATAGCTGCATCTTAGGCAGAAAATAATTTTGTGTTTCCTTATTGTTCTCTATTTCGAGAGTCCAGATTCGTAAAACTAGGCACACTTCCCTTACCGTGGCTGCACATGATAGCGTCCTTTTCTTATGGCACAGGAATGTACGTGCTTGTGGTAGGAGGTTACGCACTTAGCAACGGCTCACCCGTACTCAAGGTTAGAACCTTACACATTAATGAGGGTAATATGCAGAGGGCAGTTTAGCTAAAAGTTGCATTGCTTACTGGCCGGAGAATAAAATTTTTGTGAAAGAGGAGAGAGTCTATTTATCCGACGGTAGCCAAAAAAGGAATGATCGTTACGTTGGGATGAATGTTCTTTCAGGTGCACAAAATTGTGGACTTGTCCTCATCTCCAGACAGGGAGGCAATGTGGAATTTGGAAGTGATTGAAGCGTATAATTTGTTCTATGCACCGGCAACTGTTTTGAGTGGTTAACCTGTGCAGACCATTTTCATACCTGTTGAGCAGAACTCTGCATACTAACAAAACAAATTAGCAGGCCATCTCAGCTAAACTTTTGAGTGGCTTTTCATATTTGTGCAAGTTTAGCCTTGAAACCTAGTGAGCCATCCATGATGTAAGGAAGTTACCCAAACGTGACAAATGCTTTTTGATATCGAAAGGCTCAAAGTTAATTTCGTCTTCGTCTCTTTTGGGATTTCTGCATCATTTCTCTCATCTTGGCTTGGACCAATGATCTCGAGTCTGCTCTTTGGTAGTAAAATGCTGACATGATCTAACTACATTTTATGACTACTGTACTCCAGGGACTATGCACATATATTATCTTCACCAGGTTTTCTTTCTTGCCATTTTTGTCTCAGACAAAATGTATCATGCTACTCAAAATTGACCATGTTCTATTCTAGACATAGTTTCTTCTCAATTCGTTACGTGCATTTTGCATCTATAATTTGTAGAATTTCAGCCTCAGCCTTGGATGATGAACTCCTCCAATGAGATTTACTCTTGGAGTTTCTTTCATACTTAATAGAAGTATTTTCTTTGAAAAAATTTTTTTTTATCTTGAGTAGGTGGCTTGCCTCTTTGAAATCGTCCAAAAGGTTCTAAAGCACACGTCATTGAAAAGGCAAGATGAAAAAATGAAAGCCACTAGAGGAAATAGCGTGGCGGATAGAGGAGATTGAAGAATCTAACAAAGATACAGAATCCTTGTAGCTTCTGGCCATTCTCAATTACTTTCATGAACAGTTTAATTTGCCAATGTGATTAAAACCCCTGCCAATACATTTTCTTATCTTTCTAAGTGTATCATCCCCTAGATTTTCTTTCATTAATGCCTATGTCAGAATATGGACAAGAAGTTATTGCCAACTTGGATTGGACCGTTGGGGAGAGACTAAAATGAAAGCGTTTAGACTTCACAAGCAGTTGTAGCTTGAATGAAGAGATTTTGGACTACCTTTTGATTAGCCTTCTCCTTTAGTGCTAGCCTTCATCATGGTTGAGTTTGCCCTTCACCTCCGGAGTGCCGACAGAAACTCAATATGAAGACTTTGTATAAATGGATGCTCAACTATGTGTGGGTGTGTGGATTTGTATGTGTGAGAGCATATTTTTATACTATGGTCTACACCCACTGTTGGACGCTGAAGACGTCAGTGGGGATGTCATAGTAGCTAGTCCCTGCTATGCATGATGGAGTTTATGGTTTTCAACCTTGTGAGTGACTATCATGAGATTGAAACTGCACTATGTTGTGTTTTTAGAGGATGAGTTTGGAAATGTTCCTGGATTCATCTAGGTATATTGGATTGGCCCTTATACAGTGATAGAGGAATGGGCTAATGGCTTGGTCCTAGTACAATAAATTCGAGGACCACATTACAAGCAATACCAAATATCCGTCCATGTTCAGGCTTCACCCAAGCTTGGTAATGCTATGCATCCTAAAATTGTGGGATGGGGAGATATGTAATTGGGAAAAAAGATATAAATAGTAATTCATATGTGTGCAAGGTTATGTGTTGCAAAAAATTGTACACTAAGAGGAAATAGGGGCCATGGTTGAGCTCTCTCTTGTGGCAATCCTTCCATGTTGATGACTCCAAGTGTGTATTGAATAGCACCGACAATTGCACATAGTTCTTGGATCATATTGTAGAGAGGGGAAAGTAGGATGAGGTGGTTGTGCCTACTTCACTTGTCCTAATAGATGTGTTTTGTGCAGTTTTATATTGGGAAATGGTCCATGCATATGAGTCACCCAATCTTGACTTAGGTTATCGGTCCTTGATTTATGTTTAAATGAAGGCTAGTTCGTCACACACAGTTGAAGCTATTTCGCTTTTATACTTGCATAGAAGGTGCACTTCTTCATGCTGTGGGAGGGTCTCCATATTGATATAACATTGGCTATAAAGTGATGTGGGAGCGAGGAAGCATATACACAAATACACTTCCCATTAGCATCTCTTTTCTATGCTAATAAATGCCCCATTTCTCCCCATCATAAGCCTCCACCTCTCAATCTTCTCTCATACTTGCCTTCCCCTTCCTTCCCCTTGCCACCATGCTTCATTCCTATTCCCTTGTGTGATACTCTACCATCCCCATCGTCTACTTTTCTCATCATGTGCTCACTCACGCACACATGCACATGCATGCACAACATGTGTGCACTCCTCCCCCCACACACACACCGGAGCCTTGCAACTCTACATTGTAGCCTTGGAAAAATTTATAGGTTTCATGATTAATATGGTTGCAAAGAACTTCTTTGGATTAGCATACATTTTAGCAATATCTAGGCTACTATGGATAATAAGGTTGAAAAGAAATTCTTAGAGTTAAAATAGTTTTAGCGATTTCTAGGCCATCTTGGGTTATTTTTAAGATGATAGGAAAAGACACTAGGTATATAATGTATCAAGACATTTTTAGGCATTTGAGGCATATATTACATAAACTTTTTTTTCCTCGACAAAATCAATAAGTTGGTAAAGAACAAATACCACAAATATCTGCCCAAATATTGCCCAATGTATGTGCGGGGTGGATTAGACAACCATCCACGGCCTCCGTGCATCTAGACCTCCAAAGATGCCACATTGATATGCTTGCTAGAATCTCCCATTAAGTATCCACATAGGCATGCGGTACGGAGAACCAAGAATGCATGACTCGACGAAAGGTCATCAAACCAAGAGAGCCTAGCAAGAGTCATCTCTCATAAAAAACCTGAGGCCTCAAAAGAAAGCCAAGTCACCGAGCCTCAGGTCATGAAGAAAGGAAAAGAAATAAAAGTTCTAAATAGGCTAGCAATTCCCTTCCAAAGGACCCTTGCCTGTCTACAATCCCATAAGCAATGGCAATGTTAAATAGACTCCATAGCAGAATGGCAACAAATACAAGTAGAGTATACTACAAACATGGACCTGCACTAGTTCACTGCAATCCTTCCATGAATAGAAAGCCAAAAGGAAAGAGTGATTTTTCTATTCCCGAGGGATCTCTAGATTCTCTTCCAAAAGGATTTCTGCAAGTCAGTAGAACTTTCAAAATTCTCCCAATGAGGAGCTGGGCTTCTAGTATCTAAGGTGAGCTAAAAACGTCCTGCCTTTATTAACCATGTAGCAAAAGAAGGGGAGACTCTTCTCTCAGTGCCCTGCATCAATCCATTCCCACTTTGTAGGGTCCCATTGCAAATATTTATGGGGACACCTCCTTAGAGCCAAATGCTCCATGAACCCAAGGGGTCTAGATTCCATTCTAAAGCCGAAAAACAATGCTCCAAATGACTAACAACCCTAACAAGATGAAATGCAACATGCATAAGAATATTCATAGACCTAGACAACCCTCCCCCATAATGTACATCAAAGTCCAAGGTGTCCCCATCTAATCCTCGTAGTCCTATGACTTGAAGTGGGCTCCTGTAAAGGCCCCAAGAAAAGTAGACCAAAAGTACTAGACACCTTCTCACATTCTTAGCACAATTGAACTACCTCTAGGCGTCACGGAGTAGGCCTTTGTTGTGAGCCTTCCACATGCCTCACACGCACAAAAATTAGTTGGGAATCACCTAAGACTTCAAGTCATGAAATATGATGGGCACAACTCTCTTGAGACAAAGGACTAATGATAAGTATTACACCTAATTGTTGGTATTTGCTTCCATAGTCCAAAAGGATCCCTTTACATGCTCCTCCCTGCTATTTCAAATAAAATACATGTATATAGGGAATTGAAGGCAAGGGAAGGGGTGTGTGTGCACACGTGCGTGAGTGCATGAATGCGTGTTCATGCATGTGTGTGCCTAAGTGCATTCATGAGTGCATGTGTGCGTGTTCATGCACGTGTGTGTCTATGTGCATTCACGAATGCATGCATGCACATGTGTGTGTGTGTGTGCATGCTGTTAGAACATTTTAGGTTTGCATAGGTAAACTTCATGTGGGGAAAGTCTTCTCCAAGGTTCCAAAGGGGTAAAAGTGCTATGAAACTTGGCGTGTTGGCATGCAAACCCCTAGGTCGCACGTGTGGCACTAGCAACCCTCCAAGAGGTGGCACTTCGTGCTTTTAGAAGATCATTTGTCCCAAGTGGTTCATGGGCTATTGGCTCCTGAGATCGGAGGAGAGTCAGAGCATGTGATACTTGTGTGGAAAGGGATTCTCACTGGAGTTGACAGATGAATATGGTGGCATGCCGACTCTTCATGTTTCTCTGTGGGTGTTTCTTGGCAATGCATGAGGTAGGGTAGATTCCTCTATTTAAGCAGTTTTCTTGTGTAGGGTATGGAAGAGAGTTGTGGTCCTCTATGCTATAGTGTGCCGAGCAGCTTACATGATTTTTGCTGTGTGTCAAGTAGGTGAACAACGGTCTCTATGGCATGGTTTCTATTGTTGTGTGCTTTTGTTTTGCCAGTGCGCCTTGTTTAAGATGATTATATTCCCAAAAAATCTCGGATGGGATGAGTGGGAAGATTTGAATCTTATACTGAATAGAAGGTATCACTTCTCTCTCTCTCTCTCTCTCTCATCCATATTTCATGTAGTGTTTGGTCCATTTCATGCTGTAATTTATGAGAGGTTCTACAAAGTTGCTTCAAAGTAATTTCCAACTAGTGGTATCAATGTGGTTCCTTTCTATGAGTACTTGTAAGCCGAATGGTGAGAAGTCATAATGGAAATTTGGTTGAAGACATCTACCTCAAAATCTGGATTGTCCGAAACTTCCATAGTAAAGTTTGATGGAAATATTTTTCCATCCTACCAATTGTTCGTACATCTCTTACTCATGGTTGTCTGGGGGTCATTTCAGGTACAGAAAAGAAACCTAGAAACAATTAGGCAGCAAAAGATGCATGCTTGTAAGTTGAAGAATGAGAGAGGCCTAGTGCTTTAGGGAGAGGGGGTGGACTATTTTCATCATATTGATGTGACCAAGACAGCCGCACAGAACTTGCATATTCTAGAGACTTTGTTTGGATCAAAAGTAAAAAATGCAAAGATTGTCTTAAAATAGGACTTAAGTCTATCTAGTTAAAGAGAAACATGAAGAAAACTTGGCGGCAATTACTCAGGCAGAGGCTGAGACTCCAATCATCAATTGAAAACAAGGTGAAGACTATGCTTTTTGATTTTCTTTGTCATTTTAAGTGGCAATTTTGATGTGTGAAGTCTCGCCATAGTTTTTGGTTCATGTTGTTTCCCCATTCAGTTTATGGTTGGATGTTAGAATGTTTTGGGTTTGCATAGGTAAACTTCGCGGGGTGGGTAAAGCCTTCTTCAAGGTTCTAAAGGGGTGAAAGTGCAATGATACTTGGCTTGTTGCCATGCAAATGCCTAGATGGCACGTATGGCACTAGCAATCCTCCAAGAAGTGGTACTTTGTGCATTTGGAAGAGCGTTTCTTCCGAGTAGTTCATGGACTCTTGGCCCTTGAGAACAAATGAGAGCTTTAGCACGTGATACTTGTGTGGAAAGGGATCCTTCATAAGTTGTTGAAGTTAGCAGATGAATATGGTTGTTGGAGTCAACATGGTAGAATATGGTAAGTAGTTTTCTTGTGTAGGGTATGGAAGAGAGTTGTGGTCCTTTATGTTACTGTGTGTCGAGTAGCTTACATGATTTCTATTGTGTGTTGAACAGGTGTAGGTAGTGTTTGAATAGGTGATCTTTGTGGTGTGGCTTCTATTATTGTGTGCTTTTGTTTTTCCAGTGAGTCTCTTTAAGATGATTGTAATCCCACAAAAAGCCTGATCGGGATGAGTGGGAAGATTTGAGTCTTATATTGAATAGAAGGTGTCACTTTCTCTCTCTCTCTTTTGAATCCATATTCATGCAGTGTTTGGTTCATTTCATGGTGTAATTTGTGAGAGGTTCTATGAAATTGTTTGAGAGTAATTTCCAACACGTGCATGTGTGTGTGCACACACACGCTTGCATGATCGAGAGAGAGAGAGAGAGAGAGAGAGAGAGAGAGAGAGAGAGAGAGAGAGAGAGAGAGAGATAAATTGCCATATCGATTTGCATTAATGGCTTGTGAAAGAAATAACTCAAAT
The DNA here is from genome assembly GCF_047967505.1 of Dipteris shenzhenensis. Classification (NCBI taxonomy): domain Eukaryota; kingdom Viridiplantae; phylum Streptophyta; class Polypodiopsida; order Gleicheniales; family Dipteridaceae; genus Dipteris; species Dipteris shenzhenensis. The sequence continues at coordinate 19,417,761 of NC_141601.1, forward strand.
ATCCATTTTTGCATCTCTCTATTCTCTCCTACCAATTCCCTACATGGATAGAGTCTTGCATTTTTAGCGTTGCAAAGTTTGCATGGCATGTTGGCACCACAAGGCTCTAATTTGGTTTTTTACAACTCTCACCTAACCTAGAATAGAGCCACATGTGAGAGGGATATAAAAACCTAGAATAAAGTCACATATGAGATGGCTAACAGAATAGTATCATGTAACAATCCTACCAATAACATCTTTGTAAGACATAGATTTGCATTATGGGCTATGAAGATAAAACTTATGCCATTCTTAAGCAGCACATTCTATAGAGAATCGGGGTGGTGTTTGAGTGACACTCACATCATGTATTGATGCTTTGTGGGACTTGTTGGCATTACTACATGAAACTAATTCTATGCATGGATCTTTCCTTGAAATAGTAGCAACAATGAGTTCTAATTCCCAAAAAATCCCCTTGTGTTGCTAAGCATCAATGTTATGGCTCAACAATGTATGCATGGATGTAGATTTAGGACATTTTTCTAGATGCATTGATCAAGGATAGGACTTTTTTTTACTTTTAAAACCCAAATGTTTTCTTAAAGTGGTGTGGATTAGCAACAATGAAGTTGCCATTCTCATCATTAGGTGAGGAGTGATGCTATTAGCACTACTAGCCTAGTTTTTCTTTTTAAAAATAGTGTATTTGGCATCATTGTCACATAATTGGAGGGGAATTCCTTACAATTATTGTTTTATAAAATGCTTATGCTCCACAATGTCACCTTGGATTTTGCTCCAATGGCCCAACCAAGTACACAAAAATATGTCATGCTTGCTGGTCCATTAAATTTTTGCCGTATTCTTGGATGTGATTGCAAAAGGGAATTTAAGTAGGGAAAACTAAAATATAAAGAGGGTGATAAAGAGTTAGAGAAGACTAGAGGAGAAGGAGAAAGATGTAAAAGGAAAAAGAAATTCTAGGAGAAGGATTAAGAGTTGGAGAATACCCTAGCGACAAGAGACACCAAAAGAAAGGGAAAAGGACAATTAATAGCAACTACAAGAGACAGATTTAGTATAGAGAGGAGATCACAAGTGCTGTAAAATTAGATGTGCTAGGAAATGCCAAAAAACATGTGAAAATTTGTAATTCTTTAAATATTAAAGGGATGCATAGATTGCCTCAAAATGTATCAAGTGGTACTAAATCAATAGTTGGTCTTGTTTAAATGCACATTCTACATTCCAATAGGGCCCGCAAATTGAAAAGAATTCAAAAATGTATTAATTAGTGGAAAAATGAGGAGGAAAGTGTTGGAAAGGAAAGGGGAGAGGTAAAGAGGAAATTGATTAATGAGAAATGGAAGAACAATGAAAGGTGGGAGGGACCCCCTTCCCCTCTTATTTATGAAGGACATAAAACCCTTATACTCTACTTTTTTCAAAAACTTTATTTAATATGGTTCTAAGAGCTTGTAGTAAGTAGTTGATGCCTTGAGTTCGAGCCCCCCCTTTGCATGAAGTTTTGAAGCTATTGCTTTGACCTTAGCTTTCAAATTACAAGGTCGATTTAATTTCTCAATTGAAACTCAAAGGGCTTTTTAGTTACCTTTCTCCTTAGTCTAAGCTATATGTATGGAGTAGTTTGTTTGATATTAAGGGCCTTTAAAATAGGTAGATATGGATGAGCCCACTGATGGAGGAACTAGGTGAGAGCCATGAGGGGGGTTATGGATAGAAAGTATCCATTTATATCTAGTATTACTTTAATTATAAGATTTATCGACCCTCAAATGTCTAGCCCCCTCATTTTAAGAATTGAATCCCCCTAGCATGTCTCTTCTTTCTATCATCTCCAAATCATTTGCAAAATATTTCATAGACACATGGTATAGTATAAAGTCATTATTACTACCACATAGGTAGCCCACCTTAGTTGCCACAGTTGTTACCTTAGCTACCACCTTAGTAGCCACCTAAATATGCACCTTAGTAGACATATAAAGCATGGTGCCACCTTATCACTATGCCACCTAAGCATAATGTGCTCTACAAGTGCACTTGAACTCCAACATATACACCTATTTGCAACCACCATCATTTGACCACACTATTTTAATAAAATTTTGACGAATCTTATAATTGCCAAATCTTCATTTTATGTCAAGTAATGGTTAAAGATCTCTCTCTAGATGCCTATTAAGTGTGAGTAGGCAACATCGATAAGATTGTCTAATGGCATATCCCATGGATGGGTGCTCAAAAAGTTAGAGGGCCTATGAATTTGGCCTATGTTATTTTTATTTTTCTTAAAACAAGAAAAGCCATGCTCTTGATCTAAGAGTGAACAAGAAAGGACTAACACTCTACAAATTTTTAGTTCACAACATCAACAAGCTCTCTCACTTTGATTTAAATGCTTCACATTCATCTCTAAAACTCTCAAGATAATGTGTATTAGTCCTAAACCTATTGTTAAGATTTTGTCTATCTCTTGAATCTTTGATATGCTATTCTTGTGAATAAACAAGACATATAAAAAATGTCTATATCTTTTTGCAAGTGAAGTCTATGAATGGGAGCTTATTGAAAGTTTGATCTAGACTCTTGGAGGTATGGCATGATGATGTTGAAGAGAAACTTTGGATAGCAAAATTTAGTAGCAACACTTCCCTTTAATAGTATGTGCATATTGTTGAAAAAGAAATAAATTTAGATCTTTGAAGATTCTTCCAAATACAAGGCTATAAGCCAAGATTGGCATGTTTCATGTGTTGATATACTCAAAAGTTTCAGGCTCAAGTTGATCGTCGATGATATCCAAAATCCCATGAAGGGAGAATTTGTGGTACACACCACATGCCAATGAAAGTGTTACCTAGTTTTTCTACTTTAGAATATTCACTCCATAAAAGAGCGCCTTACTTTGTTTGCAAGAGTTCTTCAAGAGTGATCATGGAAGATTTTATTTCTAAATAAGGATGAGATTCATATCCTTCCATTTAAATCAAGAAGACATCAAAAGAGTTCTTAGGTATCTCCATGGTACATGGGATGTTGGACTCAAGTATGACGAATCCATATATTAGACCCTTATTATTTTATTGTATAGTTTGGGTTGGTAGTGTGGATGACCGAAGGTATACTAGCCATTTCTTCTCTAATCTTGGATCAAAAAACTTATCGCATGAAACCGAGCAATAGCCAACAATAGCTGTATCATCTATTGAAGAAAGAGATAGAGGATTAACCAATGATATAGATAAATGATACACGTCTTCGTAGTTTGGTTTCAGAGGTTACTCTCAAAAGTTGAGATTTGGTCAGGGAACCTACTACACTACTCAACAACATGAGTAGTACTTAGTTAGCAAAGAACTCAATGTTTCATGCTAGGAAATATTCTATTAGGGGTGCATTATCAATCCATCCATTAGAAAGTTCTCAAGGAAGAAAGAGATCTTGTCCATATTCCAACACAAGAACAACTTAAAATATATTCACTGAGCCACTAAGCAACTTCCAACATTAGCTTGGTATTCTCTAGAACCAACTACAACTTTAGAGTGAGAAGTGATGGTTAATTAATTTATACACTCTATACATACTCTTTTGCTATACTCTTTGCATGATATGCACATTTTTTAAAATTTCTATCACAAAAGAAGGAGGAGTTGAGATTGAAACCCTATACACAAAATAAGAAAACAAAAAAGGGGTACTTTCCTCTTGTATTTGGAGTGGAATCATCCAAACTCTTCAAGCCCACCTCTTGTATTTGGAGTGAATGGAAGGAGAAGGGGGTGTTGGGATGGAGAGGGTACTTTGGAGGTACAAATGAATCAATATGACTATAAATATTCTCCTGAAAAACTATTATCAATATTGATATACATATTAAAAATGATTTCCAAAACTTTATATCAATGCTACTTCTAAGAACATATCAATAGATTTATTGATGTTTCAAGTTTTGAACAAATTGATGATTATGTTGATGGTTAAGATGTAGGCTATTTAAAAATAATTCAAAAGGCACATGAAGATACAAGTGGAAAATCACTCTAAGAGTGACTTTGCATGAAGGCTACTATAGAACTACTCCATGCCAATTCTCATCTCAACTAAACCTCGTTAGGCCATCCCACACCACACAAATATTGCCACGCATGGTGCAATATGAGGTCGATATAATGCATTTCAAATGGACAAATCAATTCCAATGGTGGTGGGGCCTTGTATTCCTTTCATTTCACCATGGCATTTGTTCCTAAAGTTGACCGATTTGAAAGTTGTTATTCCGCTGTATATTCTTACCCTATGGAAAGGTTGTTGATTTAGGTTGATGGATCTTATATGGGACCATACAACAACAATTTGTAAAGTAGAATTGTCATCATCCTATGTTCCTATGGTCTCATGTAAGATATCTAATGATGATGGGGCCTTACATATATTTTGATTCTAGAATTAAATAAGCAAGTGTCATATCATGGCTGATGTGGATCTAGTGAGCCCAATCTATATACCTACCTTATGGAAATTTTGCTGACTTGGGGTGCAAACCATAAAAGATAGCACAAGGTAATCACTTTAAAAATGGTCCAATACAGTTGGTTCTAAGAGATCATATGGCAAACCATATGCAACAAAACCATGAAATTTTTGGGAGTTAAATCAAGCCAAGGGATCTCCTTTAGGGCCTTGGCTATATATGTACAATTATCGATATAAATTAGGTATCGACAATTGCATACCATATACATACACAACCTTGAAATTTTGGGGTCAAAGGACCCCTTAGGGGCCTGGTAATATATGTACAATTATCGATATAACCATTAGGTATCAATGTTTATATCAATATTTATAGAACCAAGAACTGACCTAGTGGGGCACAGAGGGCCACATTTAAGTTTCCAATGACCTAAGGTTCCATAGTAATGACCACTTTTAGTCTTTCTAGAAGTATTGTTCTGGTTACCTCCTCCTCTAGAGTTTGCACATCCTCTAGGATTCTGAGTTGATAGAGGTTCGGCAGGTCTGACCATCTATTGGTGCAATGTTCAACCGACCAACTATCCCCAACCACAGTTAGTTTTTAACCATGGTTAGGCCTATAGGAAGGAACATAGAGTGGTATCTTGGCATGCCACATATGGTAGTATATTTGCCTTTATGGAGGGGCAAGTGAAAATTGAGATAGAAATTTGAGGACTTGTACCTATAGCATTGTATGCTATTTTCATTTTGATGATGATCGACACCTAGTTTTGAAAGTTTGTATGTGATTTACCTTTCCATCTATTTTTAATTGTATGCTTTTTATGATGTAACGTGAGTTGCATGTTGATCCTATTCGTTAAGGAGATTCGTCCCCTTAACACTTTGGCACTCTGACATTTAAGGGCCCTCAATGCTTCTTGATATAAGATCATAGATCTCCTCCACTTTTTCATGATGGCCTAGTGGATAAACTCTATCACAGGATGGCAATGTTGTGCCAAATTCACTCCCTATAACTCAGCATGACTAAGTATAAGAGCGGCAGGTGTCTATTTCTCGACATCAACGTAATGCAATAATGATGACATTGAGCTATTTGATGATGGAAAAAGCATATATGCATGGTTTACACTCAATTTTGAGATTGAGAATATTGCCTTGATTCTCTCCCTAAGAGTTTTCCCTTGGTTTGTTACCTTTTTAATTATCCTATTGAAGGCAACTCCATAGGCTATTACCTAATTACATACAAGTTTTGTTGATGGTCTTTTTATCACCCCTTGTTAACCAGTGTCCCATTGCTTGGGTTGATGCAAGTGCACAATACCTGCAAAAAGATCCCTCTCGTGCACTCCATCAATATCTCATTGTGCAAGATTTTCAAAGGTTTCAAAATGTAGAACAAAAATTTCAAGGAATTACAATGTTGGGGTTTTTGCTGTGTAAACCAAACTATATGGAGACAGGTGATTAAGAATGTGCCATGGATACAAGTATGGAAGAATGGAACAGCAATACAATGAGAAAAATAATACTTGTATTAAATATATAGAACCACTCGATTACAATTGCTATTGCATTAGACTCAATGCTCAGACACCTTGCTCCTCACCTCAGCTATGGCTAAACACTCACTTAGAGTAGCTAGACTCAACTCCTCCTAGGCTATGCAAATTCTAATAAGACAAAACAAGAGGATCCAAGAAAGCAAGCGAGTCCTAGATACATTTTCTTTCACCATGTAAAACACAATAAGCCTTTCTAGGTACAACTTTGCACTATTTAATCCATTTTGAATCAACTCCTCGTTCCCTGTAGTCATGATGAATGGAATAATACCAACACCCTTCATAGGCAATGCTCCCACCAATCATGACACCACAACTTGTGTTCTTCGCTCCAATGGCAATGATCGAATGTGTGCATCTAGAGAGAGAACACAAAGAGATAGAGAGAGAAAGAGGGAGGGAGAGAGAGAGAGAGAGAGAGAGAGAGAGAGAGACGGAGCACAAAGTAACTCTATGGTTTGCACACACACACACACACACACACACACAGAGAAAGAGAGAGAGAGAGAGAGAGAGAGAGAACTGAGAGAGACAAAGGGAGAGGGAGAGATGTAGTGGGAGAGGGAGAGGGAGGTAGAGGAAGATGGAGATGGAGAGGGCAAGAGCACCAAGTATGTTCCCCAGTTAATGGTAGAAATTCCCTCGAATGGTCTACTAGATAATATACTAGGAGCTATGAGTTTAAAGGTTGTATTGTATGTGCTGCCTTCTTAGAATCCATGTTGTAAAGAATGGCTTAGAACTGCCATTTGTAAGGACTTTTTGGGCCAGCGTTTGGTCTATCCATCCAACTAGATCTGCTCAGTTAACATGGCCAACTTGGTTTCTTGGCTGTTGGCTTTTGTATGCCCCTTTTCTACCTTGGTTGGTCGTAACCTTACTGTGCATGAGGTGGCTATAGAGGACCCTTCACATCTTCTCTGACTTGCCCATGGAGAGCTTCAAACTTACACATGGATGAGACAAATACACAAACAATCATTTTATTCCATGAAACCTCAAAAAAAGTTTTCAATGTGTATATAAACCCTTTTCAAAGTTGCTTTCTATTCCTCCCTGGACATGATAGGCACTGATGATGATCCTCAAATTGATCATATCTAGCATTAAACCTTCTCTTCTCAACTCCTAAAAGAGCCCATGCTTTGTATCTTCAGTGATCTCACATTCCATGAGAGCACTTCCCCGGTTAGGCTAGTGGTGTTGAACCAACACCAACTAGCAGGATAGTATTGTAGCCCCATGCAAGGCTAGCAGGATAGTATTGTAGCCCCATGCAAGGCTAGGGCTAGGTGAGCTCTAGCCTAGCATCCACAAATGTGGTGATTCTAGCCCAACCTTGCAATGCCCAATAATTTGTCATTGGCCCAAGCATGTTGACTTTGACAAGATTTGCTGCAAGGATCTACAAAACTCCATTCAACCTGTAGGACCTCCACTGCCAAGGCTACCATGGGGCTATGATTTTGTATTGCTAACTAGGCATTGGGCTGTTATAGTCTCAACCATGGCTTCTGCATGTGGAAGCCCTCTGAGATCACAATTTATTCAAATGTAAGCACAAAACCAAATATAATATAATGAGGTCCTGTGACCACCATATTGTATTCAAACTTGAGTAACCTTAGAGCTCATGTGGCCATGCATATGAGATATGACAAGTCATCAATCATTTCATAAATGAATAATGCAAGACTAATTGAAGAGTTTACTCCATTCTATCTGTCAATAGTTGCATCAAAGGATAGAGGGGATAGAACTCACTTTGGATCACCCAAATGACACTTTCGTGGATTGAATTGACCTCCTGCATCATCCCTTTTGTGGAACACTTGATCCAGCCTCAATGCATGCTCTCTCTTGGAACTATATACACATATATCATCCAGATATGTTCTCATAAACTTATCACAATAAAAGGGGCCAACACTTCATCAGTGTTCTCCTGATACCATGCCGGTGCATTCTTCAATCCAAATGGTACAACTCTGTACCAAAAGCAACCCCAAGGTGTGATAAATGTTGTTTTGATTTGATCTTCCTCTAAAATTGAGATCTGAAAGTACCCAGAATATCCATCACACACATTGTACTTTTCATATCCTGTCACTATCCATTATATCATCAATAAAAGAAAGTCTGAGGATAATGATTGCTTTTGTTACTACATTAAGAGGCTTGTAATCAATGCATACTCTCCATCCTCCTGTGTACTTGGGAATAATTACCACTGGATTGCCCCAATGTGAGTGCTCCACTGGGCAAATCAACCCTGCTTTGAGTAACTTATTTAACTCCTCCTTTAATATAGGAAAAAGCTCTCTATGTATCCTTCTCAACTTTTGAAAAACAAGTCTCCTGCTCTCTTTTAACTCAATGTGCATTGCCTCACATTTGTCATCTCTTCATATGACATAATGAATAGCTTTGGATCTTGATGAATGACCTTCATATACTCCTCCTTATCCACTCCCTCCAAGTTTGAATTTAGCATGGACACCAACAACTTTTCTCTCTCAGTCTAGGAAGGTGGGGGTTGCATCAAATTATCCCATGTCTTCAAGCTTACTCTCCTACCTAGCCTCTTGTATCTCCGCTTCCTACAACTCAATGACATATGCATCAGATTATTTCAACAAAAATGATACTTGCCCTTCCTCCTCAGATGTTGTACTCTCTTCTTCTATCTCACTGTTTGACTCCTCTTCCATGCTTGTTTCTTCTAGCTCCTCTATTTACCGTCTGCTATTCATATCAAACATTTTGGCCTTTCCCTTCTTATTATGCACTCTAATTGTACCCATCTTCTAGTTTTGTATTGTTGCCACGTGTCTAAGCCAAGGTCTACCCAAAATTAGCAGGTATGCTCCCAAACCAGTAGGCATAATGTGGCAACTAATGCAACATAACACTCCAAAAGCATCCACTGCTACTCCCATGCATATACCCAGACACTTCACCTTTGCATGGTTTGCCAATCAGAGCCTAAAATCTAAATGTGCATTCAATTTTAATCCCAACCTCTCGATACATGCTTGAGTCATGACACATATTTGTGCACCGCCATCAACATATGCCTCTCCAACACTCATACCTCCACACCATGCATCCACTAATGGGCATATGTCTGGAAGATCTTCCACAGACATCATCTCCATCTCTCCTCTCGTGAGCTCCTCATTTCTTTTTCTCGGATTGGCCAATTTCGTCCATTCTCTCTTGAGCCTTGGGCTTTCCATCCATGCCAGAGGGGGTAGGGTTTACCGGAAAAACCTGCTAATGGAGGGATACCCCCTAGGGATGGTAAACATATAACTAGAGAGAATGTTAGAATAGGATCCTTCATGTATGGTCCCGCATAATCCCTAATGTTATCAGTTCCGGTTCGCATAAACCAAGTAGCTGTGCAAAAGTTATATTGGTTGTCCTCCCCTTCAAATCATTCATCAATGTGTATTCTTCCTGACAGACTCAGACAGTTTCTCATTCGCGAGTTGAGTCTCCAGATTCTAAATCCGCGTCTGATTCATATTGGGTGGAAAATTTTAGTTGAAGGGTTTTTTTAATACCCCTTGAATGCATGTGATACATATGCTTTCTTAGTAGTGCAACCCTCGAGATTCAGCTAGTATAGTAGCAATGCCACACCATCCCAAAGCTCCTCCAAGCAAGATCCACACCTCCAACTCCAAAAGGTCCCTATCATGTGCAAGAGATAATCCTTCCAGCAAGCTTCTTGCCACCACCTTCACGTACATGCCCCACCCCTCATCCAGAAGTATCCTCTTTTCATCACGTAGCCACATGCATGCATGCCTTTCTTGACATGAGTCACGTCATCATCACTAGCCTTTTTACTACTCTTCCACCCTTCCTTTAAACTTATACCAAGGCAAATTAATTGCCCAAACCATAGACTTTGTGCACACAAATGCATGCCCCCAACACTTAGTGCCTAATTTCCCACCGACTATCCACATATAAACCCAATCTTGACACAGAAAAAAAATATACAAGACTCCCACAACAAAAACAACGCATGCCCTCATACACATATGACTCAAGACAACCATGAAAGACGTATGTCATCTCACAACTAAACACACCATCAAACTATATACCATGCTCTGGAGTGTCTGGTGCACCCACATTGCACATCATCATTTCCCACTGAGACCTTGCAAAAAAAAAAACCATTCATAAACTCAAGCGTTTCTTTACATAAGAGAAGATGCTTCTGATAGAAGGGTACTCACAGAGCCCAAAATCAAAACAACCTGACTATGTGCAAGGCTAAGTTCCTATCCACAAGCATGCAACAAGTGAAAAAACTATTTACAAATTTATCCACATAACGTGGATAGGTAATGCTAGAAGCACGCCAATGCATACTTTTTAACACTCATGCATGATGCATGGTTAAAAACAAGGAAATACGCATGTCCAACCATGCAAATGGCATTAAATTTACATCCAAATTTGTGAATGCATGGATATTACGCATGTTAATTCATGTGTAAAGTATCATACCCATCAAATACCCTCACACATATATGTAGAAGCACATATATGCATATGTTTTAACACTCATGCATGATGCATGGAAAAAACAAGGACAAATGTATGCCTAACCATAAAAATGATATCCGATCCACATTCATGGGTATTAATTACATTAAGGCCTCTCCAAATTAGCATATGCATGAAACACACACACATATGCTTAGAAGCACATAGATGCATATTAACAAGGAAATACGCGTGCCCAACCATGAAAACTATCTCATCCACATCAAACTCTATGAAATCATGAATATTAAAGCAATTAAGTCTTATCCAAAATATGATACCCAACCATGAAACACACACACATATGCTCGAAGCTTAGTGCTAGAGAAGGTGAAAGCACTTCTCTTACTACCATCTCCCTAAACAATTGCAGACTTTTGTGCAAAAAATGAAGTATATGACAAGGTTTATACATTTGGTCTCTCAGTTGCTATACCCTTTGCAACAAGCTATGAAGGAAGAGCCTCTACAATGGAATGAGGATTATGAAGTAGTGTTCAATAAAGTGAAGGAAGTGTTGGGAGAGATTGCATTTGTGAAGGCTCTAGATTTCTCTCAGACCTTTTATGTAAACCCTTCTTTTGGTCCAGATGCTATGGGAGCTATCTTATTACAGAAAGGAGAGGAGTACCAATATATGAGACCTATATTAGTTGCCAACAGAGTTAAGACAAAAGCAGAGAGGAGATATATAGAAACAGAGCTGATTTTGTCAAGTTTGGTGTATGCTTGTAGGAAGTTTAGGGCATATCTTATCTCGAAGCCATTTGTTGTTTTGACTTGCCACTCTTTATTACCTCAGCTGGTCAATCATTCAACACTCTCTCAGAGTATGATGAAGTGGTTGGTTGAGCTACAAGAGTATAATTTCTCATTTTTGGTGGATAATACTTCCAGAGCCACACTGGTAGATTTGCTAACATACAAAGAAGGTCCAATTTTGGTGAAAGAAGTGGAGAAGAGAACAGATAAAGAGGAACATGCTGTCATTCAAGGAGCATCTATCTTGCATTTTGATGGCTCATACAAGAAGAGTTTACATCAAGCCAAAGGAGGTTATGTGATCATCGATTCAGAGGGCAAGTTGATTTAGAAGGAGGGAGTACATCTGGAAGCCGTAAGAAATAACAAGGCGGAGTACACAGCATTATGTGAACGGTTGTAGGCTGCTCTTAAATTGAGAATTCATAAATTAATGATTAAGGGAGACTCTCTATTAGTGGTAAAGCATGTCTGGGAAGTTGGCAAGCAATAAACCCAAAGTTGAGAGGGTATCTGGCCAAACTTAGAAGGATACTGGATCAGTTTATAGCATGGAATATTCAGGACGTGCAAAGGGAAGATAATCAAATGGCACATGAGTTGGCTCAGGAAGTGTGATCAAGACCCGGTGATAGCCAAGCTTGAAGATCCATTGTACAGAGGAAGAGAATACCTGGCCCAAGTAGTAGATTTTTTACTCACTGGTCTTTTGCCTCAGGAGCTTAAGAAGAGTCACAAGTATCACTTCATAAGAAGATGCAAATAGTATATGATGATTGATGATGAGCTCTACATGAGAGGGGATGATTAGGTTTTGAGGAGAGTGCCCTGGAGGGAAGAGATATATTATATACTATCATCTAGTCATGAAGGAGCTTATGGAGGACATTATGCTTTTAAGATTAGATTGCAGAAGATACTTTTGGAGGGTTATGTGTGGCCTTCAATACAAAAAGATGTGCAGCACTAGTGTAGATCATGCCATGAATGCTAGAGGATGGAAAGAAGAATTCTTAAGATGGAGCCAAGAAATATATTGTTGGTTTATGATATTTTTGAGAGATGGGGTATAGATGCAGTCTCGGTCCTCTACCCAAAATTGCCAGAGAGGTGTTACATGCTTACTGTAGTGGAGTACTTATTAAAATGGGTAGAGGTGAAGGCAGTAAAGCGAGTGGATAGCAAAGGGGTTGCTGATTTTGTATATGAGCACATATGCTGCAGATTTGGAATTCCCTTGGAGTTACTATCAGATAATGGTCTTGGATTCAAAGGAGAGGTGATGGATCACTTGTGTTGTAAGATGAATATTAATTATAAGTATATCACTCCATATTACCCTCAATGTAATGGCTTGAATGAAAATTTCAATGGAGACTAAGATGATGGGAAGTCACACTAAAAATTGGGATTTGGAGATGAATCGAGTTTTGTGGGCATACAGCATAGTAGTGAAGCACATCACTCAATTTTCTCCATTTCATTTGTGGTATGGAAAAGAGGCAATATTGCTAGTGGATGTGGAAATACTAACTTTGAAATTTTTGGTTGAGGAAGGATATGAACCTATAGACAGTTACAAAGAGAGATTATTAGCACTACACGTGATGCAATTAGATAGGGATTGGATTTTGAGCAATATGCCAGAGTGCAAATGTGATGGCAAGAGTTGAAGAATGCAAAATTTAAGGCAAAGGGAATTGAAGATGAAGATTTGGTCCTCAGATAAAATCGCAAACTGGATAGTACGTTTTATTCTACTTTCCAGACTAAATGGGAAGGTCCATACAGGTTGGAGAAGAAATTTGAGAATGGCACTTATTAGCTGACTGATTTAGATAGCAAAAGACATAAGAAGAGAGTCAATGGTATCCATTTGAAGAAATATTTTGCACGGTGTGAGGGGATAACTAGGCACCTAGAATAAGGTTAGTGAATAGTCACATGGGGGGATGTGAAGGGGTGTGAATGGACCCTTGAGGTTCCAACTGCCTATAACTTCCCTTAGTCTTCTATCTTGAGGTAATCAATCATGGATTGCACATATGCAAAATAACATTTCGGAGTTAATAAAATTATGTTCCAGTTCCGAAGTTTCGAATGAGGAAAGTCTGTTTATCACATTTGAGTTCCTGTAATCTAATAGGTAGAATTTTGGAATAAGTCTCTACCTTTACACTGGCGATCCTACAAACAAGTGGGCGCATGGATTTCATGCTGTGAAAGGATGCTGTGAAGTATTGGGCATTTGGGAATGGAGTATTGATCCTGCAAATACTGTATTGGGCACATAGGTGGAGATCTAGCACTCGGAGCTTCTCTTTTCTAAGATGAAGATGGTTGATGATGGTGGACAGTCATGGTTGCGTGATTACGAGGAGTTCTTGCTTTTGGTAGAAAGGGACATCAAGAAGAAAAACCAATGATTTGTCAAGAATAAAGATTGCTTGTGCTTGATGAAGAAACGGTTAGCATGAAAGAAGAAAGACCACACGACTTCTGTATTGTTGTCCTCATTGCCATTTTGGAGAGAGTTTGGAGCATGTCGATGGGAATGAAAAGTGTGAAGCTGTGTCCTACAAGGATTGACGGCCTGTTAATCATCAAGAAATGGAAGCCCACAAATAAAGATCCTAAATAAGGTTAACGGGAGCGGAAGATGGAGTTTTGGTGGTGGTCTGCTGCATGAAGGTTTTGATTGATGATTGAAGTGACGAGATTGATCAACAATCCCAATTATTATTCCGAGTCAAAAGGTTTCAACTTCCAATTCCAGAGGTTCAAATTCCAATCAAAGCATCAAATCTGAGATGAGTTCCAACTTCATGTTGTCGAAAGGATGAGACGATTGCTGGGAATTCTTGATGAAAATTTGGCAGCTGGTCCATTTGTCTCATGTGGCTTTTGCAATTGCTAACCTATGTGCATCGTCAATTGATTGATGAAGGAAATCTGTGTGGATTTATTCGGGTCATCTTTCTTGAAGGACCACTGCAAATTTTCCTCAGTGTGCACAGATCATTTGCGCCAAATGTGTCCATGCCAATAGTTGTGCTTGCATCTTCTGGTTCTTGTCAATACGATAGATCCAGGTCTTGATAGAAAATTTCTAATAGAAGCACAAATGAGCAATGCAGGCAAAAAGATACAGCCGTTTGTGAAGAAAGGATTATATAGAGTTCTGTAAGTGAAAACAAACCGTGAAGGATGATTCAATCCCAATCTGCTGGCAGCAACGATGAGAAAGTGTTCTATTACAACAAATCGGAGAAAGACAACAGTAGAATTTGTGCAAAAGATCAATATTTTTGAGTAGTATTATTAAGGAGATCGGATTCTTTCCAACATCAAGAACTCCAAGCTGGTCTCTCGTATAAAGCGTGAATTGATTTTAGCAATGGCCAAATTGGGATGGTTCAAAAGAGTGCCAAGGAGTTGCTATTCCGACCTGTGTACATGCTTCTCGATTATCAAGTCTTTAGAACTGTCAATTGAATCGAAATACTTTCAAAGTGGGCACAAGCCGAGCCTTCAGGGAGTACACTCTAATAACTAAGTTAGAGAGAATCGGCTCTCGAGCTTATCATCAAATGGATCCTTCAAAATGGCGGAAAGAAGTAAATACTTGCAGCCAAGGTAAAGCAGCCAATAATTGTTGAAAGGTAGCATTGGAGAAAAGGATTGTGCAAGTTTATCATGAATCCATGGAGGCAAGGCTTGAATATGAGAGTTGCAGATTTGATTACTCATCATAAAATGGGAGCCTTGATCAAAGCTTTTTGTTGGTGTTTGAAGATGATGCAATTTTTGTTGAGTTTTGAATCTCTAAACGAGATTGCAATTTTGTTCTACATGCAAATTTGAACCTGATAGGTGCAATTATCCAATTCCGAATCTGAAAGTCTATCTACAATTTGGAAGCTTCAACAAGCTACAAAACTCAGTCAAAAAGTCTTCAATTCTCAATTTTTGGGCTAACCAACAATCAAGTACAATCAGTTTGCAAAATTCTAAAGCCCGAACGGTTTCAAGCATATATGGGAGGTACATTTATCTATTTCTTTTTTGATTCATTTGGGCAAAAAAGTTTCTGATTTCTGATCATGGCAAAGTCTAAGAAGAAGAATCGCAGCAAGCAATGCCATTTATCTGGAAGTGTTGATCATGGTCCAAAAGATTGCTATATGTATTTGTGCAAGCATTGCAAACAACTAGGTCATCAAAGGAAGTATTGCACTGATCTTTTGGAGCAAAAGTTCTATAAAATATTTCCAACTTTATGTGAACAAAAAGCAATCCGAAAAGTCACAAAGCTCTTGGATAAGCTTTCAGAATATTTAGTTTTACTTGATAATGCAAAGGATTGGTATGCCAAATTTCATAAAGATGATTGCAGATCTTTTCGATATATTGCTGATACCTTGAAACTTCAAGAAGGAGTTCAGATTTTGCAGTCCGAATATTCTCATGAGGAAGATGATGATTTTGATTCCAATATAGATTTTGAAGATGAGTCCAAAGATGAGCAAGGTATTTGTTGTATTTATTCAGATATTTCAGTTTTTAATCAACTTATAGATGTTTCAGATCAGATCAAATAAAAAAGTCATTCCAAATAGTCGGAAAGCAGTTTCAGACATTCCGAAAGCAAGTATGGACATCCAAAGAAGTCAAGTATTTGTGAGGGTTATGCAATGCCAATCAATTTTGGGTATCGTTCATAGACAAATGGAGCAACATGATAAAGATGATTGCTTCCTTACAAAGAATGATGAGAATATTGAAGATTTATATGATGATTGTGCATGCTATGCATTTGCACCAACTTTTGCTATTGATGTGATGTGGAAGCAAGAGAAGATCAATCTGAATGCATTCTTTGAGGAGCCTTGCATTTGCACCAACTTTTGCTGTTGATGTGATGAGGAGCAAGAGAAGATCAATCTGAATGCAAACAGTTTGGAAGTATATCTGACAATAGAAAGCTGTTTTGGCATGTTTCATACTGTTTGAAAGTCTAATTATTAATTTGATTTCAAAGAGAGGAATTTCAGAAAGTCTAAATGATAGAAAAGCAGTAGTTTTTGTGTTCTTTAATTCAGCATATGTTGTTCAAAGAGTCCTGATAATTCAGTCCAAAATTCAGAATGTTCAAATGTGGTGGATTTCATTCCGAAATCAGAATTCAGTCATTGAAATCAATGAAATTCAGAAATCAGATTTTTAGTGGTCATTTGATGAATGGAATTTAATTCAAATTTTTCAAAGACAAATGAATGATTTCTTTGAGGACTCTACACCAACATATGTTGTGGATGCTAGAGCTTCATCGGTGCATTCTTATTCATGCATGGTTGTATTTATTCATTTTGTATGACCTCGCATGGATGACATTATATTTTATGGGTTCCTAGCCCTGGCATGTTGCCATAAAATGGTAGCACTGTATTTACACTCACATAATGATGATATGCACTATAGCTTACCTTTACTTTACTGCATAATAATCTCTTTCTTTTGGAGATTAGTGGACAGCTATGTATGGGGGTGGTTTGAACCTTGGTACTACACCAAGCTCTTCACTCTACTAACCGCATGGTCTTGGATTGATGTGATGTTTACATCATGAATGGGGTCTACTAACTTCCATTAGATTGAACCTAAAAATAGATCGATGGGTTTGAGTCTTGGAATTTTTCAAATTCCAACCACCGGGTTTGCCAGTGTGAGGGGATAATTAGGCACCTAGAATAAGGTTAGTGAATAGTCACATGGGGGGATGTGAAGGGGTGTGAATGGACCTTTGAGGTTCCAACTGCCCATAACTTCCCTTAGTCTTCTATCTTGAGGTACTCAATCATGGATTGCACGTATGAAGAATTACAATGATTCCTCTACTTGTATTTCTGAGTTACTGAAATTTTGTTCCAGTTCTAAAGTTTTGAATGAGGACAATCCGTTTATCACATTTGAGTTCCTATAATCTAATAGGTAGAATTCTGGAATAAGTCTATACCTGCTGCTACACACGGTTGATGATATCACTGAAAGAGGAACATCGTGAAGATGATGTGATGAGTTTTGGTGACAGAAGTGGCAGAAGCTAGTGAAGAGTCAACTCACTGCTAGACATGAATGACACAGCAGAAGAAATGGGTTGCTAGAGATGTGTGGATAAAATTGTAAATAGTTTTTTCACTTGTTGCATCCTTGTGGCTAGGCACTTAGCCTTGCACATAGTTGGGTTGTTTTGCTTTTAGGCTCTGTGGGCACCCTTCTATCAAAAGGATCTTCTACAATGTACAGAAACTCTTGAGTTATAAATGTTTTTTTTTTTCCAAGGTCTCAGTGGGAAATGATGATGTGTAGTATGGGTGCACCAGACACTCCAGACCATGGTATCCAGTGTGACAGTGTGTTTAGTTATGGGATGACATACGGCTTTCATGGTTGTCCCGACTCATATGTGTATGAGGGCATGAGTTCTTTTTGTTGTGGGAGTCTTGTAAATTTTTTCATGTGTCGGGATTGGGTTTATATGTGGATAGTCAGATACTAAGTGTGGGTGGCATGCATTTGTGTGCACAAAGTCTATGGTTTCGGCATTTAATTTGCCTTGGTATAAGTTTGAAGGAAGGGTGGAAAAGGGCTAAAAAGGTCAATGATGACGTGGTACATGTCAAGAAAGGCATGCATGCATGTGGCTACGTGATGAAAAGCGAATACTTCTAGATGAGGGGTGGGACATGTACATGAAGGTGGCGACTGGGAGCTGCTGGTAAGAGCTTGCTAGAAGGATTGTTTGTTGCACTAGATAGGGCTCTTGCTAGGAGGAGCTTTGGGATGGTGTGGTGTCGCTACTATACGGGGTGAGTGCTCTGAGAGGAGGAGAGAAGACGAGAGTTTGTGAGCTTTGAGCACTCTATGAGGAAGAGGAGTTATGGCACAGCTATGCTCATGAGCTGGGTGGCGGGCGGTTTGCTTTTGGAGGGAGCTATGTGGCTGTTGTGTGTTGACTATGCATGCGTGGAGTTCTTGAGACGAAGGAAGCATGAGTTTTTTGTGTAGGGGAGAATCTAGGAGGCAATATCTTCATGAGAATGAGAGATGCATGATGGAGGTCCTACTTGAAGGGATGGAAAATGAAGTTGGAAGGAGCTATGGGACTTGGCTGGTGTGGTTACTATGCAGATAGGAGCTTCTTAGACCATGGGAGTCCATGAGCCCAATGATGACAGAAAATTTTCTATGTTGGCTATCTTCATGTAAAGGAGATAGGAGGAAGTACATGAGCTCTACTAAAAGTGTCGACTACAGCTCTTGTGGGGGTTGGGTATCTTGCATGAAGGAAGACATGTGTGCCTAGTCCTGTAGAGAAATTGCGATGCTGGGGCATCTTGACCAAAGTACATGGCTGGTTCAAGAGAAGCCGCGACTAAAGTCTATCATGGCATGAAGGTGAGAGATAACGGGGGTGCTACAACGAGAGCACAGGCTAGATATGCATGTATAGAGGATGGTGAAGAATTCATGGGCTGAGGCAAATCTCTTTGCATGGGTTTTTGGCTAGCTAGACAAAATATAAGCACATAGTAACTTACAAGGCTTTGGCTAGGTGGGTTCTCAATGGAGAGATTGTGGCTATGAATAGCTCCATGCATGGCTTGAAAGACATAGTGTATGCTTGGATTGTATGCTTGGATGGCTGTAGAAAACCTGGTGCTCATTGTTGTAGATCATGGGAAAAGGCCTTGCTGTGATGATGAGACTATGGGTAGCAGGTGGCTTAAAGTAGTGGGTTTCATGGAGTCCAAGGTGCAAATTCATAATGTGCTTATGTAGCTCTCAGTGTAGTTTATTTTAGAGGGTGATAGTTTTGGCCATACAAGCCAGTTGGCTACTTGAAGTCAAATGAAATTTGGGGCTGTTCTTGACTGAACTTGTCATGGAATATATGAGCATGGATTTATGAGGGAGTCAAATGCATTCTTGTTGATATAAATGGTTTTCATGTTGTGCATTTTAAGAGGTGGTCCTTGTGTATGTCAGAGTCTTCTCATATTCTGTTTGGAGATCTTGTGTTATGGATACATGCTCTAGATGTTAGAGATTTTGCTCAATCTATATGAACTACTCACACTATATTGATCCCACTAGAGTCTTGGCTTCGAATTTTTCTACTATTGCAGTCAAAGTGAATAATGATTATATTACTTGAGCTTGGGCCAGGGACACGTGGCCTTTTATTTGAGGGATTCCATGTTGAGATTTTGATTTCTGGGGTTCACAGGAATTATTAGACTCTGGTAGTGCATGTGAGTAGCAAAGGTGGTATGGCTTCCTGATGATATGTGGCTAGCATATGTGTAGATGTGTGTAGGGATGACGATTTTGAATGAGTGTCATTTTGCTTTGTGTTGTGTTTTTCAGTAGCATTTATAGTGGGGGAGAGTGGCTATAAAGGTAGGGCAGGCTCTTTCATTTTTGTCCATCCAACATGTTCCTGAGTGGTTTGATAATTTGCACAAGCATTAATGTAAGTAAAAAATTTCATCCAAATGTTACCAAACTAGATAATTAATATCCTAAACATTGATATTTGCAACTCTTATAACGACTTTTTTAAAAACACTGTCATAGTTTTCATATTATTTTTGTGAGTATTTCTTCATTCTCAACATTGCATATTTTGCAACTTGCACTAAGGGCATCCATTGACTCATCATTTTCATTCACCTTAGTTCTTACATGCGGTCCTTGTTAATAAATAAGTATTTTCCACCCTTGTCACTTTTTGTAAATATGACTTTCAAACGGTTGACATCAGGTTGGGGGCATTGAAAAGACCCAACATTTGATCAAAATGCTGAGAAATGTTGCTTTACACGAGGTGCATTGCTATTAAACTATGCCCATAATATTTTCATTCTAGTTACAAGACTGATGTAGAGACTTTTCTTAGCTTGGTCACGTATAACCGAATCTTGCCACGCACCATGATTTCAACTTTTCTACAAAATCATTTACAAGAAAATCCTTTGCAATCTCATCAATGTCAAGCAAGAGCTTATGTAAAAGGGAGATTCTTTTAGAAGCATAAATGCAAGAATTATCTTATTTAAAACATTCATTCACATGCACACTTGAAAGAGTAGTATATTCTTTCCAAATTATAAGTGTAAGAATTAAAATTTTTAAATGGATTCTTTCATTCATTCACGTATGCAAGTGATAATTAAAAATTCATTCACATGCATACATGTAAGAATTCTTCCTTTTATTTATTCACATGAGTAAGTAGAAGAATATCACATTTTTCCCAAGAACAAGTGTAGTAATTATTTTGTGTTAAACATTCATTCCCATACAATTGAAATAATAATATGTATTCCTTCAAAAGTAAGTGTAAGGAATATGTTTTGTTAAACATTCACAAAAAAGTGATAGAATTATTCAAAAGTAAGTGTAAGAGTGCAGTTTTTTCACATGTAATAATTATTTTGTGTTAAATATTCGTTCACATACAAGTGAAAGAATAAGATACATTCATCCAAAAGTAAGCATAAGAATGAGTGTAAGATTTATTTTGTCCTAGACATTCATTCACATAATTTTGAAAGCATAAAATATGTTCATTCAAAATTAAGTGTACAAGAATGCAATTTGTTGCATAAGTGTAAGAGTTATTGTATAAAACATTCATTCTCATACAACTGAATATTGCTAAAACATTAAAATATATTTATTGAAAAGTATGAGTAAGGGTGAAAACTCTTCAAAACCATTCACATATTCCTTTATTTAAAATATTTGTTTCACATAGAATTTCTTCACATAAGAAATAAATTGCTATTACAACACAAACACATAGCTTATAGTATTCATTCACAAAAGCAAGAAACTTTTATTTATGAAATAATACAACACAAAAAATCAAACATATTCCACACAAGTAATCCTAACAAATCATACAAGAGACCTTACAATCTCAAACAAGATATCCTAAAAACTCAAACAAACAAGAGCATAAATGCCTTCTTATCATATACCTTAACAATTGGTTGACCTATTCACAATGTTCACTTCAACCTCTTCAACTAGGTTGTGGTTATGATCTAGATGGACAAGTAATTTTTGTGGGATTGGTATTGGTTTTTGGGGTTTTTTAAATAGTATATGGCATATGGGGGACTTACTTTTTAGTATGCATGTTCATGTTCTTGCAAGGAAAGGATCATATGAAAGAATATGCTTTCCATATCAATACTTTGAAGAAAACAATCCAAAAATTGAAGCAAAAATATTTCAGATAAGATGCTTCATTTTTTACCACTTGACTATCGAAATGCACTACCATGGGCTTAAATATCACTTACAAGGTACCATTACAACAATGAACTCTTATTTCTCTTTGACCACCTTTTTTTGTATAGTATTTATGTCATATTACATTGATGCTTTATACCGTAGGCATCCAAGTATGCAACAAAATAAATTGATATATATTCCCCCCCTTGATTTGTACTTGTATAGATAGTTGCACTTTGCAACATGAGTCATTTTCCGTCTTGCAACATAATGCTAAAAATATACATGCATTGTAGAATTTATTTTCTAGACCACTATATACGTAAGCATATGTATACATGCCCAAGAGGCATAAAAAAGAGCTTCAATTAAAGATTTGATATAGATTCACTACAATGCAAGGAGAACCTTCCAGCAATATAGTAGGCCCTCCTTGCATTGTAGTGAATCAATATCTATTTTTTCTATATTTAGTCCTATGAGTCTAAGACACGCATATAAGAAATTTGGTGAATCAGTCTCTATTTTCTCTATATTTCGTCCTCTGTTTTCTCTATATTTAGTCCTATGATTCTAATACATGCATATAAGGCACAAAAAATAACTAAAGATGATGATTCAAGCTAGATTCATTGCAAAGCAAGGAGGGACATGTCTACGTGGAATTCTATGATTTGAAGTACAGGTTTTATCCATGGAAATCAAATCACACAATTGCATGTGACACATGGAACACACCAAAATGGCCCAAATCTTTGAGAAAATGGGACACATGGCATACACCAAAATATAGAGGAACTAAAGGAATGGGTAGTATTAGCGGGCATCAATACCTCAATTGAGGTATTTCAAGCAATCAAGTGGTGACATATTGTGACCATTTCTTTAGGCTCAATAGTCCAATGCGGCATCCTACATGGTCACCTTGATTGAGGTATTCAACACGCCCATGCACATGTGGCTTCTCATATGGCACTTGAATTTTCCAAAACATGCAAATGACATGGCATTTCAATCCTTAGACACATATCAAGCTATTTAGATATGGCAACCTATGTGGCACATGATTCATCACCAATACCTCAGTTTAGGTGTGGTGTGTTAGCAAGGGGATGTCCATGGTGGAAATCTATGTAGATTTTGCATCCTGTGTTGCACATGATACCTTAATCTAGGTATGGTATGTCAACAACGGGATGCCAATGGTGGTGGGAAAGGTGTAAGTGTTGAGAGTTGTGGTGCCATGAGCACTTGTAGAGCAAAGGTATGAGCAAAGGGTAAGCTGCCACATGGCATGGAGGAGATATCCCACATGTGAGCAAGCAAATGGATGTAAGTACCCTCACCTATAAAAGGGAGGTTCATTTATCAATCAAGCACTTTGCACTATCTCAAGATTCTCTTTATGAGTCCAAGCTAATCTATCTTGGAACCTAATTGACTTGAGATACATGTCATGAGCACTCTCTTCATCATGTTTCCACATAGGTTCCATCCACCTTAGAGCGCTCCATAGATCCTGAGGCACACATGTTTTGTCATGGTATCAGAGCTTAGGTCTAGTCTCCTAGATTAGGTGTAGGCTTGCCTTAGGAGCACATGTTTTCTCCTAGGTTAGTTTTTAGTTTTTAGATTGAAAAATTTTCCGTCCATTGTTCTTTCTTTGTGTTTGAGAAAGAGATAGGAAGAGAAAGAAAGGTAGATTGAGAGAGATCTTTGTTCTAGAAATTGAAAGAGCGAGAGAGAGAGAGGTTATTGGCCATGTCTTGATAATCTAGACCTTTGGTGGAGATTGATAGTCTTTACAATACCTATTCCAAGAGAGCGAGACAAAGCATAGAGCTCACGAATGAGCGGTAGTGCCAGTAGCTCCGCTCTCAACTCCAAGACTTCCACAACCTTCAGAGCACCGACTTCCAAGCAACCTTATTACCAAATCTCAGCTGTAGACCCGCACAGCAACAAAGGAGGCTCTACCTATGACCCTCAGGTGAAAGCTTCCTGAAGCAGCGTCTCAGAGTTCCAACAATCTCCGTCAGTGCAAGGAATGCGTAAGGGCTACTCCACCGACAATAAGGCAACGCCAACGCCTTCTTCAACGAGCAGGCAGCTCAAGGAACAACAGCTCCCTACAACCAGCCGCCAATGCCTGCCTACAGTTTACTATAGAGCTTTGAACAGCCTCTACGATACCCGAATAAATGTAGAAGGATAGCGTTCCATTCTGAGAAAACTAGAAGAAGATGATTGTTTCCATTGTGGCGTACTCATCAGAGCACACCTGCGATTCCCAACCAACAAGCCTCTCCACACAGATGCGAGACTTCACATTCTGCACAACGACTTCAAGGCAGTTGTCCTGATGAACCAGTGCTCTGGCAAACGGCGACTCCAGCCCCCCACCGGTGCGCCATCTCCAACACGCTCATGCAAAGCAACGACTCCCTGCAATGCCAAAAGCTCTCCAACGGGCCACAACTACAGCACCAGAGACTCCTACGCTCCGTGACGACGAGATTGTTGCAAGCCGGCCGAGATGAGCTGCGACTCCTCTGCAATCTCTCCTTCCTTCTCCAAGGTCTCTCCACAAATGACACGTGGCAGATAGGTATAGTCAAGGTAAGGTTGAGTTAAGTGAAGATAACCCGGGATTCAGAAGCTTGGTCAACTTCTTGACACATGGCAAGATAGAAACTAACCACGGTTAGGTGTATTTGACCTTGGGTCAACCAATGGATAAGGTTGGTCAAGCTAACCACAGGTCAACCCAATATGCCATGGTTAAGTCAGAGTGAGGTTTAGTTAAGCCACATCAGCATGCACAGTCAGCAGTGCCTTCTAAGCACACAGCCTCTTGTTAAGCACAGCATGGAATTCAGCATGTGAATCCCTGTGCCATATCATCAGGCCCCCTCTTCTTCACAAAAGCTTCAACAAGCCATAACTTCCAATCCAGGAAGAATTTGGACACGCTCCAAAAAGGAAAAGTGATTGTATTTTTGAGCTCTACACGCCTGTCAAGTCAGAATCATTGTATGCAATTAGACACTGCCAATATTGAAAGAATTCAATTGGTAAGACCTTTGCAACAAATGAAAAAGCAACGCATGAATGTAGAAAGCATGCCAAAAGCACAAGTGCATGAGATGACCATAGCAGAAAGCATGGCATCCACACATAAAGGATCAAGGCACATGGAAGCAGCATGCATGAAGCTACACCAAACAAAGAAGCAAACGAGTCGTCATCAAGCCATGAGCCAAAAGATGATATCAATGGAATGTATTGAAAAGCAAAAACCTTGCCAACCTTGCCTATATTTTGTAAATCAAGCCTGACCACCTGAGAGTAGCTATGAAAGCACCCAGGGGAGGTATTGACATGTAAAAGCGACACTTGTCCACCTTAAGTAGCAATGTATGCACTAAGGGGAGGTGATGGATTTGTAACTCACATCTGACCACCTTGCAGTAGCCAAAAGAATCATGGCACCAAGGGGAGGTGTTGAGAGTTGTGGTGCCATGAGCACTTGTAGAGCAAAGGTATGAGCAAAGGGTAAGCTGCCACATGGCATGGAGGAGATATCCCACATGTGAGCAAGCAAATGGATGTAAGTACCCTCACCTATAAAAGGGAGGTTCATTTGAAGGAATATCAATCAAGCACTTTGCACTATCTCAAGATTCTCTTTATGAGTCCAAGCTAATCTATCTTGGAACCTAATTGACTTGAGATACATGTCATGAGCACTCTCTTCATCATGTTTCCACATAGGTTCCATCCACCTTAGAGCGCTCCATAGATCCTGAGGCACACATGTTTTGTCAGTAAGGTGAGCCAAAATGGCTTCCTTATGTGGCAAATAATGTGGAAATCAAGACCCCCACCGAGGTATGTGAGAGTGGGACACGTGGTAAGTAGATCAAGGTATTTTTCATTGGATATGGGTTGATATGCCCCCTTGTGTGGTTTAGATCAAGATAAATGGGTGATGGATGGAAGGTGCCCTTGGCACCTGTGAAACATGTAAAAATCAGCATTTGAGTAATCCCATATGGAAAAAGGGATTACGCATTTGTGTGGACCGTAGAGTGCGACCAAGCATACCGGCAGCTGAAGATTCAGCTTTCTAGAGCATCGGTGCTGCTATCTCTAGATTGGGAGAAGAGTTTTCATGTGATCGTGGATGCCTTGGGTCGACCCATTGGGAGCATCTTGATGTAAAAAGATGCAAATAAGTGGTATCGCCCAGTCTACTACATGAGCCGATGGCTCTCAACAACTGAAAAGAATTATTCCATCATGGAGCAAGAAGGACTGGGCATGCTCTATTCTGTGAAGAAATTCCAGCATTATTTGTTGGGCTAACTATTTATCTTCCATGTCAATCATTCCACATTATTATATTTGGTGAAGCAGCAAAGTCTTACGGGCCAATTGGCACGATGGGCTTTATTTTTTTGCAAAAAAGAGACTTCTATTAAGTAAGAAAGAAACTCGCTAGAGCAAGCTCTGTGTGGAAATACAACATGCTAAGCATGTAATAAAAAATACCTCAGAGGAATGCGGTAGAAAGAAACCAAGGCTAATGCTGAAAATGCCAACTCAACTCTGTAGAAGTTTCAGCAAAGAAGGGAGAGTCTCTCCAATCTCTAAGAAAAGTAACTCTCCTGGAGGAGGCTGCTCGAGATGATCCTTGCATGGTCACCCAACTGGCCATCAGAGTGAGTACCGTATTTGTCCAAGTACTGGCCAAGATCTGAGAAGGGTGAACCTGAGAACCCTCCAAAGCCTCAGTGCATTTGGCTCTCCAAATGTGCCATGCTGCGATGCTAGCTAAGACCTCCCATGGAGAGTCGACCGAGGAATGAGAAGCTCTGAAGAGAGTGGCTAGAACATCCTCTAGAGAGCACGACTCCACAAGGTGTCATCAGATGCGAAGAGCCGGGCACGATGGGTGTTGTTCTTGCAGGAATACAACTTTGATGTCATTCATCACCTAGGCTCACAGCACACGGTTGCAGATTATCTTTCTCGACTAGAGTCTAAGGAGCTGCCAACGGGAGTGGAGGACAAATTCCCTGATGCAGAGCTAGTAGTGATTTTTCAGGCAGATCCAATCACGGCAGAGGCCAAAGTCGTGCCAAAAGGACCATGGTCGTGGTATGATGAGATGCTCTCATTCCTATCTAGAGGCATCATGCCCAAATACATGAATCAGGATCAGAGGAAACATTTGGCATTACAGAGCCATTCCTTTGAAGTATAGTCCTAGGACAGTTGTACCAACAACATCTGATGGAGGCGCTAATGCAGTGTGTTCCACCTCATGAGCAAGAAGCAGTGTTAATGGAAGCCCATTGTGGGGTTTTGTGTGGCCATTTTAAGGATGAAGTCATTGTAAAGAAAGTTCCGTAGGCAGGGTTATGGTGGCTGACCATACAGAAGGATGCTCGATGGTTTGCAAAAAGTTGCGACCTTTGCCAACAGTTGGGACAACCCACTGATCAAGAACGCATGCCACTTAATCCCATCTTGCCTTTCAGACCATTTCAGAAATGGGGCCTGGATTTCATGGGTTCATTCAAGCCTGCAACTGCCCGCACCCAGAATTGCTACACTTTGGTAGCCACCACTGACTATTGCACCAAATGGGTGGAAGCTTGGGCCTTGTGGGACAACACCACAAAATCGATCACAAAGTGTTTATTCTACAATGTGTTCACTCAGTTCGGGTGTCCAATTGAGATTGTCAGCGACAAGGGGACTCATTTTGTCAACAAAGTCATCAAGCATATGAATGCTTTTTATATGGTGATTCATAAGAAGTCTTGCCCCTATTATCCGCAAGCGAATGGACTGGCTGAGTCTACCAATCATACGTTAAAGAGAATCATGCTACTTACTGGTGAATGAGCACCACATAAATTGGGATGAAAAGTTGTTGGCAGCACTATGGGCATACCACACTTCATTCAAGGTGGCCACAGGGTTGACTCCTTTTAAATTGGCATTTGGGCTGGAAGCAATAACATCAATCGAGCATATTGTTCCGAGTCTGAGGATTGTGGTAGAGGACAGGCTCCTTCCATAGGACTCTATGATATTCTGGTTGGATGTTCTCGACCAATTGGATGATTTGTGGTATGCCCATAGTGTAGGAAGATGCAAATAAGTGGTATCGCCCAGTCTCCTATGTGATCTGACAGCTCTCAACGGCCAAAAAGAATTTTTCTATCAGGGAGTTCTCATTAGTTCTTAAAGGGGGTGATGAAGAAGAAGAAGAGAGCTCTTATGGCTAAAAGGCTCAATTAGAAAAGGATCCAAGACCTCTTGAAGAAGAACCAAGCATGCATGCTAAAAATGATGTGGATATTTATGTTCAAGAAGAGGAGAAGCAATTTGATACTAGAAAGAACATCATTTGAACATGATAGATGCTCAACATGATGGAGAGGGTGCCTACATGTACAAATTGTAGTATTTCAATTCCCCACTCCCACAATTAGTTTTGATAGTTCATGAAATCAAATAGAAATAGCATCATGCAAAGTTTGGTAGCAATCTCATGCATTACAATATAGTAGATCCACCAAAATTGTTTGCCACACATACAGAAGAGGCATCTTGCTTGCCCAACCCCACAATTTGTGTCCCATATGCAAGAAACTTTGAAATATCATGAAATTCACTTGACATAAACCCATGAAAATTTTGTTACATTGTGACATGAAAACGATTCACCAATGCATATTTCTCTTACATGTAGGTGCCCACATGTACAAAATTGCAACATTTCAATTTCCCATTCCCTTGGTTTATGTACAATAAGCATGAAACCCTAAAAGGTCATAAAATTTGTACAAAATAATATCTGTTCAATGGTTGGTACAAAACTGATACACTGCAACATGGCAACAATCAACCAATGTGTGTTTTTCTTACACATAGGCACCCAAATGTACCAAATTGTCCACTCCCATAGTCGATGTTTGATAAGCATTAAACTTTGAAAGAGAATGCAATTCACCTGAAATAACAACCATGCAAAGTTTAGTACCAATTTGATACATTGCAATGTTGCACTAGTTACAGTGACACATGATGTATCCTGGCCTAATTTTTTCAAGTTAGTTTCATTAAGAAGCTAAAATTTTGGACTAGTAGTATGACCACTACTTATAGAGTCACATCATGTGTCCTAATTTGTGACCCCCTCGTGGGCCATGAACCTTGAAAGGTGAGCTAACCAAACCAAAGGCCAGCCTAACCAAACCAATGGGGGCACAACAAACCAAGGACATGTCACCACTAAATTGACTAACAAAGCCACCAGTGCAAGCATCATTGCCAAAATCATCCCACTAAAATCACAATGCAAATCATGACCACACCCTTGCACCCTAACCGTACCAAGTAAAACTGACCTCGGTCTGGTTTATTACCAAGAGGGTTAACTACGGTTAACCAGAGAACTACAGAGCTGACTACGGTCAGAGAGTGTTGACTTCGGTCAACGAGACTTGGCATGTGCCAAGAGGGTTAACCACGGTTAACCAAGATGTGCCAACGTCGGTTGGAGAGTTGTGCCAACTTCGGTTGGAGAGACTTGGCTATAATTAAGGCACATCGACCCTTGGTCAAAGCTCCACATGTGTCAATGCATTCAAGGGAATCGCCATGTGAGCGAGGAACCGTAGATGTCTGCCATGCCATCAAATTTGGCCCAAGAACCACAAGCATTCCTTAGGTGTCGATGGTGCCGGGGCTTGCATAATTATTGCCACTTTATCTGGATCCACCGCAATTCCTTCTACTGAGGTCACATGCCCGAGTTGGCCGCTATGGACTGTGAATGCACATTTCATAGGGTTCATACTGAAGGAGACTTCCTTGCATCATTGGAAACATTTCCGCAAGTGCTCTAGGTGCAAAAGTGCCGAACACACTAAGGTCATCCAAGAAAATCCTCATGAAATCTGTCAAATAGGACTCGAAGATCTCCTACATTTCCCTCTAAAAGGTCGAGGGAGTATTTTGCAATCCGAACCACATAACTATGCAGACGTAGACCCCCCAGGATGTGATAAATGTTGTTTTGGGCTGGTGTTTCTGAGCCATTCAAATTTGGTTGTACATGCTATATCCATCCAAGAAGGAGTACACCTCATGCCCTGCCCTTCATCGAGCAGCAAATTCATATAGGGCAAGGGAAATGGATCAAGAACTGTGGCCGCATTCAGCTTGCGATAGTCAACACAAATCCGTAACTTTTTGTTTTTCTTTGGCACAATGACAATCGGGAAAATCCACTATGGATTATCAATCGGTGCGATGAATCCCACCCACAACAAGCGCTCCAATTCTTCACGCACTTGCTTGGCCACATGTAGATTCATATGATACCTCTGTATCTTCGTTGGAGTGACATTTGGTTTGAGGTTAACCCAGTGTTGGTAAAACTTCAGATCCAGACCCTTCATATCCGCATAGTCCCAAGCAAACACATCGGAAAATTCCTGTAATAGGTCAATCAATTTGCTACGAAATTCAGCTGTCAACAAAGTGCTGACTTTGACTAGTTTAGATCCACCATCCGCTTCGAGAAAAATCGTATCAAGAGCATCCTTCTAAATGCATGTGACTCTGCTCATTTGTTCTTCGAATTCCCTCTCCTACTGTAGGAGATCCCGTATATCCAATTCTGCTCTGCGACTTGTTGGGGCTTGAACTCCTCCTCTGGGACAGGGGTGACCGCATCCACTAGACAACTGTGATGCATATAGCTATCTGTAATGCCTTCCACATCAATGGTGAAGATAGGAACCAAACTCCGGATTTTCCTTGTCAAGAGAGGCTTCCTCCTCATCATCCTCCAATCCGTCCACCATGTTCATTATCTTAGCCAACACAAGTCAGAATGCATCTACCAATGATGCCGCCACTCCCATTGTGACCCGCACTTTCTTCTTTCCTCTCTGCACTGAAATGATGTTCTGCTCCCAATTTTGCTTGACTTTTGCTTGCCGCAACCAAGGCCTTCTCAAAAGGACACTAAACTCTGGTGTTGTGGCTTCCATGTTGAGCACCACAAAAGACACTATGAATGATATGCTCGCCACCTCCAGAACGACGGCTTGCAAGATTCCGAGTGGGCGAACCCGGTGTTGATTAGCCATGCAGACTAAGAAGGGTGCCGGCTCCCAAGACATCCAGCCCATTTCTTGGCAGGTCTTCAAAGTGATAATATTGACCCTCGAAGCACCATCTACCAACACCTGAGCAAAAGTCCCGACCTTGTGCCTTTGTGGAAATCATCGAAATTCTCATGTCGGTCAAAGGAACTGTCAGAACTAGGCATGAATCAGCTTGACATAGATCCACCTCTTCTGGTTCCGACTCCATGTGCAAGGAGTGCAACAATTGTTGGTGGATTCTTGGAACCAGATTAAGCAATCGGCCCAATGAAATTTGGATAGGAGCCTCCAAAATGCACTCCACCAACCCTGGCTCCCTTTGCGGAGAATTCACCTACCTCTTGGCTTGGTTAGCGACCAACAACAGAGTTGTTTCGACCTCTGTCAAACCATTCCTTGGTAAGTGTAATTTGAATTTGGCTCAAGTCTCCGCCTCTGATTGAACAATTGGTTCCGCAAACTGCACCTTTCGCACTTCATTGGGCATCACTGTGGACTCTGGTAGAGACATCAATGGTGGCTCCTTCATCACCAACTCACATACTTGGTGATGCACATGTTCTCAGCTGACCAATCCAGCATGTTGTCACTGTTCTTGGGAGTTATTCCTCATAGCTTAGTACCAGTACAGGTGATTATGCTAATCTCTGGGCACACTAGCGGATCATCATCAACAATGTGTACCATCGAAGTGCTGGGCATTTTCCCGACCATCTTTTGCCACTCCGCACATTGCCGATCCCATTCTTGAGCCTCCAGGCATTCGTTCCGCCAATGGCCTTTGCCCAAAAAAAACAGACAGGTCTTCAGATGATTCTAACCATGACCCCCACCTCTACGTCCGCATCCGCGGCCACCGCCATCTCCTGCAACGTATGTTGCTCTGGCTGGGAACACTTGCTGCTCTGGCTCTTCTTGCACAAAAGACACAGCCGCATCTTCCTGCTGTTGACCAACTACTCTCTAGTTGTGCCCATTGTAATGGCATGCCATCGTGTTGTGTGTATTAGTCAAGCAAATTGCACACCAATTCACGTTAAGAGCACACTTGACTGCGGAGTGACTAGGATTGTGGCAATGAGTACACTATATCCCCTTCAAGCCTTTAGGTATGGATCCTTCTCTAGAAGCCATTGGCATGCCCTTACCTCCTTTAGAGGTTCTCTGGGTCTTCATCTCTGCTTCCAAGTCAGAATTTTTTGAACTGGTACCTTTAGACCTGCCATCCGAACTGGTCGCATCCGAATCATCCTCATTGTCATCTGACTTCTTGGATTTGGACATTTTCTTCTTAGATTTGCTCTTCCTGGATTTGTGATTTTTGGATGTCCTCCCGTGCAGCGATTCCCCTACTCACACTGCTTGCACCATGACCGCCACAACTATTGCATGTGTCCAATCCACTATGGCCAACCCCGTCCACAGATCCCGTGACAACTATTGCATGTGTCCAATCCACTATGGCCAGCCCTGAAATGAAGTAGTCATTGAGTACCTCCTGAGTAGGGCTTTGAGCTGTAGGTACAAGTTGCAAGAGTAAATTGAATTTGGACGCATAACCTTCCACATCTTGATCGCCTTGCTCCAAGCTACGCAATCTCTCCAAAGTTTGTGGGATCGTTTTTTCTTGACAAAACCACCTCAAGAATGCATTGCGGGCCGCATCATATCTGGTGAAATGGTTCACTACATATACTCTGCCAACCATCGTGCTGCCTTACCCAATAAGGTTGACTCAAAAATTGCCTCTTATTGGAGCGGTACCACAACTCCCGGATTGTTGATCCCATACATCTTTTTGAACATCCGAACATGTGCATCGGGGTTGTTCGACTTTCCCCCTGAAAACTTGGCACACTTGACGTTACTCACCGCAGCCATCACTACACTGCCAATGTTTGGTGCTCCAGACGGCCTTCCTTGATCAAAGAGATTGCAAGAAGCCATTGAAACTATAGTTGGAGACCAAAATGCACTAAGTACCCGGTGTGCATCAATTGAGACCTGTACCTACAGCTTTGGTGATGAAACTAACTGTGCAGGTGGGCTCTGACGCCAATTGACCCCTCTCGGAGCTCTTGCGGACTGTCCGCCCCATGCTCAGGATCACTGTTGCGCCATTGTAGCTACGTTGTCGGTGTCAAG
Source organism: Dipteris shenzhenensis (assembly GCF_047967505.1). Lineage (NCBI taxonomy): Eukaryota > Viridiplantae > Streptophyta > Polypodiopsida > Gleicheniales > Dipteridaceae > Dipteris > Dipteris shenzhenensis. Next base: position 19,450,804 of record NC_141601.1, read on the forward strand.
TGATCAAGAGGTCCTTTTGAGTGTGTGTGCATGCATGCCTACTAGGAAGCCAACAACCACAAAATGTGCTACCATGACCATCGGATGAGCTTCCTCATTGGAATTTCTACACTGGCTTCAAGACTGTAAGTAGGATGCTGGGGGTCAGATTGCATCCGATGGAGTTCATCTTGAAATCCACCGATGTGTCTCCTCACCGCAGCAATCTCCTCCCGAATCTCCTCCGAAGTGAGTGCAACTATGTGCAAACCTCCATGGGAAGTGCCTCCACAAAGACAGCAAGGAGCGGATGACATGCGTGCTCAATTGCCCGATTCTGAATTCGTTTCATAATGGTAAGAATGCGCATCGTGATCGCCAATGTGTAGCATCGTAAATGCATACAGACGGTACAGAAAGCAATAGACAAATGAGATGTACAACATCCAGAGACAGAATACAGATATGCAAGAGATAGAAGGCTGAAGAACATTGTATTCCAGAGCAATAGCTCACACAACATCTGTGTACACAATGATCTCAGAATGCTAGTAACAGCATGTGTACAAAATTGTCTAATGGTTAGAGAAGCAGCCGTTGAAGACTACAACCACTTGGAGATCTGAACCATCAACCATTGCAAGCTAACCTACCCTCGCACACCCCTCTAGGTGACTATTGCTAACCTGCATGATTATGCAATAATAGATTTAGTCACCAGAAAATCCTACAAAAACTCCTTACTGTGGGATCCAAAATAGTGATGGGAGAAACTAGAGGACTATGGTGACCTTTAAAATAGGATACTAAAACAACTAGAAAAGGGCCAGAAAGTCATATATTCATCAGCACACCTTGTAGCAATCATGATTCTACAAACCACACTTTTAATTTTTGCTTTTGCAAATAAGAACAACAATCAAAAGAGGATCTCATACACAAGAAAGACTATGATATGGCACAAAGTAGGAGCACCACCATTATTCCAATTCCAAGACACTCACAAACTTCCTCTCTTCCTCAAACTACAGTTTGACATTTTTTACAATAAAAATAGGTCGCTTGTCATATTCTCAAATTTTGACCCTTTTTCCTACCATATAAACCCCAACTTCTAGGAAGTTGTAGATATCACTAGGATATCAGTCTCATCTTTTCAATGATAACAAAAACTGCTAATTCCAAGTTATAGATCAAAAGTTTTCACAAAAAATATCGATTATTATTTTTAGTTTCATGCTCTTTACCCAAGCCTCCATTGGCCTATCTACCATTAGTTTCACAACCAAAAATTAGTTTCTATATTCATGAAAATAAACATCTAGTCATACCATGCAAAAGATGACCTAAGATATACAAAATTCCACCTAGTTCCTATCAGCTTTAGTTCAAAATTGGGGTCCACAAAATCTACCTATCGATGTTCTTTGTGTGCTTAATGCTTAGTTTGTAGGCCACTTGGATCCTCATCATGTGCTGGAAGAGAGACCAGGCTTGGTATAGTTGAATGCTTGTATGGGATTTAGTGCTCTATCCAAAGGGAGACTCTAAGTGGCACTCCATTGAATGCATACTAGAAAATGCCACCTTTGTGGTGTGAAGGTGAAGAAATATGTCTTTCTAAATGAAATTGGGGAAGACAAACTTGATTTTGTAAAATGGATGACTAGAATATGTTGATGTCTTTGTGGGATGAGGTGAAGCAATATGTCTTTCCAAATGAAATTGGGAAGACAACCTTGATTTTGTAAAATGGATGAGATTGGAATATGTTAATGTTGATCTCCAGCTGTTCCCTAGAGTTCTTAAGTTCAATGAATTGTCCTGCATGCAAGAAGGCATCATGTATTTAGTTGTTTAATATGCCGATGAAGGAGTTAGAACTTTTATGAAAGTGTTTTCTCATTTTTGTTGAGAGTTCATGCTCAACATCATGTGATCATGTGTGCATAGCACCATCATGTGATCATATGTGCATAGCACTAACCTTATAGAGTGCTATAAAGGAAAGGGTTAGATGCCCTAACCCTAACCCTAAATGGGTTTGTATATATTCTACATTTTCAACTAAATCTAGTGTACAATTAGTCAATTTTGGTGTGCTCTCTAGCTATGCCCTCTCCTCATCTCCACTCTTCTCCTCTCCCCTCTTCATATTTTGTCATGGTATCAAACCTCCCTTGCCTTCCACTGAAGCATTGTGATTCGAGAGCATGACAGAGTGTGAGAGATTGAGTGATTGTGAGTTCTCTTGAGCGTTCTCCATGAGAGTTTACTTCTGGTGAGAGACTCCCATCTACTTTGATAAAATTTCTATCATTTGAGATATTTTCGTTCACATGAGAGAGAGAGAGAGAGATTTATGTTCATTACAATTCATTCCACTTCAAAGAGTTTTCTTTGTGAGGAAGAGAGTCTTGAAAGCTTTGGATCTCTTGACTAAGATGCATCTACAAGACTGTTTTTTCAACAAAGGCTACTGCAACACTCTAGAATTGGAAAGCTCCTTCTCTGCAATGTGCAACCTCTGACATGGGCTGCAAAAGCTACCCTCCGAATGCTACAAGGAGCTTGCAGACACGGCCTCTTGCAACTAAGCAAGGCAACAATGAAGTAGGCAGCCTCCTAATATCTCCTAGAGTCTAAACGACATCGCCTACACAGAAAATATCTACATCCCAGTGCCACTCACACGAATACAACAAGCAACTGTAACTCCAAGCTTCACAATTTAGCCTTTCTACACAAACAGCTCCAACAGGTTCTTCCACCCATCGTTGGAGAGAGCCAAGCTCGCAATACTAGCAACCATGTCATCAGGTCCATGTCATCACTGCCACATCATCATCCACATCATCTGGCCATGTCATCTACCACATCAGCATAGCCATGTCATCAACTGACATCACCATTTGCCATGTCATCACCTGACCCTGGTCAACTTGACCTTGGGTTAATCAATTTGACCATGGTTAGGTCAGCATGACCTTGGGTTAGGTCAACCAATGCCACATCAGCAGCACAATCAAGCATTGACCTCTGTAGGTACACACAGTGCTCCACATTCACTACATGTGACGACACTTGCCACCTAGTCAGACGGCTCCACTGGCACATCCCTTGCTAGGCATAGTCAATGCATGTGACCCTTTGATTGCCACATCATTAGTGAGCACATTTGCACTCATTTTGCCCCTCCACCTAGATCAAGTCGTATCTCTTGATCCAGGACGAATTTGAGGGCGCTCCAAAATGGAAAATCGATCAATTTTTTGTGTTCTACATGCTCATTACATCATCTGCATATTTTGGCACAAGTATCACTCACTTTTGAGCCTCACCAGCAAATCCACTTCCTACATGCACATCAACCTCTACATTGATGCATCTAACCCAGCACTTAAAAAGAACAAAAGAAAGGAAATTATTTACTGTTCTTTCATCGATGAACAATTGGTATAGATCTAGATCAGAGTAGACTAGATTGTCATAGAGGGGATGCTATGAATCTCCCCAAGTTGCCAATCTAAGCCATGCCTAAAGTTCCTGACTAGTACCTACTCAGAGTCAATCCATATGCTCACATATGGTTTCACATCATCACATTACCGGAAACTTGATGTTCATTAGTTCAATGAGCAGACTTCATAGTATTCAGAGGCATTGTCGATTGTTCAGTGGGGATAGATAGCACACGATTTGATTTCACACACACATGCCATTATTGTAAAGCCTACTTGGCTATTTCATGGCATTGTGCACATCATTTCAGCCTTGTAAAGACTCTTGGCTATTCTTGGCATTATTTGCCGCAAGCCTTGTAATACAGATTGAACTTTATCTATTGAAGTTCTATCTTCACCGATAGTTTAGATTTCACTTGCTACACCTAGACCATTGGACAATCCAGGCACCAGTAGCTCTACTCCACCTATTGTCATAGCACCAGCAGCGAGATCTACAGTGGGATCTATAGCTATACAAATAGTTTCTGCACCTATAGCAGATCCTACCATTGCCTGAGCTCAAGCAGAATGGGATAAGAAAGACAAGTATGCATATCATTTGATCAAGCAAAATGTGCAAGATGTCATGCTAGGACAACTCAACACAGTCAAGACATTGAAAGAAGCATGGGATATGTTTGCAACTCTCTATGAGTCTCAGAACACATCCAAGATTCTCACATTGAGAAACCAAATCAACCAGAGTTTCTGCAACAACAACAAAATTGGTCATGCTTATGTACTCTGGATCAAAGACTACAACAATCAACTTGCAGTAGTAGGAGAGACTATGAATGTAGTAGAAATGGTTTAAGTCATTCTGAATGGACCAGGAGAGGGATACGAGAATCTAGTCCACAATATTACCATCCAATGGCAAATTTCGACACTAGAAGAACTTCTGTCAGTCCTACTTGGTGAAGAACTCAAGAAACAAGCCATTCAAGCACGCAAAGGTCATTCTAATGATAAGGAATTCATAGCTTCAAAGATAGAGGTAGAGGTAGAGGCAGAGGTAGAGGTGGTGTTGAGATATCAAGCTCTACCCCCGATATATCTCCTGGATGACTATCATTTATGTCACCGCCTATGTTAGTTGTACTCGTGGTGTAGTTAGACTACCACGTATGTTTTTGGTTTGGGTTCACATATGAACCACGTATTCTAGGGTTTGACATATAGGGTATTTCCCTCTTCTATTGTATTGTTGTTGTGTGCAAAAGTGAAGAAAGGCTTCACCCTCCAACCTTGTGTCCTCTCTCTTTTGTGTGTTGTGAAGAAAGCTGAACTTGAGTCTCCTATCTCTCTCCCTTATTCTTTACATAGTATCAGAGCCTTGTTTGTGGTAAGGAGCTCAAGAAAGCAAGCCAAGTTTGTGGTGTCCTGGTAAGAGGACCAGTGTTGCTTTCCTATTTTGAGTTTGGGAGAAAATCTCTGCAGGTAGCACAGCCAGAAGTGCAGGAGTGCACTGTTTCAGATTGAGAGGCCCTTCGCGGTGTGGTGACTTTATTTTTTTGATTTGAGGCCGTTTCGGGGCCCGTTTTGAGGCGGAAGTTCTTCGCAGGCACTCAGAAAAAGGCCCTGTTTTTCGCTGTGCGACCACTGCACGGATAGTCGGTGGAAAGGTGCCACAGAAATTGCATTGTATGCCTGTGTGCAGAGATATTGGGAGTTGCAGATTCATGCCTGTTGCCTGTTGATGCAAAATCGTCACTAGGAAGTGACTGTGTGGTGAAATACCACTTTCATCAGTGTTGCAGATCTGCCCCTGTGAGGCTTTTTGCAGAAGTTTTGCTATCTGCCCTTGTGAGGCGTTTGCTGTGTTTACAGGTTGCTGTTGCAATTCGTGATTTGTAAAATGTCTGAGAATCTGTCTACCATTGTCAGTGAGAAGCTTGACAAGAACAACTTCCAAGCATGGAAGTTCAGGATGACAAACTTCCTCATGGGAAAGGGAGTTTGGGAGTACATCAGTGGTGAAACTGCAGAACCAGTTTTGGGTGCTGCTCCCACTCCTGCTGAATTGAAGGCCTATAAAGAATGGCATGAAAAAGCCAAAAAATGCTTGTATTGGCTGTCTGTTAGCATTTCAGATTCTATGATTGTGCATATACAGATGCATATACAGGATGTAGAGACGCCTAAGGAGGCATGGGATACATTGGTGAAGCTGTATAGCACAAATACCAAGGCACGAAAGATGCAGCTAGGGCAATATCTTGTCACTATTGGATTTCAGATTTCCAATTCAGATTTTTCACTTTATGTGAAAAGGACAAACAGAGGAATTGTGCTTATAGTCATCTATGTTGATGACTTGATTATTACAGGTGATAGTGATGCAGACATTAATGAAGTGAAGCTGCTGTTGAAGCAGAAATTTGAGATGAAGGATTTGGGAGAGCTGCATTACTTCTTGGGCATTGAGGTTATTAGATCCCCGAGTGGGATATGGCTGTTGCAAAGGCAATACGGTTTGGACATGCTGTCCAAATATGGGATGACAGGCTGTAAGCCTATTTCTGTTCCATTGGAGCAGAATGTGAAGCTCAATGCAGAGACAGGTGAGCTTCTTGAAGATATTACTATGTACAGGCGCATAGTAGGCAGCTTGATTTACATGACTATAACCAGACCAGATTTGAGCTATGCTGTGGGGCTGGTGAGTCAGTTTATGCAGGCACCGAGGAAGCCACATTTGGATGCGGCTAGGCGCATACTGCGGTATGTGAAGTCCACATTGCATTATGGACTGTTTTATGAAGCTGGGTGTGCATTACAGGTACATGGATACACAGATGCTGACTGGGCTGGTAGTGTCTCAGACAGGAGATCTACTAGTGGTTTTATGTTTTCCCTTGGGAGTGGTGCCATCAGTTGGAGCAGCAAGAAGCAGCCAACAGTTGCCTTGTCGAGCACAGAGGCTGAGTACAGGGGTGCAGCAATGGCTGCATGTGAGGTAGCTTGGTTACGGAAGCTACTTGCAGATATGGGACAGTCAATTCATGCAGCAGTTGTCATTCATTGTGACAACATTAGCAGCATCATGCTTGCTAATAACCCAGTTTATCATGCTAGAACGAAGCACATTGAGGTGCATTATCACTTTGTGAGAGAGAAGGTTCTAGCTGGTGAGATTGATCTTGTCTATGTCAGCACTGAGGAGCAAGTGGCTGATATTTTTACGAAGGCATTGGGTACCGAGAAGCTTCGCAGATTTAGGAGCTTGCTTGGTGTACGTGAGATGGATTTGAGCTTGAGGGGGAGTGTTGACATATCAAGCTCTACCCCTGATATATCTCCTGGATGACTATCATTTATGTCACCGCCTATGTTAGTTGTACTCGTGGTGTAGTTAGACTACCACATATGTTTTTGGTTTGGGTTCACATATGAACCACGTATTCTAGGGTTTGACATATAGGGTATTTCCCTCTTCTATTGTATTGTTGTTGTGTGCAAAAGTGAAGAAAGGCTTCACCCTCCAACCTTGTGTCCTCTCTCTTTTGTGTGTTGTGAAGAAAGCTGAACTTGAGTCTCCTATCTCTCTCCCTTATTCTTTACAGGTGGATCATTCCATAAAAGTGGTCATCATTAGCAACAAAATGAGCAAAGTCAGAATCAGCATCAGCATGATCCTCAACAACATCAACATCAGCAAAGAGGAAATCATTCCAATCGAGGATGATTTCAAGGACGAGGGCATGCATCCACCAATGTGTCAAACATCCAATGCAACTACTGTCATAAGTTTGGACACTATGAAAGAGATTTCCACGAGAAGCAGTACAACCAAGGTGGTCATATGGAGTAAAGTAGAATGATAAGGAATCCCTAAGGGATTACATTGCCAGGATCAAGCACCTCAATGTTCACTATGAACCATATGAGTGGATGAGTGAGACGAACAACTATTCCCTGGTTCCCCATTAGATTGGCAGACTCGAAGCTGCACGACCACTGTGGGTTGGCCATCCGCATATGTGACAACATCATGGACAAGGCCAATTTGGATAAAACCCTAAATCCCTCAAAAATAGGTCCATCAATTAGGTCTTTGAGTGTAGAAATGATTAAGAAGGAGACCAATGAGCCCAAGGGCTTGGATATGAGTGAGCTGGCCTCCAATCTACTAGATCAACTAGGCCACCAGTGGAGGACAGGAACCTCCAAGGAGGCACTGAGCAACCCCCACTTGTTTCCAAGGAGAGACAACATTTGGTGTGGGGTATGCAATGGAAACCACCCATCCAATGAGTGTTCGTGCCTAAGGGCAGGGATGACACTCTATTACACACACTGCCATAGGTGGGGAAACCACGATACCTCCCAATATTGATTTTCAAGGTCCCTTCCCCAACCTATGTATCAAATGAGACCCCCATTAGCCCTAACAGCTCCACCTAACCCCCTAAACACACAGGGTGGTCATGTGGCTAGTTCAAGCCAGTACAGAGCCCAGCCAGCTCCGTTACCACCAACCATTTTGGGCCCGCAACTAACACTACCTCATCTAACCCCAGTAAATCAAGTGTTGGTAGAGGAAGTGCCCAATGACTGGGAGGAGACCGGATCCAGATCATGGACCTCATGACTACTACCCCTATGAGGAGGGAAGTGGCACCCTGATCCACTACCTCCTGCTAGAGGATCAACAGGTCCCTGTATTCCAGATCATTGCTCCTGTGAACTCAAGGGCTAGGGACCTAAACTCAATCACTCAAAGGTCCCCGTTCCAATGTTACACCTACTTGGGTCCCCATAGATCAACGGAATGCCCCTACTGAGGTACTTCAAACCCTCCAGTGTCCTACTTCAAATGCCAGGGACCACATTTCTTGAAGGACTGCCCCTATAGGGACCGTACCCCCACAACTCCACCCACGACCAACCCCACACCCTTGTGTATGGGGTATGGGACTGAGCATTTTCTCTAGGACTATCACATGAGGAGATGGACAACCCCAATCATCCCACCAAAAAGCACCAGCCTTGATTTGCTTAGGTGGCCGCAGTGCCCCTACAAGTCATCACAAGGATGCAAGCCAAGGCATTAGGCAAGTCAATGAGGAAACTGGTAGGGAAGGATAAAGGGTCCATATCACTAGGCCCCGAGATCCCTCAACATCCCCTAACCCGGTCCAAGAAGGCCATAAGGGTAGGTGATGACTCTGACCAAGTACTTATCTAGGACAGTTATGATGAGGAGATAGCTACTCTCGCCACCTCCTCTACTTTTGAACATGCTTCCACCCAGGGTGACCCTGAGGTACCTACAAGTCGAGAGGTAAATAATCTAGTGCAAGCCCAAGGCCTAGCACCCTCGCCCCCCTATTAGGAGACCTACCCTGACCCGGTCCTCAAAAAGCATTACACAAAAGATGCCTAGTTTTTGGCATGGGACTACCAAGAGAAGTTTGATCATCAATTCAAGGCAAGTAGAGGGTCAGATACTATTCATCCAGCCCACCTGATGGGCCACCGAGGGGCAAAATCGCTCAAGGTTCTAGAAAGAGTAGAGGAAGAGGAACACCTCAGCTCAGCTTTGATCAATCAGAGGCTCTGGATCTGATGCACAAAATTTTCTAGGAAGACCTAGTGCTGTAAAACCTCCAAGAGAAAGGAGACCTATCTGGCTTTGAGGACCTGTTATCCATGGAAGAAGAGGCTTCACAAGAACCATGTGATAGTGTTGGGTTGGTTGCCTTCCTATCGATAGAGGTAAAAATGCCGATCACATCCCTGCCAAGGGAAAATCCCATCCTATGGCGCGATCTATGCAATTGGATGAGCAGACCACTCTTGCCCCCAAACCCTGCCAGCTTTAAGCCCAACAAATCATCTTCAGAAAAGAGGCAGAACCTACCCAAGTTTCCCATCAACAAGCTAGGCCAGTACTTCGAGAGTGATGACACGAACGCCGCTATTCTCATAATCTATCAACACCAAAAGGTTGATGCTGTTACAGATGGGGGGGAGGGGGTGAGTGTTTGTACAAAGGAATGCTATGTGAAGTGGGGAAAACCCACCCTTGAGCAAACCCATCTGGTAGTAAAGTTAGTCGATGGGGAAGTTGCCGAGCCCTTAGGAGTACTTACTAGCATAAACATTAAGGTATTTGGATTCACATACCCCATTAGGTTCATGGTCATGGACTTCACTTGGTAGTTGGGATACGCAGCTATCCTAGGCAGGACCTTCTTACAAATGTCCGGGATTGTGCATCTAGCATATGGATAACATCTACTTGCGGATCAAATCATGCGAGTGGACCTGCATACCTACAAGGCCCATGGAACACCTCTTTGCTGCATAGAATATGACACCATCGCTCGAACCACCTCTGTGAAGCTATTCCAAACTTGTGACAAGGAGTCGGATGAAAAGAAGTCGAATGAATTTTGGTATGCACCTCTTCCTAAGCCAGAGTTCTCATAGAACTAGATGCACATCTTAGCCAATATAGATGTCCCAGAGAGGATATGATTTTAGATCACCACCTCAGAACTCGAGGGTTTGACCCCGGTGGTTCCCCTAAGAAATTTGCACATGCTCAACCCTCGAAAGGTTAGCAAGGGAACCGTAAGGGTAAAATCCAACCTCCATTGGCTATCATACGTAGGATCCATGATTGTTCACCATGAGTTCTACTCCAATTGGGGAGCCACGGTGAGTAAGATAACCTCCCCCCTCAGCTCAATAAGCTCAATGGAAAGCCCCCTTCAGGTCCGAAACTCCCTATATCCAAAAGCCCAGCTAAAGCTAAAAGGACCACTACTCTGGTAGAAATAAAAGATGAGATTGAGGAAAAAGAGGACCTACAGTAGATACTAGCCCATTACAAGGCTTACATGATTGAGGATTGCAAGATCTTATACCAACAGGCCAAAAGGTCTCTGGAAGATGGATGCTCCCAAGGGTACGATGGGCCAACCCTTGTCAAGGAAGTGAACCTAGCCTCAAAAGGGTAGGACCCCCAACCCATATTCATTGCTGATGATCTCACCCCCAATGAGGAGAACACTTTAATAGCTCTCCTATAAGAATACAAAGACTGCATGGCCTGGAAGTACACCAACATGAAAGGGGTCCCTGCCAAAGTAGTGCAGCACACAATCCCCATGCTAGACGATCATACGGCAATGTCCCTACCCTATGAATCCCAAATATGCACTCATAGTGAAGGAGGAAATCTAGAAACTCATAGATGTGGGATTCTTTTATGAGATGGAGCATATGGATTGGGTATCACCCATCGTGATAGTCCTAAAGAAGAATGGAAAAATTAGAGTATGCGTGGATTTGAAAAAAGTTAATGCTGCCACTAGGCATGACCACTACCCCTTGCCATTCATTGAATATGTTCTAGAAATGCTAGCCAAAAAGGAAGCCTATAGCTTCTTAAACGGATTCTTAGGTTACAACCAAGTGTCAATCGCCCTGCAACATCAACATAAAACCACCTTCACAACCGAGTGGGGTGTTTATGCGGCTAGGGTGATGATATTCGGATTAATTAATGCCCCTGGCACCTTCCAACGGATGATCATCATGGTATTCAAGGAATATTTGAGAGACTTCATGGAAGTCTTCTTGGATGACATCTGCGTGAACTCAAAGTGGGATGACCACCTAAAGTGGGATGATCCACCACCAAATTTTTATATGAACAAGTCATGACATGGTTCATATGTCCCTTAGAGTTAGTCAGCAAGACCGAGGAACTCACTTCCTCAATGAAATGATAGCAATCCTAATTAGTGAATTTATGATCATACATAGGAAGTCAATGCCATACTACCCTAGGACAAAAGTCTTGGTTGAGAGCTCCAATAAAACGTGCTGCAAGATCATCACATGTACAATGGAAACCAGTCGTACCGACTAGGAGCATAAGCTCATTAGCAGCATTATGGACCTCCTATAAAGTGGCCACGTACTATAACCCCTTCAGCCTAGCCTTTGGGGTGAAGACAGTGATGCCAATGGAGTATGTAGTGCCTAGCCTTCATCTTACCGTTAAGGAAATACTTATAGAGAATGTGTTAGCAGAGCGGCTAGTTGACCTCGAAAGGTTAGAAGAGACAAGGTTGCATGCAGCCTACTCTCTTTGGGTAAAAAAGGCCCCGTGTAAAAAGTGGCTCGACTACAACCTCAAGAACAAGGACCTGGCTGAGGGAGATTTGGCACTCCTATACAATGTTTGTAATACCAAGTGCAAGCTAAAGTACCCAGGTATGGGTCCCTACCACGTGGTTGAGATCACTCCCCAAGGGTTGTGTTGAATAGCCACCCTTGATAGGACAAAAATGGATGGCTACATTAATAGGAGCAAATTAAAAAGATACTATGGGCCACTCACCCTCTCTACCCTTCAAGCCATGCATAGAGAAAAATAACTCAAGGCTGAGGTGACTAGGCCATTGAGGAAGCCAGAGCATGTAATGCTAAGCTCCGACAGCATACCCAAATGACACTACTTAAGGCAACGACTAAACAGGTGGAACTAATGGGTGAGCTAACAATAGAGCCAGCTAGGTTGCTTGTTCAACTGCATGTTCCACGCATGCACATCAAATCACTCGTAGATCCAAGACAAGCCGCAACTTCATCTCTCATGAGGTATGGGAAAATCTATAGGTACCCGTAACCCTCACCGTGTCTTCAGTAAGAGCTATAAATGGCCAACTCATACAAACTTTTGTGTTTTATGAATTTAAGTTTAACGATTGTTGTTTTCCAGGAAGTGGAAATACAATTTTATGTTCTCCCCATAGAAGAAACTAATGAACAGATTAAACCTAGTGCTACGTCATGAACTGTCAAATTGGTTGGCACACTCAGACCTCTTCACTCACAAATGACGGAAGAACGATGATAGTCCTACTGTGTGGACCGAGGCTGGTGGGGACCGAGGCCCCCCACTCCTGCAGTTCCACCCTCGTCGGTCCATGACAACGAAGCTACACAAGAGGGTGGACCAAAAGCCTCATCCACCTCTAACCCCCCAGTGAGAGTCCAATCCCGAAGGGAGAAGAAAGTCAACCATAGTGGTAAACTGGTGCCATTTTCCAGTTCACCACCACTACCATCCTCCACTCAGGAAATTCATGAATAGCAAGAATGAGCAGCTATCCTTTGTGCCCAATGCCACTTCAATCAGACCCAACTCCCAGAGGGAATCCAAGCACCACAAAAGACCCCAATCGCCTCGAAAACATCTCTTCCAAAACCATTCGTTCCAAGAAGGAGAACACGCCACCAGCTCGTGCTTCGAGCTTCAATCTGCAATCCATCGATCCAACCCCCTAATAGCTATGTCCCCACCAAAGACTTGGGAGGCCGAGGCAAGAAGGTCACCTGGTTCTCAAAGATGATGTATAAGATGCGAAGGTTCCGAAGGCAACAACACAAGAACTTGTGTCAACCCAAGAAGCAACACCACAAGAACCTACCAATGATCTGAATGCAATAGACCAGCTCCAAAGTCTCACATACACTCTATTACCCACGAATAGTACAACTCAACACGAATATCACCAAGGGAAGCTTGGGAGCAGCACAAGAACTGACCCCTCCACTATGGGGTGTTACACAAGAACCTCCCTCCAATTTTGAAGGCAAACCCTCGAAAGTAATGGCAATCTTACCATCTCCAATGGTACCGACCTACTCATGAAAGCAAGGGTTTGCACCAAGGGTGGTTACACAAGAACCCGCTTCCCCCATGAAAATAGATCATGCCGCAACAACTAGGGCCAATGCCAATGTGCCTCTGGCACCCAAGGTACAACACAAGCTAGACACTTACTTTACATGGCTTTCAACACTTACTTTACATGGCTTTTACATGGGTCTGTCCACACCGCATTCCTCATAATCATCAAGTCTAGGTCTAGGTGAGTCAATATGATAGGCATCTCACCCGATGCACTTGTAGCCCACAAGTCACTGCCGAACATGCACACACACACACATCCATGATCAACAAGAGTTGATTAGGGTCAGTAAATCCATTTTTGCTTCTTTTTCACCATCTTGCATGCTGGTCTCATAATCACTCCCACACCACACAAATGCTCTCCACTCATCCCCTCTCCCACTCATCTTCCCACTCCTTCACACCCCCCCTCTTTTACTTCTCTACACAGTCAGTATCATGCCGACCATCACCATCGACTCATGCCGCCGATCATTGCCATCCTATATCCCACCATCAAGGATCATGCTGGCCATAGCCATTTTTATATCACATCAACCATCATCAAAATGGTACCATGCTGATCGCAACCCTTTTAAAATCACACTTGCCATCATCAAAGTGTACCTCACTGACCATCGCCATCGACTCACCCCGCTGACTATCGCCATCGTAAGACCCCGCCGGCCGTGGGGATACAAAATCTATATAAATAGGCCTTATCCCATCGGGTCATCGCCATAGCAAAATTTCCTTAGAATTCTCTTCCACTGCCATCCATAATAGCCTGTTTATGTCCTCTCAATCTTCCTCGTCCACCAACTCCCTCATCACTCAATTGCCATCACTCTTCCTTATAGATCCCGAACATGAATTCTTTGAATTTGAAACTGAATTGGGACTCCACCCCCACCCTATTCCATAGGCCACAAGCCCCTTAGATTCTCAAAGCATGCCTTATGCCACAATCGATATGCCTTCTGAATTCCCCATAGAAGATTTGCAAGGGGAGGAAGAAGTGTCCAACAGACAAGCCACCCAGGAAGGTACAACAATAGCTACCATGCCCCCCTCAAGATCAAGAAAGTGCACCCCGGCTCCCACAGAAGGCGAATATAAGGTCATGTGCTCCCAATCGCACTCACAGCTTGGAGAAGCTTAGCTCCAAGAATTGAATGAGTGTCTCGTGCACTCACAATTCGCCTATGAGGTCATGACTACACCTTCCATTACCATACAATGGCAGCCTATGCAACGCTTAAGGAGCTAGAGGTGCAGGATGCACTCAGAGTTGCTGGCCTGAGCAAAGTGGCCATGCCACCTAGACATGAAACTTTTGGCAGAGTTCCTCCAGGCATACAACATTAACACCAACTTGGGCATCTTACGAGATGCAACAGGCACTCCCCACCACTACCAAATAAATTAGGACATGGTATGTGCCACCTTTGGCCTGTTGGTCATCGGTGAAAAGTACTCCTCAAAGAAGAAGATGGAGTCCCTCAGCAAGGTCTGCCACTATGACCGACAGAAGAGCAAGGGCCGAATCCACTTCGTTGCCATTCACAAGCCCGAGGTAGAAAGACTGACAAGAGCCTTGCAATGGCTAACACAAATAAAGCACATGAACCACCATTAGTCCGTCATCCCCAATATCTTGCTATGCTTAGTGGAGCCCTAGGTTACAATTTGGGTAGACTTTTTTTGGATTCAGACGAGGGACGACCTCAAGATGCACGGGGAAGTAATCAGCAACCCAATGCTCTACATGTCGATTCTCTACTATTTGCTACAGCAACATCCACCAGTGGGCTTCGGTTGGCCGAAAAAATCACTGGGACAGGGCCAACGCAGACAGAGGTAGAAGAGACAGAGGTCAAGCCTAAGCAAGCAAGGACAACGCTCAGTGCCACTTTGGCCGACCATGTGCAACCGGACCCAAGCCAATTGCTCATGCAATAAGAGGACCACCAGATGCAAGAATTCATGAGCCAACAACTGCGACTCTAGCAGACAGAATCTCAAAATAGGGGCAAACGGGTTCAGCAAGAGCCCATACTAATCAAAGACCTCCCAGGTGATGAAACAGAAACCATTGGCCTCCATCCAAGAGCCCAAGCCATGCTGACTACTCCCGCTACGCCCTATGTCTCGGTCTCTTCAATAGCCAAGGAGACCACACCCTTCATCACCGGCACCTCCTCCTCTCCATGGGCAAGCGTAACAGAGGCTCTATAGTTTTGCAGTGCTCCACAATATAGGGCACCAGTTGGCTATAGCTACATGTCAGCCGAGCAACTCTCACATGCGAACCTGATGGAACAACACTTATTCAAAGCCATGGCACAGCTTCCATAGGTCGCACGCACAATTTCACAAAGGAGGCAAAAATAGGCCTCACAGCTCTCAAAAGTTCTCCTTGAGGCACAGACCTCTACATACGATAGTCACACCATAATGGTTGCCGCTCAAGCCACAGGTCAAGCAGTCATAAATAGAGTAGAAGGGTACCATGAAAAAGATGAAGAGCTCGAGCTGGCCCTAACAAAGCTCAAAGATAACATTGCCACAAGTGAATCACTGGTCCAAACCCTAATGGACCAGGTCGACAAGGTGAAGTTTGGCTTGCAAACAATGCTGGAGCAAAAAGTGTAGGCAGAGGCACAGTATGCTCAAGGAATGACTGATCCAATCTCTACAGGATCTCCTAGCATAGGAATGGGCACTGACAATGTCCCTCTTAGAAGAGAATAAATGACAGCGCACCCTCAACCAATTAGAAGAGTCGGGTTTGGAAGATCGGGAGCAACAGGAGTTTCGGATGTATAGGGAGGTCTCTGCACAGTTCGCCACATACAAACTTGCGCCATGTACCAAACCCCAAACACTCCAAATGCACTTCGACACACTTTGCGCGCACAACCTCATCTTCCACCTAGACCTCACGACTCCACTTCCTCCTAACACCCTCCAAACCATCCTTCGCTGTAACCCCGATCATTGCCGCCCCATCCTAGCCATGTCATATTTTTTGTTAGATCTCCAACGTGCTCTCTCCACTCTGCCCCTCCAACCTCCAGACTCTAGCCACCCATCCTATCCTTCTCAATTTCCAAGCTTGGTGCTGCATCTTCACGGAGTCCCTTAGTTATTCAATGGATGATGAAGTGATGCAAATCACAAAGCCCGAGGAACTCATGCTGTGGATATGCACCCCCAAAAGTCTGCAAGTAGACATTAATTGGGTGAAGACCTATGGCCGAGCCTCTACAATCCAATCTCAAGGGCACCTTGTAGCATTCCAGTCCACCACCTACAAATCCCTCAGCATAATAATCCTCTTCAACAGGGTGCTAGAAGTTCTCCAAGACTCACTTGAGTCCTTGGTGAGCAATGGAATTCACTAAGGAAGAAGGCCAAGAAGCCATTGCCCTCTTTAATTCTACTGCCCCACTTGCCGAAATCCCACCACCACCTCCTTTGGATCCCACCCAACCCACCCAACAAGCCGCCCAACCTCCCCTCCCTTGGACAACACTACCCGAGTATTCTTCTAACACATGTAACACCACCATGACATAGCACAGGACCTCCTCGTCCATCTCCTCTATAGCTCCGACCGACCTTCCTGATGTAGACTTTAACATGCTGCTCAAAGCAGCCAATTTTGTCCAAGCGGCAGCTGAAGAGACAATGCCAATAGGCACTATAGAGCCAGAACCCATGCCCATTGTAGATGACGAGGCACTGCCAGCTCCTCTTGCCCCCCCTTGAAGATGTCCAATGGCACCTCAACTTGTAGTCATTTGAAGAGCTACCAGATAGTGTGCTAATGCATGATTGGAAGCGCCAACTTGAGGGCTCCCACCTCCATCTATACAAAATCCTAGAGGTGCGTCCCCTCACACAAGTAATTACCTGGTCCTACAATGACTGGCGATGCATGCATCTAAAGCGCACAAGAGGAGGATACAACCTTGCCTCGGATGCTCCAGTCCCAACCATCGATGTAGATGCCATTCTACAGCCACGATGGTGCCTTCCCTTCTTGAAGCTGGAAATTTTTTGGCAATACTATCGCACTGCCCACATCAATCGATGAATCCACCCCTTGTATATGCCAATGGAATGATGATGGACTTGGAAAGAATTCAGACAGCTCCAGCAAAAGGATCCCAATATTTCGTACAACTTTCCAAAGTACAACTTCCCCAAAGAGATGACTCAGGAGGGATTTTTCTTCTGTTTCTAGTCCTTCAATGACACATATGGCTCGGTTCCTAACCCATGACCCAGCCGTCGTCGTAGCGGTCCACTTCAACCACCTCCTCCTCTTACTCCTTTGCGATCTCCTAGCCCATAGTCACCCCATCGATGATCACTTACACAATTTGACACAACAGATTGTCTTCAATCTCGATGTTAGTCTTGTGCATTTCTAGGAGCTCCTCCTCTACCTCCGTGTTTGCAATCTCCACGGACATCACATCCACATGTATGAGGATATGCATGCCACCCATTCTTGGTCGTATCACTCATACCTCACTTGCCTCACTCCATGATGGCTATACTACTATGCAGCCCTATAGACCATCCTCACCACACACCTCCTCTAATGTAGCTGTGGAGGGTAGATTAACAACAAGAAGGGGGGCATGTTAATATCCACAGAGTAAAGTCGTTGAATGCAAGCTAATCAATTTGACTAGAGGTGATTAGGCTTCATGATTTGGTTCAACGAAAATAGCCATGGAAGGAGTACAGCACAAACTTAGGGAGTTGATCCCCAAATACCCCAAGGCCAAATATTCTAGGCAACGTGCCAAATTATAGGTTCCAACTGCCACAATTGTATGTTCCAGCTGCAAGCTGGGTTGTAGGTGAAGATCATCTGCACTATAAGCTAGTGCGATAGCCATGTACAAGAACTAGTGAGGTGGTCAAACTATTCCATAGATCCCCGTGTGTCACACACTATATTCTTATATAGTAAAGGTGTGGAGTGTTGAGCTCTACATGGTGTTTGAAATCACTATATGCAGAGCTCCTGTGTCAAGCTCTACATGGTGTTCAGAATGGATGTATGCTCATGGAGTGTCGCTAT
The DNA here is from genome assembly GCF_047967505.1 of Dipteris shenzhenensis. Taxonomy (NCBI): domain Eukaryota; kingdom Viridiplantae; phylum Streptophyta; class Polypodiopsida; order Gleicheniales; family Dipteridaceae; genus Dipteris; species Dipteris shenzhenensis. The sequence continues at coordinate 19,469,093 of NC_141601.1, forward strand.
TGATCTTTGCACAGCATTTAGAATAGTTATACTAGCAAGTTTTAACAAATTTTGTCTCATGATTATGCCAGTGTGGCAATCAATACACACAAAGAAAAACAACTGAGAGTGTGAGCCTACACCAATTTTGAAATCTCATCCACCAGCATGATGCAACATGCCCCCAAAAGTGCCCCAAGTCTTGTGCATGAGGCTATTAATTTAACACCATTCTAACATCCTCTGTAATCCCTTTCTATTTTGAATATCTTTAACACTTCTTTGTTACTGACAATATTTTTAACTGACTTTATAGCTATAGCACTAGAAGAGTTCTAGTGAATCTAACTTGATAATAGTTGAACTAGCTTCAGTTCTTAAATACTTCAAGTCCTCCACCTTCTTCCTAACGTTGCAAGGGAATTGTCCATGATTTTTGCAATAGAAGTACTCACATTTTCTCATATCAACGTGACTATGGTTGCGTTAATTCTGAGAAATTTTGCTTAGAGATTGCCTTTAGTTGCTTTTCTTATTGAGTAATTTCTTTCCTTCTGCAAAGAAGTCCATTACTACAATAGAGTCTTGATCTTACTCATGTTGTTTTTATCAGAATTCTTGCCAATTCATTTAATAGCATCTAGTATACTTCATTTCAATAATCTCAATGCTTAGTTAATAGTTCATTAGTGTTACATTTGTGGTGGATCTAAAGACCCTATTGCTACTCGTGAGATGCTGTACAACTCATTGTGCAAGTCCTTTACTTAAGGAATGTACATTGCTTTGAGAGGGTCCTGATATATTTGTTCATATATGTAGCATCCATGTTGACAATCTCTTAAGGTACAAGTGCTCATTTTGTAGCTCCACACAAATAGCTTAATTGTGTCACACACCACATTGTTGGAGACCAAGCATTCTAGAAAATTCACTATCAATAGCTTAGGATTTGTAATAGCATTTTGAGGAGAATGCTTGATAAAAGTGATCACTTCATGTACAATTGACAAATCCATTTTCTAATATATTCAATGGGGTGGGTTCATCTTGCAAGAATAGATATTAGCATTTTTAAAATGATTTGACATGCAGTGGAGCCATAATGTAAAGCCTTCTTTTAAATAGTAGTATGCTTCCATCTCTTGCAAGCAAGTTGTGACTATGTTGGTGACTTTAATTGTGTGTAGTTTCAAAGTTTTTTTATAATTATGCCTTTGCAATTAGTTGAAATAAGGGACATGATGCAAACATTTGTTGAACATATTTTGGTTGACTTCCAAAATCAATATCTATGGAGTCTCATCATCATGTCTTATTGAGTTCAAAAAAGGGGGAAAATCATAAAGACAAGAGTAGTTTTGGTTGTTAAAGTATGCAGTGTACAAATTTGTCATTGTTCTTGCTAACATGGAGATCACCTTGATTCATACACCTGCATATTGCCTTCAAATAAAAAAGGATTCATTAGGTGTAACACATGCAACATAGATGTCTTGGAATGCTTAGTAGAACTTCTCTCGGGTGGTACTTACAATAATTTCTTGACATTCTCTACCATAACATGTGCTTGCCTCACAGCAAAACAACACTCCTCATCATGTCCTTGATAAAGGCTTATATTGCACACAATTTCAACCACTCCCAAGAAAATAGGTCACTCAATTAGTGACTACAATTTCTACCTCTAGAGCAGTACTTTTTGACTACTTAACCAAGTTTCCTCTATACTTGATACCATAGTCATTGTCCTCAGTTTACACACAACAAGCCTTTGCAAATTGTTTCAAGTGGGCCATAGGTGAATGCCAACTATTCACACTCTTCTCATAGATAAAAATTATGAGCCTCCAACTATATTTCCTTTGGTTGCAATGAAGCAAAAGAACATATATGCCAGGTGGATGAAAGAAGATGATGCTGAGTTGAATGACAGTCTAAAATTGCCCTGCATTGAGTGCAAGACATATTGCAAGTGCATTTGCTACCATGTACACTTTGGAGGCTATCACTAGGAAAGCATACAATATTACCGTAGCTTCAAGAGAGGGAAAAGGAACACCTCCATTTCTTCCCTTTCTTTTGCTAGATGTCAAATTACAACACAAACAAATCTCACAAAAAACAATTACTGAACCCATAGACCAAGGAAAGGAAAGGAGCCCTTCTGACAAACAACAAGTCTTGTATGCAAGAAAGGTTGAGGAACATTCCAAGAAACCATGTGTTTCTTGTGGGTGTTTAAAATTTTCTTGCAGACTAAAGACATTAAATTTTAATACCAAACATATTCTACAACAAGATGGTGCAACCTTTAGTCATGTGCCTCTGGAATAAGAAATAATATGCTCCTTATGTGCAAAACAATTATAACTAAATAAAGTCCCCAGATTTTGTACCTTGCATATACCTATGCCTCGAAAGAGTCATTACCCCTCCATGCTAAATTAGATTGAGGATCATCTTGTTGCGATATGCATTCCTTTTCCCCAAATCCATGAGTTAGCATATGAAGGTCAGTAGGGCTACGTGGAAGCATTGCCAATGTTTTTGCTACTGATGATAGAGCACAATGATTGCTCTCAAGACTTCTAAGAGATAACGACACTACTATGGTTGAAATAAAACAATGATGCAATACAAGCACAATTATACAAGGGGCTTTATAAGTCGTGTTAGATATGCTCAATGCCCCACCCTCTTGGTAACCACCAGCGGTCCAAGGTGCTCTAGTTGTAAGGCCCCCATATGAGGAGAAGCCGTGTGAGCTTGGGACAATGGATGGATCTTGACTTCCATGTTAGATGAGCTCTACCGATGAGACCGTTGATGGTAAAAAGGTGATCTATGTGAGTCTAGCCTATGGGCTAGGCACGGTAGGTAAGCTGGTAGCACAACGAGGCACATTGTCTTGATTGTGTGGGAGCCCCTTGCTCTTGCTGGGGTTTAGGGAATATTCCTTGAATATTCCATGGACGATTAGTCGATTCCATCGACTAGGTTGATTGGTCGACTCCACCAACTAGGCTGACTGGTCGGCTCCACCGACTACGCTGATCTGCCAACTATCACCCTCATAGCTATAAAGAGATGACCTTCCCAGTCCATTGCATCAGATCAAATCAGATCTTCCAGCTAGTAGCTCTTCACCTAGTATCCGTCTAGATCGCCATCTAAGCTCCATTGTGGGAGTGCACGGGTGGACGGAAGCCATCAACTGTACTACATCAGTATTGAAGGAAAATTTTATTCATCTCCAGTTTGCTGTGTACTCTCTATTCTTTGTTCAGTTTCTGTTCCACTGCACGATGCAATTTAACATGGTATCAAAGCCTAGGTAGCTCTACGGATCGAAGAGTAGAAGAGAGGTGAGGGCTTCAATAGCATATGGAGTGATGGCATCAAGAAGCGGCTCGAGTTCAGCAGTGCACCAACAATACCAACAATCCAGGCGTTGAGGATTCACCCACCAACCTTCACTGAAGGCAAGCTAGATGGTACAAACTACACTCTGTGGAAGTTTACAATTACCACTGTTCTAGATTGGTCATATGAGATTCTGGAGATAGTAGTGGGGACAGTGACCCAAAACCACAAGAAACCCTTGACCCAACAAATCAGGGGAGAATGATACCTCCTAATGTCGACCTTCTATGAGCTTGGAAACATAGGAACGCAGATGCTCCATGTGCCCTAGTTACAAGTACTACTAATAGTATTTTGACCTTGATTGAGCATACATCGAAGGCATCTATGGCTTGGAACATATTGCAGAGTCAGTATGAGATGTGGAATCAGACAAGGATCCAGAACCTAGAGAATCAGCTCGCAGCTGAGAAGTTTAATGAAGGAGAGTCAGCAAAGGCGTTCATAACCCAAATCAAAAATCTACGTGACGGGATGGCTGGTGCTGGGATACAAAATACTAGCAAAGAGCTAGCTTGGTGGTGTCTCCGGATATGTCCACCAAGGTTTGATGGACTGGTAAGAGTGCTTAAGTCTCAGGTGAGACCCCAACCATTGATATTTGAGGAGTTATGTGCTTTACTTATGGAGGAGAAATTGAGGCTTAAAGCTCGAGATGGAGGTGGCAATGGGGATGATGTGTTCTCTGCCACTGCAAAAGGCAAAGGTGTTTCCTCCACCAAGGGTGGGTCCTCTACTAGTGGTGACAAAAGAAGAAGGGCGGCAAGAAGAAGTTTCAAGGAGAATGCTTCTACTGCAAGAAGAAGGGCCATGTGATTGCAGATTGCCGGGTCAAGAAAGCAAATGAAAAGAATGGTACCTTGAAGAAGACAGATAAGGGGAAAGAGATAGCTAGCACAGCGGAAGTAGAGTTGGATCTATTTCTAGCCATTGACGAAGAGTGTTCCTCAATTCAAGAAGATTCAACCACTGATTCATGGGTGTTGGATAGTGGTGCCTCCCATCACATGATCTGCAAGAAGGTTCTATATTGTTCCATGCAGCCTCTACAGGAACCCATCATCATGACAATTGGAAATAATGCAAAATGCCGTGTTGACGGTACAGGTACGGTTTCATTTGTTTCTATAAATGGCGATGTTAAGAAAATATCTAATGTGTTGTACGTTCCACAAATCAAGAGAAATCTGCTATCAGTTGCTTCCATAACTAACATTGATCATGAGGTGAGGTTCAACAAGACAGAAGCAAAAATTTTGGATAGTGCTGGTAATCTTGTTGGCATAGGAGTAAGGAGGAACAACCTATATGAGCTAAGTACTCTTATAGCCATAGCTAGAGTGGGCACAAGCAGAGTTTGGCACCAAAGATTTGGCCACATCAGATTTGCAATGCTGAAGGAGATGCAGAAGCAAGGTATGGTTGCTCACTTACTTGCACTACCAAAAATCAAAGAACCGTGTGAAGCTTGCATGATGGGAAAGCAACAAAGAAAGGCATTCCCAATAGAGCAAATGCTCCTCTAGAGTTGGTGCATGTTGACTTGTGTGGTAAGATGCCTACACAGGCCTTGGGGGGATCTTCCCATTTTTTATTGATCGTTGATGACTATAGAAGGAAGATTTGGTGTACTTTCTTCATGAAAAGGCTCAAGCTTTTTGTAAATTGAAAGAATGGCTACAGCTTATTGAAACTAAAATATCAAGTGACAAACGACATCACATACACCTCAACAAAATTCTATTGTTGAATGCCAAATGTGAACCACCGTGAAGATTGGGGGGTGTATGTTGAAAGGTGCTGGACTGCCAAACTACTTTTGGGATGAGGCTATCAACACTGAGGTTTACGTCCTTAATCGCAGCTATACAAAGGCACTCAAAGGTAAAACACCACATGAGGCTTACAACGGTAAGAAGCCATTTATTTCCCACTTCAGAACATTTGGGTGTGAATGATCTGCGCATGTACCAGACAAAGAGAGAAACAAGCTACAACCAAAAAGCACCAAATGTATCTTCTTAGGCTATTGTGATGAGAAGAAAGCCTATAAGTTGTATGACCGAGATGCAAAGAAGATCAGAGCGAGCCGCGATGTGGTGTTCAGGGAGCAACGACATGCAATGGAGGTAGAGAAGAGCTCTTCCACTTTATCATCAAGCGAAGAGGTGATTCACTATGGACCTATCCCAGGAGCTATAAAGGAGGAGGAAATATCAGATGATGAAGGTCTGAGTCACCAATCTGTTGTTACACCACCGAAAAATCCATTTCCATGATGGGTAAGGCAACTCTACAACCATGATAACTAGATGCCTATGTCTGTTGAGTAGCATGCAGATGGACCAAGGCGGTCTCAAAGAATCGAGGAGCAAAGGAGGGCTTCTACTCACATAGTCAATATGGCCTTGATGGCTGAGATTATTGCAGAAGTAAACGAGCCTGCAAGTTTGGAGGAAGCACTTGTAGACCAAGATTGGAAAAATGCTATGCAAGTAGAATATGATAGCATCATGAAGAATGAAACTTGGGAGCTAGTAGATCAACCACCTAGCAGAAGGGTTATTGGCACCAAGTGGGTTTGGAAGGTAAAGTACAAGGCTGATGGGACTTTGGAAAAGTACAAAGCCATATTGGTTGCACAAGGATTTTCGTAGGTTGAAGGGTTTGATTTTTCAAGAATCTTTTGCTCTGATTGCCAGAATGACCACTAGTCGCCCAGTACTATCGGTGGCTGCTCATAAAAAGTGGCCAGTTTATCAAATGGATGTTAAATCAGCATTCTTGAATGGTGACCTCAAAGAGGAGGTCTATATGGCTCACCCACCAGGGTTTGAGGTCCCCCATTCTGAGAAAAAGGTATGCAAGCTAAAGAAGCTTTGTACGGGTTGAAACATGCCCTAAAAGCATGGTACCAATGGATAGACAAATTCTTTTATAAATTAAACTTCAAAAGATGTGCCTCAGATGCTAACTTGTATGTGTACAGGAAAGGTGGAAAATCTGTTCTTATTGTTCTATATGTGGATGATCTCTTTATTACAGGTGACTATGAAGACATGATCCAGCAGACTAGAAAGGCATTGAACACTAAGTTTGAGATGACAGACTTAGGCTTGATGCACTATTGTTTGGGGATTGAAGTTTGGCAAGAGCTAAGCAAGATCTTCATCTCTCAGCAGAAATATGCAAGGGAGATCTTGAAGGCATTTAGTATGTCTGAGTGCAAGGAGATAGCTACACTTATGGAGGTAAATGTGAGGCAATCTATGAAGGATGCCTCACCACCAGCAGATAGTGGGAGGCACAGGAAGTTGGTCAGCAGTCTCATCTATCTCTGCAACACCAGACCAGACATCAGTTTTGCTGTTGGCGTTTTGAGAAGGTTCTCCAATAAGCCCCGAGAGAATCATTGGAATACAGGGATGCACGTGCTCATGTATGTGAAGGGAACTCTTGATTATGGCATCACCTATGGTATGGGAACTTCCTTGGCTAGTCATTGTGACTCAAATTGGGCTAGAGATGTTGATTCTAGGAAATCAATTTCTGGATATTGTTTCTCTTTAGGTTCATGTATCTTCTCTTGGATCAGTAAGAAACAACCAATAGTGGCATTGTCCTCTACCAAGGCTGAGTACAAGGTAACATGTTTTGCTGTATGTGAAGCAGTGTGGCTGAGGAGGACCTTATGGCACATGGGAGTGCAAGAGGATGAGGCAATTGTGCTGAGGCACAACAAACAAAGTTGCATGGCCATTGCTAAAAATCCAGTGTTTCATGCGTTCACAAAACATATAGAGATTTAGTATCACTATGTGCATGATTTGATTGAGGACGGGATAGTGGAATTGGTCTACTATCCAATAGAGAAAAATGGAGTAGATATCTTCACCAAGGCACTCGGGAAGGATCAACTTCAAGGTCATCTTTAGAGACTCGGCATTGGGCCGAGAAGGTAGTTCACCTACGGGTGGACATTGAGGGGGGGTGTTAGATATGCTCAATGCCCCACCCTCCTAGTAACCACCAGTGGTCCAAGGTGCTCAAGTTATAAGGCCCCCATATGAGGAGAAGCCATGTGTGAGCCCGAGACATTGGATGGATCCTGATATACATGTCAGATGAGGTCTATCAATGAGACTATTGATGGTAGAAAGGTGATCTATGTGAGTCTAGCCTATGGGCTAGGCAGGTAAGCTGGTAACACAATGGGGCACATTGTCTTGATTGTGTGGGAGCCCCTTGCTCTCACTAGGGTCTGGGGAATATTCCCTAAATATTCCATGCATGACTAGTTGGTTCCACCGACTAGGTTGATTGGTCAGCTCCACTGACTACGTTGATCCAACTACCGCCCTCATAGCTATAAAGAGGTGACCTTCCCAGTCCATTGTATCAGATCAGATTAGATCTTCGAGCTAGTATCTCTTCACCTAGTGTCTAGATCGCCATCTAAGCTCCACTATGGGAGCGCACGGGTGGACAGAGCCATCATCTGTACTACATAGTATTGAAGGAAAATTTTGTTCGTCTCTAGTTTGTTGTGTACTCTCTATTCTTTGTTCAATTTTTGTTCCACTGCGCCATGTAATTTAACAAGTCCTACCTTAACAATTTTAGCTTGTAAGAATGGCTTGAAAGTGCACTCTACAAGAAAAATAAAGTACAAAAAAATCTTTTGTGGGTAGATCACATACACAACTTGCAAGCAACAAAAGAAACAAAGAACTGAATCAATGAGCTTATCTTAGAAATTGAATTGCAAGAAGATAAAAAGATAGACAATTTGGTCATGTGATATGCTCTAGTCGACAAGTAAATTGTAATTGACTTTGATGATAAACCTATTCTTGTATCTCCCTCGAAGAGTTTCTCTCCACTGAGCATATTCAAAGAGAAATCTTGTAAAGAATGGTGTTTCTCATATTGTTTTATGGTTGCCCATAGAATTATCACATCCTTGCATGTACTTCTTTACAAAGACATTGCCTAGTAAAAATTCACAAACAAAGATAGACAATTTCATATATCCCTAGAAAATTATCCTTTAAGGCAATGAAACTTTTGGTTCATCAAGCGCAATCATCAACTTGGTTTTGCATGAAAAGGGTCAGTTGAGAGGTAGAATTATACTTGGTAAAGATGCCCTCTTTCACACAAACATAGAAGAACTTTTGGAATCCAAGATTGCCTTCCGTGACTTTGCTGCATTGCGCAATAAACCAACTACAAAGAAAGACTTAAGAAAAATATTTTTGATATAGTTCCGATAGCTAGGCCCCCCTACATTCTTCATCACATTATCAGCGAATTGAAAGCTTTTGGAAATCATTTTTGAATTTCTTGAGAGCATTGCAACCCAATGTAACAAATGCAGAGATCGGCAACTCTACTTTTTACATTCAAAATCTTATAAAGTCACATACCCTATCACTATTCCTTAGTACTATATCCACATATTTTTAGCTATTAACACCCCCTTAAAGTGAGTCTCTTCTATATTGTGTGATAATGTAGACTACTTTTTTGTTATTGAGTTCCAAACATAGGAATCCAACATGACCATGGCGTACTTTGGGTAAAAGATCTACCTACCTTTAATACTTCTAGTAAAGAAGAAATAGAACACTTTTTTAATAGGTTCATCACACTAGAGATCTTGCATCTTGACATAGCACACAAGGAGTTCCAAATCCATAAGCATAGAAATTCATGCCACAGAGGAAATAAATTCTTTTTTTTTTTTGCTTCCCGCATCCACCAATTTGCATAACACAAATCCTTCTACCAATGGTTCATGACACATTTGATACATTCATATCAGAACCATTGATAATACTATTGGACATAGACACCTTCTTCCTATGACTGGGCTTGTCTAAATATGAGTACATATTGACCTTACATGCCAAGACTTCTTTGTGAACATTGTTCTTAAAAAGACACCCAAAACACATATTCACCAACCAATTTCAATACTACCTTGTCAAAATTATAGGGTGCCAACACTAATGTGCAATTCATCATGAACCCGCATGGAGCTACTACTTATTGCATGTCATACACTACCAAAATTTACCAAGACACGACCAAAGTAGTATTGAAGTGTCAGTCACAAGTTGAAAAACTAGACCCCATCAAGCAATGGCATCTTCTTCCTCAATATTATCAACAAATACCTACATTACAAAGCAACTCTTGCCCAATATGTCTTGCAAGATTCACTAGTGAATACACAATAGTGGCCACACAATACAAAGAAAAGGGTCACTCGAGGATTATTTTCTTCAACAACTACAACATATCTAAATACCATTAAAACCATTATACAGAGCTATATTTTTTTTACATGGATTTCATGGGAAATGAAAACTTCTTAAGTGAGTAGTTTTTTACATGGCATGACTTTTACACCCACCATGAACAAAATTCAATGGATTCAAAAGAAGTTCCACAAGATTTTGCCTAGAACATCCCCATCAAAACATGAAATCAACTTGAACTCACAACATTCACCACCAAATAAAAAAGGTATTTGAACTCCACAAAGAGATGGACCTACATAACAACTCCAATCATCCTCACCACTCTCTACAAAATATGTATGTGATAATGCCAAACAACCAATACTTCTCATCACTAAGGAAATTGACTCCAAACAATGTCTACTATTAGTAATGACATATTATTAAAAAAGTGCACATTTAAAAAAAAAAGTGCAGATCACCTAAACCTCCATTGCACTCGGTCCTCTTAAAAAATGGTGGCATATGCAAAACCTTCACTTTGCTACTTCTAGTCCAAGCCCTACTTTAGTAGTACTCACATAGTGAAATGTCAAATGTAAACTTGCCTAGGGATCTTCTCCTAGCATACATTGGAAAAGAAGCCTACAACATAGGAGGTGCAGCCATAAAGTCAACCCTCCATTTGCCTCTCATGGCATCTAATTACACAAGCCTTCCTGCCAAAAGACAAGAAGAAGTGTCCACCACATATAAAAGCTTAGAATTTGTGGTCTTTGATGAAGCCTTAGTGATGGTCCAAAACACATTCATCGCTATAGACATGTGAATGCATAAGATCAAACACAACCACCAAGATCCCTTTGGGAGTGTGGGTGACTTATATCCCTTGAGTGCCGACTCAATATGCAATATGTTACTACCCTTGTCCAAAATCTAGGGTATGGGGGGACAAGGTCCATATATAATATGCATGGATTTCCTTTAAAATTTTCAAATATGCAAGGGAAAAATATGAAAATTTCACGTCCCCCCTCCCACAAAATATAAGGTATATACCTTGAAAAATATGCAAGATTTTAAGATTTGTACATATTTTTTATAATATGTGAGGCCCAAGGGGGGGGGTCTTTTGGACGAGGGGGGATAAAACAAAAAATACGCTAAAATATGAAAACCCATCTCCTTTCAAATTAATGTAACTTTTTCATGTGATACACAAATTTCAAGGTGTAAAGACAAATTTGAAGCTCTTTTAGTGTAGAACACAACCATGTTAATTTGAATAATTTCTACTTATGGCATATTGTTAAATTCATCTCATACTCAAGATTTTGATAGGTTTTCTTACTAAAGGGAGTTGGCGACCCAGGCTTATATCAAGCTATCTTGACAAAAGACTCTTGGATCTTCTTGGACTGACCCATAACATTAGTGATGCTACCTTCTTTTTGGAGAATATGTGCTATTATGAACCCAAATAACCAATGTGTCAAAATGGTGACCTCTTTAATAGGATACGCATAGGAAAGCACATAAATGGTGACCTCACTCGCTTGAATGAGTCGTCTGTTCATGTGTCCTTGCAAAAACAAAATCATAGTATACCTCTTCTACATGAACCTGCTATGGATAATCATAATCATGATGTTTTCAACATTCTTCAAGATACTCCTCCTCACATCCTTCAAGAAATTGATGTTAGACATAGAACTTCTAGTAGCAAAATAATAAAAATCCCTGACACAACACAAAAGCCATAGGTTACCTCTATCTACAACTTAGCCTCAAACAAGCCTTAAACTTGGCATGATCATGGAAATTTTCCTAGGAATTCTTGACATCAATGATGGCATGGTAAATGGAACAGATAAAATCTTTAGGCATTCATAAAGAAACACACAATGGCACATCATTGAATTGATTCCATGCCAAACACAACAAAAACCAAGCTAGTACAACAACAAATTCATGTATCTATATAACACTCTGTATCTAGGCTCCACTTCAACAAATAAATTATGTGTTCCAAATTGGAAGAAACCGTCTTCATACTATATGTTGCACATGATTCCCCATCTAGCAAGCTATAGAGAGAACCATTCATTGTGGACAAGGCCTTTCGATAAACTAACTAGACTTTGATCCATCAAGCACGTAGCCTTTTCTACACTGCTCTATCCCAAGTGCATTGTCCATCAAAACTTTTTCTCTTGTAGCAACTTGAAATTAAGCACATTAAGGTGGACCCAATAGTGATCCAAGAAATGGAAAATAAGTCATCATGTTCTTCGCCATTACAATAGATTGACTTCTCAATTGATTAAAATAATACACCATCCATGCAACCCCTCAATATAGTATCATTTTTCAAACATGAGGTGGACATCCTCTTAAGGAAAAGTAGTTTAGTAGCAATAATCATTTGTCTACAAGAAAATGCCAACAAATCATGTATCTCTTCCACCATTTCATTGCATTTGTAGAATGCAAGGCTTAGGAATTGCAACGTAGTACTAAAAAGAGCTCAAATATTTAAAAGAGGACTACTCCTTCCAAGAAGGTGTCAAATTCCTGATAATTGTATTCCAATCCCAAAAATTACAACTTCTGGCACTACTAAATGTTTACAAATCCATAAAGATAAGAACAAACATTCTCCTCTATACCCTCCATCAACTACTCTTGACATTAAGCTCAAGAACTCTAACATACATCTTGGGTGAGTTCAACATTGACATAAGCACTAATAGCACAAATGACACACAATTTTACCATCTCACAATGGTGCACAATATGAAACAAGTGATTGACACACCAAAAACAATCCATGGGTAACCTTGGACCACATCTCGATGTGAACACTACCACCACAAATAGGTGGGTTTGACTTTTTAGTGAGGGTGCACAAAAAATGGCAAGCACACCCTCTCTTGCCTCTCTCTTTCTCCTGTCTCTTCTCTCTTTATCCTCTATATTATCTTATTTATCCTCTTCTCCACTCCCCTTCTCCTATTTTCTCTCTCTTCTCTTATCCATTCCTCTCCCCTATTTTCCTTCCTTTTCTATTTCCCCCTCCCAATCTACATGCTCTCTCTATGACACCCATTACCTCCTTTCCCCCCGATTTGTGCCTTCTCTCTCTCTCTCTCTCTCTCTCTCTCTCTCTCTCTCTCTCTTTCTCTCTCTCTCAACTAATGTAATCAAATACATAGTAAGAGAATGAAAGACACCAAATTATGTCCTCTCTCCTCTCTCCTCTTCTCCACTCCCCTTCCGCCTTTCCCTCTCTCTCTCCACTCCTCTCTCCACTTTCCCTCTCTTTTCTCTCTCCCCCCCTCCCAATCTATGCTCTCTCTCTCTCTCTCTCTCTCTCTCTCTCTCTCTCTCTCTCTCTCTCTCTCTCTCAGTGATCTAATGGCATCAAAGAGAACCAAAGGCATCAAATTGTCAAAACCTTTTGAAACACTTTTTATCCTTGGACCCTCCCATATATGATTTTTTCAAGTTAGTTTAATTAAGAAGCTAAACTTTTATACTGGCGTCAAAAGTTTGTATGCCCTAATAAAAATAAATGTTTGAAACATTTTCTAGGATTTGATACTTTTATTCCAAAAATTTTAAAGTTTCGCCAGGATTTACATTTTTTCGTTCAAAATTCAAAAGAAAATATATAAAAAAGTACTACATTCTACTAATATTGTGAAACTTAAAAAATGATCTTGAAAACTTTCACCATGATTTTACATTAATATATAAGCATAGCTTCAATAAAAACATCCCTGGTTGCATGTAGACAAATTTGTTTTACCACATGCAAGCAATAATACAAGAATAATAGGATTTAAACCCTTATAATAATTCTATCTTTTAGGAAAATAGGTCTAGTTTATTCCCAACATTAATTCAACAAACACAAAGTGATTTAAGTACCTCTTTTAAATGCCCTTGCATCATTCCCTTACATCTTCTTGAAACTTGTTGGCTCTTCTCCCCAGTACCTCTTTTCCCCCCGCTTTGTGCCCTCTCTCTCTCTCTCTCTCTCTCTCTCAACTAATGTAATCAAATACATAGTATGAGAACCAAAGACACCAAATTATGTCCTCTCTCCTCTCTCCTCTTCTCCTCTCCCCTTCCGCCTTTTCCTCTCTCTCCACTCAAGACTCTCCCCACTTTCCCTCTCTTTTCTCTCTCCCCCCCTCCCAATCTACTCTCTCTCTCTCTCTCTCTCTCTCTCTCTCTCTCTCTCAGTGAGCTAATGGCATTAAAGAGAACCAAATGCACCAAATTGTCAAAACCTTTTGAAACACTTTTTTATCCTTGGACCCTCCCATATGAGTTGCATGTAGACAAATTTGTTTTACCACATGCAAGCAATAATATTTGCCAATACAAGATTAATAGGAATTAAACCCTTATAATAATTCTATATTTTAGGAAAATAGGTCTAGTTTATTCCCAACATTAATTCAACAAACACAAAGTGATTTATGCTTGAAAGTACCTCCTTTAAATGCTCTTGCATCATTCCCTTACATCTTCTTGAAACTTGGTAGCTCAAATCTAATCACACATGCAAAAAGACCTTGAAAATTTGATTATTTTAGTTTTTGAACCACCTCATTCTTCGTTATGCATCAAAAGTTATGACCCTTTGAACTTTTGTGTATGTATATGTGAAAGGGCTACCCCCAACCATACCACACAAAATAAGCCACGTGGGATTTGGGGAGCCAAAATGTGGATGCAATAAGACATGTGGCTTCTTTTGTTTTGAGGGGAGGTGGATCTTTCACATATACATAGACAACACTTCAAAGTAGCGCTTAAGGAGATAGAGGTGCAGGATGCACTCAGAGTTGCAGGCCTGAGCAAAGTGGCCATGCCACTTGGACATGAAACTTTTGGCAGAGTTCCTCTAGGCATACAACATTAACACCAACTTGGGCATCTTGCGAGATGCAACAGGCACTCCCCAGCACTACCAAATAAATCAAGACATGGTATGTGCCACCTTCGGCCTGCCAGTCATCGGCGAAAAGTACTCCACAAAGAAGAAGATGGAGTCCCTTAGCAAGGTCTGCCACTATGACCGACAGAAGAGCAAGGGCCAAAATTACTTCGTTGCCATTCACAAGCCTGAGGTGGAAAGACCAACAAGAGCCTTGCAATGGCTAACACAAGTAAAGCACATAGACCACCATTATTCTGTCATCCCCAATATCTTGCTATGCTTGGTGGAGCCAAAGGTTACAATTTGGGCTGACTATTTCTACATCCAAATGAGGGACGACCTCAAGATGCACAGTGAAGTAATTAGCAACCCAATTCTCTATAGGTCAATTCTCTACTATTTGCTACAGTAGCATCCACAAGTCAGCTTCGAGTTCGCCAAAAAATTTGCAGGGACAGGTCCAGCGCAAACAGAGCCAGAAGAGATAGACGTCAAGCCCAAGCAAGCAAGGACAATGCTCAATACCACTTTGGCTGGTCATGTGTAACCAGACCCAAGCCAGTTGCTCGTGCAATACGAGGACCGCCAAATGCAAGAATTCATGAGCCAACAACTGTGACTCCAGTAGATAAAACCTCAGATCAGGAACAAACAAGTTTAGCCAGAGCCCACTAATTGAAGACCTCCCAGGTGACGAAATAGAAACCATTGGCCTCCATCCAAGAGCCCAAGCCACGTCGACTACTCTCGCTACGCCCTATGTCTCGGTCTCCACAATAGCCTAGGAGACCACATCCTTCACCACCGGCACCTCCTCCTCTCCATGGGCAAGCGTAACAGAGGCTCTGTAGTTTTGTAGCGCTCCCTAATATAGGGCACTAGGTGGCTATAGCTACATGTCGGACGAGCAACTCTCACATGCAGACCTGATGGAACAACACTTATTCAAAGCCATGGCATAGCTTCCACAGGTCACATGCAAAATTTTGCAAAGGAGGTAGGAACAGGTCTCACAGCTCTCGAAAAGTCTCCTTGAGGCACAAGTCTCTACATACGATAGTCACACCATAATGGTTACCGCCCAAGCCACGAGTCAAGCAGTCGTAAACAAAGCAGAAGGGTACCGTGCAAAAGATGAAGAGCTCGAGCTGGCCCTGACAAAGCTCAAAGATGACCTCACCATGAGTGAATCCTTGGTCCAAACCCTAATGGACCAGGTTGACAAGGCGAAGTCTGGCCTGCAAACAACGCTGGAGCAAAAAACGCAGGCAGAGGCACAATATGCTAGAACACGAGAGAGCCAAGAATGACAAATCCAATCTCTACAAGATCTCCTAGCATAGGAATGGGCACTGACAATGTCCCTCCAAGAAGAGAACGAATGACAGCGTACCCCCGGCCAATTAGAAGAGTCAGGTTTGGAATACCAAGAGGCAATAGGAGTTTCAGATGTATAGGGAGGTCTCTGCATAGTTCACCACATACAAACTCTCACCATGCACCATCCCCCATACACTCCAAGTTCACTTCAATGCACTTCACACACACAACCTCATCTTCCACCTAGACCTCAGAGCTCCACTTTCTCCTAACACTCTCCAAACCATCCTTCGCTATAACCCTGATCATTGTCGCCCCATCCTAGCCATGTCATATTTTGCATTAGATCTCCAACTCGTTTCTCTCTCTCTACTCTACCCCTCCAACCTCCAACTCTAGCCACCCATCCTATCCTTCTCAAATTCCAAGCCTGGTGCTGCATCATTAGTGAGTCCCTTAATTATCCAATGGATGATGAAGTGATGCAAATCACAAAGCCCGAGGAACTCATGCCATGGGTCTACACCCCCAAAAGTCTGCAAGTAGACATTAGTTGGATGGAGACCTATGGCCGAGCCTCTACAATCCAATCTTAAGGGCACATTGCAGCATTCTAGTCCACCACCTACAACCCCCTCAGCATAATAATCCTCTTCAATAGGGTGCTACAAGCTCTCCAAAACTCACTTGAGTCCTTGGTGAGCAATTTTGAAACAATTCATATAGCATACCCCGAGGAATTTGCTGAGGAAGAAGGCCAAGAAGCCATCGCCCTCTTTAATTCTACTGCCCCACCTGCCAAAATCCCACCACCACCTCCTTTGGATCCCACCCAACCCACCCAACAAGCCATCCAACATCCCCTCCCTCGGACAACACTGCCCATGTATTCTTCTAACACCTCTAACACCACCACCATATAGCATGGCACCTCCCCGTCCATTTCCTCTATAGATCCGGTCGACCTTCCTAATGTAGCCTTTAACACACTGCTCAAAATAGCCAATTTTGTCCAAGCGGCGGCCAAAGAGACAAAGCCAACATGCACTGTAGAGCTAGAACCCATGCCCATTGTAGATGACGAGGCATTGCCAGCTCCTCTTGCCCCCCTTGAAGATGTCCAATGGTGCCTCAACTTGCAGTCATTTCAAGAGCTACCAGATAGTGCACTAATGCATCATTGGAAGTGCCAACTTGAGGGCTCCCACCTCCATCTATATAAAATCCTAGAGGTGCAACCCCTCACACAAGTAATCACCTAGTCCTTTGATGACTGGCAATGCATGCATCCCAAGGACACAAGAGGAGGATACCTCGCCCTGGATGCTCTAGTCCCAATGACCGATGTAGATGCCGTCCTATAGCCACGATGGCGCCTTCCCTTCTTGAAGCTAGAAATTTTTTGGCAATACTATTGTAGTGCCCACATCAATTAATGAACCGATAGCTCCAGCAAAAGGACCCCAATATGTTGTACAACTTTCCAAAGTACAACTTCCCCAAAGAGATGACTCAGGAGGGTTTTTGCTTCCGCCTCGAATCCTTCAATGACACATACGACTCGGCAGTCATTGAAGTAGTAGTCCACTTCAACCACCTCCTCCTCTTACTCCTTTGCGATCTCCCAGCCCACAATCGCCCCATCAATGATCGCTTACACAATCTGACACAACAGATTGTCTTCAATCCCGACATCAGTCTTATGCATTTCTAAGACCTCCTCCTCTACCTCCGTGTTTGCAATCTCCACAGACATCACATCTGCATGTACGAGGATATGCACGCCACCCATTTTTGGAAGTATCACTTGTATCTCACTTGCCTCACTCCATGATAGCTGTATCGCTATGCAGCCCTACAGACTGTCCTCACCACACACCTCCTGTAGTGTGGCTGTAGAGGGTAGATCAGCAACAAGAAGAGGGGCATGTTAATATCCATAGAGTACACTCATTGAATGCAAGGTAATCAATGAGTAGAGGTGATTAAGCTTCATGATTTGGTTCAACGAAAATAGCCATGGAAGTAGTATAGCACAAACTCAAGGAGTTGATCCCCAAATACCCCAAGGCCAAAGATTCCAGGCAATGTGCCAAGTTATAGGTTCCAGCTACCACAATTATATGTTCCAGCTGCAAGCTGGGTTGTAGGTGAAGATCATCTACACTATAAGGTAATGCGATAGCCATGCACAAGAACTAGTGAGGTGGTCACATTATTCCATAGATCCCCGTGTGTCACACACTATATTATTATATAGTAAACATGTGGAGTGTTGAGCTATACATGGTGTTTGAAATGACTATATGCAGAGCTCCTGTGTCAAGCTCTAATGCGTAAGATCAAGACTCGATTGCAGTAATGGACTTCTTTGCAAAAGGAAAGAAATTGCTCAATAAGAAAAGCAACTAAAGGCCATCTCAAAGCAAAAGTTCTTGGAATTAATGCAACCATAGTCACATTGATATGAGAAAATGTGAGTACTTCTATTGCAAAGGACAATTCCCTTGCAACGTTAGGAAGAAGGTGGAGGACTTGAAGTATATAAGAACTGAAGCTAGCTCAACTATTATCAAGATAGATTCACTAGAACTCTTCTAGTGCTATAGCTATAAAGTCAGTTAAAAGTATTATTAGTAACAAAGACGTGTTAAAGATATTCAAAATAGAAAGGGATTACAGAGGATGTTAGAATGGTGTTAAGTCAATAGCCTCATGCACAAGACTTGGGGAGCTTTTGGGGGCATGTTGCATCATGTTGGTGGTTGAGATTTCGAAATGGGGGTAGGCTCACACTCTCAATTGGTTTTTTTGGTGTGTATTGATTGCAACACTGGCATAATCATGAGACAAAATTTGTTAAAACTTGCTGGCATAATTATTCTAAATGTTGTGCAAAGATCAATAGCGACACTCCATGAGCCTACATCCATTCTAAACACCATGTCTTGCCAATTCATTTAATAGCATCTAGTATACTTCATTTTAATAATCTCAATGCTTAGTTAATAAGTCATTAGTGTTACATTTGTGGTGGATCTAAAGACCCTATTGCTACTTGTGAGATGCTATACAACTCATTGTGCAAGTCCTTTACTTAAGGCTTGTACATTGCTTTGAGAGGGTTCGGATATATTTGTTCATATATGTAGCATCCATGTTGACAATCCCTTAAGGCACAAGTGCTCATTTTGAAGCTCCACAAAAATAGCTTGATTGTGTCACACACCATATTGTTGGAGACCAAGCCTTCTAGAAAATTCACTATCAATAGCTTATAATTTGTAATAGCATTTTGAGGAGAATGCTTGATAAAAGTGATCACTTCATGTACAATTGACAAATCCATTTTCTAATATATTCAATGGGGTGGGTTCATCTTGCAAGAATAGATATTAGCATTTTTAGAACGATTTGACATGCAGTGGAGCCATAATGTAAAGCCTTTTTTTAAATAGTAGTCTGCTTCCATCTCTTGCAAGCAACTTGTGACTATGTTGGTGACTTTAGTTGTGTGTAGTTTCAAAGTTTTTTTATAATTATGCCTTTGCAATTAGTTGAAATAAGGGACATGATTCAAACATTTATTGAGCATATTTTGGTTGGCTTCCAAAATCAATATCTATGGAGTCTCATCATCATGTCTTATTGAGTTCAAAAAAGGGAGAAAATCATAAAGATAAGAGTAGTTTTGGTTGTTAAAGTATGTAGTTTACAAATTTGTCATTGTTGTTGCTGACATGGAGATCGCCTTCATTCATACACCTACATATTGCCTTCAAATAAAAAAAGGATTCATTAGGTGTAACACGTGCAACATAGATGTCTTGGAATGCTTATTAGAACTTCTCTCGGGTTGTGCTTACAATAATTTACTTGACATTCTCTACCATAACATGTGATTGCCTCATAGCAAAACAACACTCATCATGGCCTTGATAAAGGCTTATATTGCACACAATTTCAACCACTCCCAAGAAAATAGGTCACTCCATTATTGACTACAATTTCTACGTCTAGAGTACTACTTTTTGACTACTTAACCAAGCTTCCTCTATACTTCATACCATATTCATTGTCCTCGGTTGTCCTCGGTTTACACACAAGCCTTTGCAAATTGTTTGAAGTGGGCCATAGGTCAATGCCAACTATTCACACTCTTCTCATAGATAAAAATTATGAGCCTCGAACTATATTTCCTTTGGTTGCAATGAAGCAAAAGCACATATACACCAGGTGGACAAAAGAATATGATGCTAAGCTGAATGATAGTCAAAAATTGCCCTGCATTGAGTGCAAGACATATTGCAAGTGCATTTGCTACCATGTACACTTTTGGAGGCTATTACTAGGAAAATATACAATATTACCATAGCTTCAAGAGAGGGAAAAGGAATGCCTCCATTTCTTCCCTTTCTTTTGCTAGATGTCAAATTACAACACAAACAAATCTCACCAAAAACAATAACCAAACCCATAGACCAAGGAAAGCAATCCAAAAATGGGAAAGGAGCCCTTCTGACAAACAACAAGTCTTGTATGCAAGAAAGGTTGAGGAACATTCCGAGAAACCATGTGTTTCTTGTGGGTGTTTAAAATTTTCTTGCAAACTAAAGAAATTAAATTTTAATACCAAACATATTGGACAATAAGATTTTGACACCATTAGTCATGTGCCTCTGGAATAAGAAATCATGTGCTCCTTATATGCAAAACAATTATAACTACATAAAGTCCCCAAATTTTGTACCTTGCATATACCTATGCCTCCAAAGAGTCATTACCCCTCCATGCTAAATAAGATTGAGGATCATCTTGTTGCAATATGCATTCCTTTTCCCCAAATCCATGAGCTAGCATATGAAGGTAAATTGGGCTACGTGGAAGCATTGCCAATGTTTTTGCTAATGATGATAGAGCACAATGATTGCTCCCAAGACTTCTAAGAGATAACAACACTACTATGGTTGAAATAAAACAATGATACAATACAAGGACAATTATAGAAGGGGCCTTATAAGTCTTGTTAGATATGCTCAATGGCCCACCTTCTTGGTAATCACCAGTGGTCCAAGGTGCTCAAGTTGTAAGGCCCCCATATGAGGAGAAGCCATGTGTGAGCCCAGGACATTGGATGGATCCTAACTTGTATGTCAGATGAGGTCTGTATTCCCACAAGAAAGCAAGAATACAGAAAACGCTCCTCTAGAGTTGGTGCATGTTGACTTGTGCAGTAAGATGCCTACACATGCCTTGGGGGGATCTTCCTATTTTTTATTGATCATCGACGACTATAGCAGGAAGATGTGGGTGTACTTTCTTCATGAAACGGCTCAAGCTTTTGGTATTTAATTGAAAAAATGGCTACAGCTTGTTGAAAATGAAACAAGGAGAAAAGTGAAGAAAATCTAATCAGATGGTGGTGGTGAGTTTGTTTCTATGGAGTTTGGAGATTTTTGCAATGCAAGAGCAAAGGGATCAAGCGACAAACGACATCACATATGCCTCAGCAAAATTCTGTTATTGAATGCCAAATGCAAACCACCGTGAAGATGGGGAGGTGCATGTTGAAAGGTGGTGGACTACTAAACCACTTTTGGGCTGAGGCTATCAATGCTACAGTTTACATCCTTAATTGTAGCTATACAAAGGAACTCAAAGGCAAAACACCACATGAGGCTTACAACAGTAAGAAGCCATCTGTCTCCCACTTTAGAACATTTGGGTGTGAATGCTATGCGCATGTACCAAACAAAGAGAGAAACAAGCTACAACCAAAAATTACTAAATGTATCTTCTTAAGCTATTGTGATGAGAAGAAAGCCTATAAGTTGTATGGCCGCCGACAGGCAAAGAAGATGATCGCGAGCCATGATGTGGTGTTCAGGGAGCAACGACATCCAATGGAGGCAGAGAACAGCTCTTCCACTTTATCATCAAGCAAAGAGGTAATTCACTATGGACCTATCCCAGGAGCTATAAAGGAGGAGGAAATATCAGATGATGAAGGTCTGAGTCACCAACCTGTTGTTACACCACCGGAAAAGCCATTGCCGCGATGGGTAAGGCAGCTCTACGACCATGATAACCAGATGCCTATGTCTATTGAGTGGCATGCAGATGGACCAAGGCGGTCTCAGAGAATCGAGGAGCAAAGGAGGGCTTCTACTCACATAGTCAATATGGCCTTGATGGTTGAGATTATTGCAGAAGTAAAGAAGCCTATGAGTTTGGAGGAAGCACTTGCAAACCGAGATTGGAAAAATGCTATGCACGTAGAATATGATAGCATCATGAAGAATGAAACTTGCAAGCTAGTGGATCAACCACCCAATAGAAGGGTTATTGGCACCAAGTGGGTTTGGAAGGTAAAGTACAAGGCCGATGGGACTTTGGAAAAGTATAAAGCCAGATTGGTTGCACAAGGATTTTCGTAGGTTGAAGGGTTTGATTTTTCAAGAATCTTTTGCTCTGACTGCCAGAATGACCACTATTTGCATAGTACTATCGGTGGCTGCTTATAAAAAGTGGCCAGTTTATCAAATGGATGTTAAATCAGCATTCTTGAATGGTGACCTCAAGGAGGTGTTGTACGTGGCTCAGCCACTAGGGTTTGAGGTCCCCCATTCTGAGAACAAGATATGCAAGCTAAAGAAGCTTTGTACGAGCTGAAACAGGCCCCAAGAGCATGGTACCAATGGATAGACAAATTCTTTCATAAATTAAACTTCAAAAGATGTGCCTCAGATGCTAACTTGTATGTGTACAAGAAAGGTGGAAAATCTACTATTATTGCTATATATGTGGATGATCTCCTTGTTATAGGTGACTATGAAGACATGATCCAGTAGACTAGAAAGGTGTTGAGCACTGAGTTTGAGATTGATGCACTATTGTTTGGGGATTGAAGTCTAGGCAAGATCTTCATCTCTCAGCAGAAATATGCAAGGGAGATCTTGAAGGCAGTTGCTATGTCCGAGTGCAAGGAGATAGCTACACCTATGGAGGTAAATGTGAGGCTGTCTATGGAGGATTCCTCACCACCAGCAGATAGTGGGAGGTATAGGAAGTTGGTCGACAGTCTCATGTATCTATGCAACACCAGACTGGACATCAATTTTGCTATTGGCGTTTTGAGCAAGTTCTCCCATAAGCCCCAAGAGAATCATTAGAATGCAGGGATGCAGGTGCTCGGGTATGTGAAGGGCACTCTTGATTATGGTATCACCTATGGTACATGCACTTCCTTGGCTGGTCATTGTGACTTAGATTGGGCTGGAGATGTTAATTCTAGGAAATCAGTTTCTGGATATTGTTTCTCTTTAGGTTCAGGTATCTTCTCTTGGATCAGTAAGAAACAACCAATAGTGGCATTGTCCTCTATGGAGGCTGAGTAGAAGGCAACATGTTTTGCTGCATGTGAAGGAGTGTGGCTGAGGAGGATCTTATGGCACATGGGAGTGCAAGAGGATGAGGCAACTATGCTGAGGTGCAACAATCAAAGTTGCATGGCCATTGCTAAAAATCCAATGTTTCATGCACGCACAAAACATATAGAGATTTAGTATCACTATGTGCATGATTTGATTAAGGACAGGATAGTGGAATTGGTCTACTATCCAACAGAGAAAAATGGAGCAGATATCTTCACCAAGGCACTCGAGAAGGAATAGCTTCAAGGTCATCTTTAGAGACGTGGCATTGGGCCGAGAAGGTAGTTCACCTACGGGTTGACATTGAGGGGGTGTTAGATATGCTCAATCCCCCACCCTCCTAGTAACACCACTAGTAACACCAGTGGTCCAAGGTGCTC
The DNA here is from genome assembly GCF_047967505.1 of Dipteris shenzhenensis. Taxonomy (NCBI): domain Eukaryota; kingdom Viridiplantae; phylum Streptophyta; class Polypodiopsida; order Gleicheniales; family Dipteridaceae; genus Dipteris; species Dipteris shenzhenensis. The sequence goes on from NC_141601.1 coordinate 19,492,833, forward strand.
AAGTTGTAAGGCCCCCATATGAGGAGAAGCCATGTGTGAACTCGAGACATTGGATGTGGATCGTGACTTGCATGTCAGATGAGGTCTATCAATGAGACCATTGATGGTAGAAAGGTGATCTATGTGAGTATAGCCTATGGGCTAGGCAAGGTAGGTAAGTTGGTAGCACAATGAGGCACATTGTCTTGATTGTGTGGGAGTCCCTTGCTCTCATTGGGGTTTGGGGAATATTCCTTGAATATTCCATGGACGACTAGTCAGTTCCATCGACTAGGTTGACTGGTCGGCTCCACTGACTACATTGATATAACTACCGCCCTCATAGCTATAAAGAGGTGACCTTCCCAGTCCATTACATCAAATCAAATCAAATCTTCCTGCTAGTATCTCTTCACCTAGTATTTGTCTAGATCGCCATCTAAGCTCCAATGTGGGAGTGCAAGGGTGGATGGAGCCATCATCTGTACTACATCAGTATTGAAGGAAAATTTTATTCGTCTCCAATTTGTTGTGTACTCTCTATTCTTTGTTGAGTTTTTATTCCATTGCGCCATGTAATTTAACAAGTCCTACCTTAACAATTTGTGAGTGCTCCACAAGCATCTAGCTTCAACAAGCAAGCAGGACAGCAGCTCTCCTACAACTCCTACAACGACTTCTTCCTCAAGCACTCAACGACAGCTCCTCACAATAGTCTTGACTCCTACATAGTGGGGGACTCCCGCTCCAAACTCTAGTCACAAGCTCTAGTAATTAGGCAACTAAGGCCTCAATAAAAAGGGTGACCTCGACAGATCATTCACGACCTCCTTGGAGTGGTACAGATCTCAGAACCAATAAGAACCCACAGCAAAGACTATCAACTAGTCTAGCTTTGAGACTAAGGTGACCTCCACTGCACCGCATCTCCTACAAAGCCCAGCCACACAACCTCCAAGCCGAGCAGCCAACCACTGCACCAATAACTCTGAAGGAAGCCAAAGTGCCAACGACCCTTGTAGCTCCAAAGCAACATCTACTTCAATGCTCTTCACCGATTGAGCCTCCTATGATGACCAACTAGCTCCCTCACCTCCAGTAGCCGTTCGATGCGACTCCTTCAACGGGCAATAGCTTCAACAACCTTGACTCTTAGATAGGCCAGCTCCTTCCATCAGGCTGTGGACCAGTCTCTATGCCTCAACAACAAACACCTCAGCCTTCAAGGACAAGTACAACAACAAGCTTAGCACCCGCAACGCGATGCCCATGGATCTCTTTAGCCTCTAAGGCTCAATCGCCATGACAACCAACCTTCCACGACCAAGTGGCTATTAGTGGCTCAATGCACCAAGCTTCTCCAAACGAGACTACAACAATAGCTCCGTCTCCAGCATAGCGCCATCCGCCAGAGCCCATGTAGCTACACCACCAACATGGTCGAGAGGAGTAGAGCATCCAGGCTCTACGACAGTGAGCTGCCAAAGCCTTGCTCCCGCCAAGCTTTAATAGCACTTCATAGAGACTTGCTACCCATCGAGCCATCCACCCACGACACTCAACAGTGCACCTTCCTCGATGAGCCTGCTAGCTACAACAAAATCATCGATTTTCGTTGACAATAACGGAGAAGACGATGGAATCTCAAAGATTCCATCGGCATCTCCGAGATTTTGTCTTGCCACATCATCTTTCGTCTGCCATGTCAACAAGCCCCGCCTAGTGCCATGTCACCTTATCCACCTACCACGTGTCATCACACATTATCTACCACGTGTCATCCCTATCCATCTGCCACATGTCACACCCTATCCTCTTGCCACATCAGCATCTTATCTACCACATCATCATTGATTACCATGTCATCAATGACACATCATCTGCCACATCACTAGTGACATGTCATCTGCCATGTCACTAGTGCCACATCATTTGCCATGTCATATGCCATGTCACTTATGCCACATCATCACTACCATGTCATCAGTGTCACATAATCATTGCCATGTCATCTATTGACATCATCTGTGCCACCTCAGCATAGAGCTCCACTCGCACAACTCTTGCTAGGCACAGTGCCACATCATCACTACATGTGACCCACAATGACACATCATCATTGAGCACCATTTGCACTCCTTTTGCCCCTCCACCTAGATCGTCATATCTCTTGATCTAGGAAGAATTTGAGGGTGCTCCAAAAAGGAAAGTCGCTCGTTTTTTTGTGCTCTACGCGTCGTCACATCATGCACACATTTTGGCACAAGTTACACTCACATTTGAGCCCCATCAACAAAACCACTTCCTTTAGGCACATTTGCCTCTACATCGATGCATCTGACCCAGCACTTAAAAAGAACAAAAGAAAAGGAATTATTTGTTGTTCTTTCATCGATCGACGGTTGGTATAGATCTAGATCAGAGTAGACTAGATCGCCATAGAGGGGACGCTTTGAATTTCCTCAAGTTGCCAATCTAAGCCATGCCCAAAATTCTTGACTAGTACCTACTCGGAGTTAGTCACATGCTCACATATGGTTTCACATCATCACATTACCTAAAACCTTACGTTCATCAGTTCAATGAGCAGACTTCAGAGAGTATAGAGGTATTGCAGATTGTTTCAGTGGGCAAATAGCACTTGATTTCACACACACATGCCACCATTGTAAAGCCTATTTGGCTATCTCACGGCATCGTGCACATCATTTCAGCCTTGTAAAGCCTCTTGGCTATTCTCGGCATCATAGCCACAACCCTTGTAATACAGATCAGATTTTATAAATTGCAGTTTGATCTTCACCGATGATTCAGAGATTTCACTTGGCATAGTCAGTATATTTGTAGTTGATTCATACAGAGATTTTCACGACACTTTTGAGTACATTTCTTGCAAAATGTCTACAACTAGCAACCTCAATCTGGAGGGATCTGCTAAGTTAGACAACTCCAATTATGGTACATGGAAATGTCAAATGGAGACCATTCTTGTACTTTAGGACAAATGGGAGTATGTTGATGGGTCTACACCTAGACCATTGGACGGTCCACTAGTAGCTCTACTCCATCTGTTGTCACTGTTGGATAACTGAAAGGAAAGCAAAGAGTGGACACAAACTCAGAATACTTGCATTACTTGCTTGTAGAATGAAGAAGAGTGAGGTCCTTAAGTAGGCACCTCATACATGCTCACTGACATCACTGATGACTTCAGAGCTCCACAATCATCTCCTCAATCTGCTCCTAGATTCTCTCAATCATCCTATGTGGCTCTTCCACCACCTAACTGTGCTTGTGGGCACCTAACTGTGCCTCTAGCACTCACACATAGAAACCAAGGTGTGCCTGAGGCATACACCTTGAGATATCCCAACAAACCCCCCCTCAAGGGAATGCCTCAAGCTATGTCAAGGATACATCTAGTCTCATAGTTTCTCATGCCATCTCATGGTGGTCAAGGATTAATCTATGGCTAGGTTCTCATGCTAGCAAGGGTTCCCTTGGGTGTAAGGTAAACAAAAAGGGATACAAAAAAGACCTTCCAATGGTTATCTCCCCTGCATGTACATGCACACAATGTCTGCAGGAGGTACCATGGAGCAAAACATACACATGGCCTACATCATAAGGTGACCAGAGGTGTTTACAAAACACACAAAACACAATAGTTTATTTCATTCATTTTGGAGGACTATCCAAGCTGAGTACCTTGACATAAAAAGAGAGATCTAGAGCATACATAGAGATGATTAAAATGCATAATCTTCATGGGATGCCTCATCTTGTGGAGGCTCAACTGAAAGTAGATTTGCATTTTCTTTCTTTGCTTTGGCTCTGCAAAACTTCTCATTATGGTTGTTCTTGCCACAGTGCTTGCATGGATTAATTTTGAAGCAGTCCTTTGAAAGGTGATTTGTCTTTCCACAGTGATTGCAAGGAGTATACTTGCCCTTCTGGACTTTTATAGCATAAGCAGTGTCATTGCCTTTCCTGAGCTCCATATGCCTTTCTTCTTCTTGGAGAGCAGAGATAATACCTTCAAGATTAGGATTAGGAAGAATTTTCAAAGTGGTAACTATGTGATCATAATCTTCAGGCATGCTCTTAAGTAACACTACCATAGCATCATCTGGAGAAATAGAAGAGTTGATAGAAGCTAATTGAGTCATAAGACTCCGCATATAGTTGACATGAGCTGCCAAAGTAGTACCACTAGCCATCTTCAATTCAAAGAAAGAGATTTTAAGTGATAGTTTAGAGATGTGAGAGCTAGCACCAAAAATCATGTCAAGCTTCTGCCAAGCTTCTGAAGGAGACTCTAAGTCAGAGATATGGTGAATATAATCATCTCCTAAAGCAAGAGCAATGATACCATATGCTTTTTCTTCTCTAGCTGGATCCCTTGTTGCTGGTCATGTCGGAGTTGAGGATTCTCCAGCATTGGAGGCTGTAGAAGAAGCGGTAGGAGTAGGTTTGACAAGTCCCCATAAGTTCTCCCTCATCAATGCAAATTTCACCTTCATCTGCCATGTGTGGAAGCCCTTTCCATTGAACTTCTCTAGATTCAATAGGGTAGCCATGAGAGGGTCTAACCCAGATATTGGGTAGTGTCTATCTCTCTTACAAGGCAAAAAATAACTCAAAGACTTCCAAAATATGAGCACTTGATGTAGCAAAGACTAGTGACCAATATTTAATCAATGATGCTTCTTCTTACATGCTTCATAGAAGTGGCTAAAATGAATACTTTCCAATCAAAACCAGGTCTAGCAATTAAAAACAGAACTGAAGCCACACTTGTACTAAAGTTATTGAAAGTTTCAAAAAACCAGAAATGCTAGAGTAGCATTTTATGTAGCATCATCTTCAAAAACTTGTCCAAAACTGTCAAAACTAAAAGGCTGAACTTGGAGGGCTTGTAGCTCACTCTTCAAAGCAAGGAAAAGAGGGCTTTCTAAATCAAAAGAAAGCTCATATACTAGAGAGGGTCCAGCACAGAGGTTGGATGAAATGGTGCGCACTTTTGCCCGGGAGAGTTACTACAGGCTGAACCTGAGTTTTGACGATTTCTCCCTCGTTACTAAACCAATTGACCTGAAAAATGGCTCAAAATCTTCGTCTTGAGGTCGCCCATCTACTCCTAAGAGGGCTCAGGCAATGGCAGAGCAAGCAGGGAGTATTGAGCAACAGAAGAAATTCGCTCTTTGGAGAATGGCAGCCAACAGAGACGTTTTTTCTTCAACTGCTTGCAGATGGAAGTTCGCCCATACTAGAGGAGTTTCCAGCTCAGAGGGTTTGGGCAATGGTTGTTTGTAGGCGGAGAACCAAGCTCTCTAAGATTTTGGGAAGAAGGAGGAAGATGGGGAAGAAGAAGATGAAGAAGAAGATGATGATGTGGCAGAAATGGGCTCAAGGGGGATCAAAGGGCTCTGATACCATGTTGGATAACTGAAAGAAAAGCAAAGAGTGGACACAAACTCAGAATACTTGCATTACTTGCTTGTAGAATGAAGAAGAGTGAGGTCCTTAAGTAGGCACCTCATACATGCTCACTGACATCACTGATGACTTCAGAGCTCCACAATCATCTCCTCAATCTGCTCCTAGATTCTCTCAATCATCCTATGTGGCTCTTCCACCACCTAACTGTGCTTGTGGGCACCTAACTGTGCCTCTAGCACTCACACATAGAAACCAAGGTGTGCCTGAGGCATACACCTTGAGATATCCCAATAGTCACAGCACCAGCAATGGGATCTACAATGGCATCCACAGCTACACAAACAGTTTCCGCACTAATAGCAGATCCTACCATTGCCCGAGCTCAGGCAGAATGGGATAAGAAAGACAAGTATGCCTATCATCTGATCAAGCAGAATGTCCAAGATGTCATGCTAGGATAGCTCAACACAGTCAAGACATCGAAAGAAGCATGGGATATGTTTGTAGCTCTCTACGAGTCCAAGAACACATCTAGGATTCTCACCCTGAGAAACCAAATCAACTAGAGTTTCCACAACAGTAGCAAAACTGGTCATGCTTATGTACTCTGCATAAAAGACTACAATAATCAACTTGCAGTAGCAAGAGAGACTATGAACCCCATAGAAATGGTTCTAGTCATTCTGAATGGACTAGGAGAGGGATACGAGAATCTAGTCTAGAGTATTGCCATCCAACAGCAAATTCAGACACTAGAAGAACTTCAGTCAGTCCTACTTGGTGAAGAACTCAATACTCAAGCTATTCTAGTACGTAAAGGTCATTCTAATGATCAGGCATTCACAGCTTCAGATAGAAGAAGAGGCAGAGGCAGAGGCAGAGGCAAAGGTAGATCATATCAGAAAAGTGGTCATCATCAGCAACAAAATCAAAGCTAGCATCAACATCAGCATTAGCATCATCCTCAACAACATTAGAATCAACAAAGAGGAAATCATTCCAACCAAGGAAGATTTCAAGGACGAGGGAATGCATCCACCAACATGTCAAACATTCAATGCAATTACTGTCACAAGTTTGGACACTATGAAAGAGATTGCTACAAGAAGCAGTATGACCAAGGCAATCAATCCAGTAGTAATCGAGGGAATTCCCGAGGCAAAGGAAATCATCATGGTGGACATTCTAATCACATTCATTTTGCAAATGAACATGAGAATATGTTTCTTGCAAGCGAGGAAATGCATCAAACTAATATAGTGTACTCAGACACACTGATTTCAATCCCAAAGAGGATTTTAGCTATCAAGTTAACCAAGTGGAATAGGATCCTTGGTACATTGACAGCGGTGCATCATCTCACATGACAAATCATCAGGAATGGTTCACAGAAATGAAGCCATTAGAAGGACAGAAAAATGTCATCTACACAGTACATAATACACCGAATCTAGTTCAAGGGACATGTCTTATCCCTATGAACAATTTCACTAGTACGAAAGGATTGGTGAAAGATGTGCTCTATGTTCCAAAGCTCAGCAAGAACCTTTTGTCAGTAGGTCAAATGACGGAACACAATTACAAGTCATCTTCAACAGTGATGAATACACTATCAGAGACAAATCCAAAAGATGTCAGCTAGTAGCAAAAGGTGTCAAGGAAGGATGCTAATACAAAATGCTAGCTATAGTACCAGATAAGCATGCCATGTCAGCTCAACCGCAACAGATGCCACTATCTACAAAATGGCACAAGAGATATGGTCATGTCAACTTCAAGTACTTGTTAGATCTCAGGAATCAAAGTATGGCAATTGGGATTCTGAAGCTACGGTTTCTTGGAAAAGTGTGTGAAGCATGCTGCTTCGGCAAACAAAAGCGAACCAACTTTGGCAGAAGTACCTCTCGTACACGAGGTATTCTTGATTTAATTCATACAGATGAATGGGGTTATGCCCAGACCCGTAGCATCAATGGTTCACTTTACTACTTGACTTTCATCGATGACTACAGCAGATATTGTTGGGTCTACTTTCTGAAAGAGAAATCTGAAGTGTTTTCGAGATTTCAAGAATTCAAAGCCATGGTAGAAAACTAGACAGGCAAAAAGATCAAGGTCATGAGATCAGATAGAGGAGGTGAATACATGTCTTCAGCATTCATGAACTTTTGCAAAAATCATGGCATTTGAAGACAATTCATATGTGCAAATACTCCTCAACAGAATGCAAGAGCTGAAAGGAAAAATGGGACTTTAGTAGACAGTGCTAGAGCAATGCTTAGTGAAAAGCATCTTCCGAATCAGTATTGGATAGAAGCAATAGCTATAGCAAACTACTTGCTTAATCGGCTTCCTACCGAACCGATACAAGGTATGAGTCCTTATGAAGCATTCACTGGACATAAGCCACACATCGGGCATCTCTGCATATTTGATTGCATAGCATATGCCCACATACATGATGATCATTGCAGGAAATTGGATGCGAAGTCATGCAAATGCATCATGGTTGGCTACAGTGAAGAAAGAAAAGCATACAAATTGTATGATCCCATCAACCGCAGGGTCATTATCTCCAGAGATGTATTCTTTGATGAGGAATCAGAATGGAAAACCTCACCTACACAGGAGATAGAAGCATCAACTTCACAGTCATCTACAGAATAGGTTGATGAAGAAGAGCAACAATTGCCAACAACACCCCAAGCAGAGCCATAGCATCTCAGATAGTCTACTAGGAAAAGCAAACCACCAGCCAGATTGACATATTCTCAGAAAGGCAAAGCAATTCAGGTGGAAACCACCAACTATGCTCTTATGACTACCATCATGGCTACAGAAGAGCTAGTGTACTTCGAAGATGCAGTAGACAAGCCAGAATGGCAAGCTACTATGAATGAAGAAATGGATGCTTTGTATAAGAATAATTCTTGGAAATTATGTGACCTTCCACCAGGAAAGAAGGCCATGGATCTTCTTGGACTGACCCATAACATTAGCAATGCTACCTTCTTTTTGGAGAATATGTGCTGCTATGAACCCAAATAACCAATGTGTCAAAATGGTGAACTCTTTAATAGGATATGCACAGGAAAGCACATAAATGGTGACCTCACTCACTTGAATGAGTCGTCTTTTCATGTGTCCTTCCAAAAACGAAATCATAGTATACCTCTTCTACACGAACCTGCAATGGATAATCATAATCATGATGTTTTCAACATTCTTGATACTCCTCCTCACATCCTTCAAGCAATTGATGTTAGACATAGAACTTGTAGTAGCAAAATAATAAAAATCCCTGACACAGCACAAAAGCCATAGGATACCTCTATCTACAACTTAGCCTCAAACAAGCCTTAAACTTGGCCTGATCATGGAAATTTTCCTAGGAATTCTTGACATCAATGATGGCATGGTAAATGGCACAAATAAAATCTTTAGGCATTCATAAAGAAACACACAATGGCACATCATTGAATTGGATTCCATCCCAAACACACCAAAAACCAAGCCAATACAACAACAAATTCATGTATCTATATAACACTCCATATGTAGGCTCCACTTCAACAAATAAATTATGTGTTCCAAAATGGAAGAAACCGTCTTCATACTATATGTTGCACATGACTCCCCATCTAGCAAGCTATAGAGAGAACCATTCATTGTGGACAAGGCCTTTCGATAAACTAACTAGACTTTGATCCATCAAGCACGTAGCCTTTTCTACACTGCTCTATCCCAAGTGCACTATCCATCAAGCCTTTTTCTCTTGCAGCAACTTGAAAGTAAGCACATTAAGGTGGACTTAATAGTGCTCCAAAAAATGGAAAATAAGTCATCATGTTCTTCACCATTACAATAGATTGACTTCTCAATTGATGAAAATGATACACCATCCATGCAACCCCTCAATATAGTATCATTTTGCAAACATGAGGTGGACATCCTCTTAAGGAAAAGTAGTTTAGTAGCAATAATAATTTGTCTACAAGAAAATGCCAACAAATCATGTATCTCTTCCACCATTTCATTGCATTTGTAGAATGCAAGGCTTAGGAATTGCAACGTAATACTAAAAAGAGCTCAAATATTTAAAGGAGGACTACTCCTTCCAAGAAGGTGTCAAATTCTTGATAATTGTATTCCAATCCCAAAAATAACAACTTCTGGCACTACCAAATGTTTACAAATCCATAAAGATAAGAACAAACATTCTCCTCTATACCCTGCATCAACTACTCTTGGCATTAAGCCCAAGAACTCTAATATACATTTTGGGTGACTTCAACATCAACATCAGCACTAATACCACAAATGACACACAATTTTACCATCTCATAATGGTGCACAATATGAAACAAGTGATTGACACACCAAAAACAATCCATGGGTAACCTTGGACCACATCTCGATGTGAACACTACCACCACAAATAGGTGGGTTTGACTTTTTGGTGAGGGTGCATAAAAAATGGCAAGCACACCCTCTCTCACCTCTCTCTTTCTCCTCTCTCTCCTCTCTTAATCCTCTATATTATCTTATTTATCCTCTTCTCCACTCCCCTTCTCCTATTTTCTCTCTCTTCTCTTATCCACTCCTCTCCCCTCTTTTCCTCCCTTTTCTATTGCCCTCCTCCCAATCTATGCAGTCTCTCTATGACCCCCAGTACCTCTTTTCCCCCCACTCTGTGCCCTCTCTCTCTCTCTCTCTCTCTCTCTCTCTCTCTCTCTCTCTCTCTCTCTCTATCTATCTCAACTAATGTAATCAAATACATAGTATGAGAGCCAAAGACACCAAATTATGTCCTCTCTCCTCTCTCTTCTTCTCCACTCCCCTTCCGCCTTTTCCTCTCTCTCCACTCCTCTCCCCACTTTCCCTCTCTTTCCTCTCTCCCCCCCTCCCAATCTACTCTCTCTCTCTCTCTCTCTCTCTCTCTCAACTAATGTAATCAAATACATAGTATGAGAACCAAAGACACCAAATTATGTCCTCTCTCCTCTCTCTTCTTCTCCACTCCCCTTCCGCCTTTTCCTCTCTCTCCACTCCTCTCCCCACTTTCCCTCTCTTTCCTCTCTCCCCCCCTCCCAATCTACTCTCTCTCTCTCTCTCTCTCTCTCTCTCTCTCTCTCTCTCTCTCTCTCTCTCTCTCAGTGAGCTAATGGCATCAAAGAGAACCAAAGGCACCAAATTGTCAAAACCTTTTGAAACACTTTTTTATCCTTGGACCCTCCCATATGAGTTGCATGTAGACAAATTTTATGCATCAAAAGTTATGACCCTTTGAACTTTTGTGTATGTATATGTGAAAGGGCTACCCCCAACCATTCCACACAAAACAAGCCACGTGGGATTTCGGGAGCCAAAATGTGGACACGATAAGACACATGGCTTCTTTTGTTTTGAGGGGAGGTGGCTCTTTGACATATACATAGACAACACTTCAAAGGGTCTTAACATTTGATGCATAACTCAAATTGAGGTGGCTTAAAAAGAAAAATTACTCAAATTTTCAATCTCTTTAGTTAAGTGCTTAAATTTTAGATTTGGAAAAATATTTGTTGGAAAATGTGGTATAGTGCCACGTGTTACCACCGGGATGCACTGGGTTTGGGGGTCTGCACTCCCTACCCCATAGCTATGCAGAGCCTCCCCTTCACCCAGAAAGAGCTAGGTAGGATGCCATTCTTCCCTTCTTTAAATCCAAGGTTCACAAAATGTCACAATTGCCTATGGGATGAATCCCCAAGGCCTTTTGGCCCTTGTCACTATGTGAGATAATGAGGCTCCAAGCCATTTTGTTTTTTAGTATTTCTCACAAGGTTCCAAGGTGCCACAAGGGGGGTTTGGACCACACCCAAGGGCCCCAAGCGCCATATTCCAACAACCCCCAATGGTCCAAACATCACGAGTGTGAGTGAGATGGCTAACCAAACCCATCGAACACCCACACAGGGAAAGATCTGCCAATCAAAATCTAACCACCCACACAAGGCAAGGTCAATCAAAAAACAGTGAACCAAACAAGGCAAGGTCAACCCAGCAAATGTCATCTAGTACAAGGGCAGTTCATGAGCCAATAGCATTACATTTAATTCAATAAAATAGGCCATCAATACCCATGCTAGTTGCCTTTCAAATTTGTTCTCAGTTGAAGTCTTCCTTCAAAACATACGTCACCTGCATTCATAGTGCACATGGGCCACCAAGTCCCACACACACATAGTCACATAGTTACCAATTGTCTTACCGCCAATAGAACACAATGCACATAGTCCATAGAGCCATGTAGTACACTTGTCAAGGATTGCACGGTATTCTTGAGACACCCCTGCACTGATATATGTTGGAAAACATCGCTGTTGCCACTGGGATGCACTGGGTGTGGGGGTCCTCACTCCCCACCCATAGCCATGTAGAGCCTCTCCTTCACCCAAAGGAATGAAGGAAAGGGGTTCTTCCCTTCATTATATCCAAGTTTCATAGAATGTCACAATTTCCAATGGGATTAGTGACTAAGGCTTTTCACCATGTGGTTCCCACTCCCTTATTTTTCCATATTTCTCAAAAGCTTCCAAGGTGACACAAGGGGGATTTATACCACATACAAGGGTCCCCAAGCCCCATATTCCAACAATATTAAAGGCCTATTCAAATATGCAAGATTAAGCGCATGTATGGAAATGATGCAAGAGCACTTAAAAGTGTGTGTGTGTGTGTGTATGTGTGTGTGTGCACAGATGTGCACGCGTGTGTACGTGCATGTATTTGTGTGTGTGTGTGTGTGTGTGCATGTGCACGTGTGCGTGTGCCTCTATGCGTGCCCCATCTCTCTCTCTCTCTCTCTCTCTCTCTCTCTCTCTCTCTCTCTCTCTCCCTCCCTCCCTCCCTCCCTCCATTTCTCCCTCTGTCCCTCCCTCCTTCCCTCTCTCTCTCTCTCTCTCTCTCTCTCTCTCTCTCTCTATTAATCTGAGCGTTGGGGTATACATCTAGAATATCATGTCTCTTCCAATGCTTCTCAAAGAAGTGTGCGTGAAAATTGCCTCCAGGATTGCCTAAAGAATTTTCAATCATGCTTTTAGTGATGGTAATCTTCTGACCTCGACAGAATATTTGTCCTTAGTTCACATTCACCTCTTGTACCAACCTGTTGAAGTTGCTAAGAGTGTCCAAACTAGGCTTTTGAGGAGCGAGTGAGGATGTCATGATTTCAAGATCACGGGAGAAGAGGCTCTCGTGCTATGCTGTAGGGGGGAGGAAAGAATGTGTGAGGAGCTCCTGAACTATGCCAGGTCCATTACAAGACGGGATAGAAGTTGCAAGAAGAGTGCAAGGGAGATAGAAACAGTCGAGAGGGATAGAAGATCAAATAGTAAAGGAAATGGAATAGTGGAGGCTTGAGTTTGCAGTCCGAGTGCAAGGGAGAAAGAAATGGTCAAGAGGGATAAAAGACGAAACAGTCAAGGGAATGGAATAGTGGAGGCGTAAGCTTGTAGCCCACCAACTACAGTGTCAAGGTAAGAGCCATCGCGGTGGTTGGCCCAAATTTTGATTAATTCAAGGTAGTAGTACTACCTTGCATGGTAATCAGTGATTAGAGGTGGTGGCATCTAAGATTACCAGCCACGTCTATGGTGGCAGCTAAAATTCCATTGAGCTAGCAGTTAATTACCAACCATTGTAGTGGCTTGCAATTACTCACCTTCCAGTTACCACCACCAGCCTTGAATGCATAAATTACCAATCATTGGGCTTGCATGCTCAGTAGAGAACTAGAGTAGATGGTAATGAGTTACTAGAGGTGATTAGGATTCTTGGTTTACTTTTGTAGTAATTACTTCCAGGTGGTGGTGGCTCTCATCAATCATGTCTGTGGTGGCTAAGCTGACACTAGGCTCGTAGAGCTAATTAACAGCCACTGCAATGGCCTGTAGTTACTCACCTACTAGTTAGCACCATCGAGCTTGCTTGCATGATTACTACAAGTGTAGTAAATTACCAGCCACCAAGCTTGCATGCTCAATAGAGTACTAGAGCGCATGGTAATGAGTGATTAGAGCTGATTAGGCTTCATGATTTACTTTTGTGGTAATTACTGCCCGGTGGTGGTGGCTCTCATCAGCCATGTATGTCATGGCTAATATTCCACTAGGCTTGTAGTTAATTACCAATCACCTCAATGGCCTGCTCACCCACCACCGAGCATCTGCTTCATGATTACCAGCCCATCTGGGGTGGCGCCTAATATTCCACCACGGTGGCCTACAAATTACAATTAATATGGATGGAACCACAGGCTCCAGTCACCATGGTGGCTCGAACTTTATAATATATAAGATCCGTGGAATTTGGCATTTTACTATGTTGCTCTCATCTGCCCGCGGTCTGCTACTTTGATCCACACACCCTCCTCTATCTCTTTTTCACCCCTGCTCTACTTTGCTCTACGCTCCCTCCAACTCTTGTCACTCATGTACTACCCTGCTCACCTATTGCTCACCCACTCACCTTCACCATGCCTACTACGACCCCCCCTTGATGCAATGTGATCCCAATGTTATCTACCTTCTCATATAAGGTGATTGCATTGCACTCACCTGGAGTAGAAATGATGGCACTAGTGGTTCCCATGGTTGATTCCCCCCATATTTGCATGTCACCACCTTAGATGACATGCTCACTTCTGGCCTCTTTATGGTTGTGTATGGGTTCCCCCTAGATGTCAACAAAGGCCTCAAGATTTCATAATAGAGTACTCTCAACTTGTTGGGGGGGCCCTAATTCTTATTCTTGGCAATGTGCTAAAAAGTTTTAATGCAACAAGCTGGGCTGGCGGCAATATTGAGTTGTATAAATTTCCTCTTGCTCAATGACGCTCATAACCACTCAACAATGGCTGGATGTAATCTTTTGGCCTCTAAGGCTCTCAACGATCTTTTGGCTCGCTGGATGTAATGTTTTGGTCTCTAAGGCTCTCAGCACTTGCTGAGCTTTTATTACATTTATGTAATCTCTTTTTGTTTAATATAAGGCTCTCAAAATGCACTGCTATTAAGTTTTATATTTGAATGGTTATGGTCACTAGCTGTAATCTTTTGTCCTTTAAGGCTCTCAGCAATTGCTAAGTTTTTATAAATGTACGATCTTCTGTTCGATTTTTGCTTAGTATAAGTTGTTAATTTTTGTATAACCAATTATTGGATGTAGATGTACATTATAAAATCTTTTGCTGAAATTTCACTCGAATTGTTGTTGATTATCTGGAGGGCTCCACTAGGCCTCTAGTCACCACAGTGGCTCGGAATACTTTTGCCCTTATTTATATTTACTGCAGCAAGGACTAAAATACCAGTAAAGCAGGACTACATTTTCCTTGGTTTAGGACCAAAATAGGGCTAAAATAGCTCCAATGACACACCGTTGTGGTTGCATGGAGATAAATCTAGAAAAATACAATTAAACTTTTAAAAAATGCAATTGATGATATGACCCTTGAGGGGTCCCCTCTAGGAGCAAGGGCCATATCGACATGCAATATACAATATCCAGGATGCCACTAGACAGATATGGCATGTCGATATGGCCCTTGCCCTAGAGGGGACCCCTCAAGGGCCATATCCTAAATTTCATTTTGCTTGGTTGCACAAGGAAATACATTTCTCTTGGTACACAAATATATAACCTCAAGAACGAACATGGTGGCTATCATAGATCTCCTTCTATTTGCTACCGTGGTGGTTGTTATAGACCTCCTCTTGTAATACGTAAAAATAGGTAACGGAGCTATGACTCCAAGAACCAGCACGGTGGTCGCTCCAAGATAACCTTGAATTCTGGGCAATGACAGGTCGTTAGGCCAGAGACTATGCTGAGGCGATGTTTAAAATTATAGATTGCGTCTCATTATTATGCCAAAAACTAGCGCAATGGCCTCTCGAATCCACAATCTATGATTTGCTGGGCACGCTGCCCAATGGTAGGTGGCAAAGCTGTGGCAAAAGGTTGTGTGGTGAGAGGTGGTCAGGCTAGAGACTGCGCTACAGTGGTGTTCAAAATGATAGATTGCGTCTCATTATTATGCCAAGAACCAGCACAACAGTCTCTCTAAGCCAATCTTGAATTTTAATGATCTGCATGGGCGTGCTACCTAGTGACAGGTGGCAAAGCTGCGACAAAAGGATGCATGATGAAAGGTGGTCAGGCCAGACACTACGCTATGCCAGTGCAGAGATGCACGATGTAGTGCAAAGTTGCCGTGTGTCCAGTTTCACAGTGTTCAGAATGAATAGATTGCGTCTCATTATTATAGAAGTGCGGCATCATGACATCAGGATAATTTCCACAGGTCTGCACAAAATTCAAAATTTCACCCAAGAGTGTGTCATATCGCGGCCCCAAGTGGCTCCGAAAATAGTTTCGTGATTGGCTACAGCCAAGCAAACATTGACCCTTTTTATATTGTAATCTCCCTTGATTTTACTAATAGATTACCTTTTCCCGCAAAAAAAAAAGTGTCTCATAAGAAAATGATTATTATTTTAATTAAAGCTTTCATATTGGATTATTAATCGACATATTACTAGAAGTTCTAAGGTTGTTAAAGTTAAATTATAGGTGGTTTTGAATGAATTTATAATACGAGCAGTATGGCCCGTCAATGTTGGGCTAGAGACCAACTTCACTGAGTCTCAAGGTGGGATCTTAAAATGCCTTCCATTTAAAAGATAAATAACAAGTTGCAAGACCCCCTCCAGCATAGGCTCTGCTTGGCTTGGGTCTATGAGTAGATTTGGCTAGACATGTGGTTGAAATATGTTATCATCCCTCAATGAGGGGTGCCACATCACATCGTCCTCATGCCTCTCTCTCTCTCTCTCTCTCTCTCTCTCTCTCTCTCCCTTGTATACGGATATGTAGATATGCATATACATATATATACATAAATAAATAAATAAATAAATAAATAAATAAATATATATATATATATACACACACACACACACACACTCGCCCCTCCATCCTGCACCCGCCTCCTCGTCAGATGCCATGTGTCATGTACATGATATAATATAAATGTGTATATATACATACATATGTGTGTGTGTCTATGTGTATGTGTTTAAAAAATATAATATCTATATAAATAAAATAGAAATAGAAATATCTATCTATATATACATACATACACATATATATGTATATGTGTGTGTGTGTTTAGATTTAATAATCCCATCAATAAATGAACCATATAATTAATTCAATCATTAGGATAATTATAAAAAGCAATGGATTGACATTTTTTAAGAAAACAAAATTGAAGTACCCTTTGACAATATTGCTATCTAAAAATTTGGTAAGGAAATCAAGAGGATTGGCAATAGAATTTTTTATTATATTAAGTTTGCAAACTTAAAGCAAATCATTAGTACAAAAGTCTAATCCATTAGGTAGTTCAGGCTCCAAGGGATGTGTGTGTGTGTGTGTGTGTGTGTGTGTGTGTGTGTGTGTGCAATTCTCCCTCCTTCTCCCTCCTGTCATGTGGTAGTCTTAACCCCCCCTTCTCTCTCTCTCTCTCTCTCTCTCTCTCTCTCTCTCTCTCTCTTCGAAATGCCATTAGGGGGATAGCCTCCATGCAATGGCATTATGCCATGTGGCAAGTCATGCTACAACCAGCACACCATTTTTCAATTTTGGTGGGAGAGCATGGTGGACTAAAGGCATCTCCTTCCATCCCGCCAATCACTTCCATCTTGCTCCATTAAAAACCAATCTTCAACCATAGCCATTGGGACCTAGCCTACAACCCACAGCATTTTTAAATGTTGGTGGGCTAGCTTTCCACATGTCACTACATCCTTGAGATCACCAAATGGGTGACTAAATGGACCCCCACTCCCCTCCTTCCATCCCACCAATCACTCACCTCATCTCATGGTTTTTCACAATACAACCATAGCCCAAGGTTTTGCTCCCTTATAACCACTCTTTTGGACCTACCACATGGTTTCTATTAAAGTGAAAGTAATTTGACGATGTCACCTTAACATGGCATTGGACCACATAATGGATCACTCCCAATTCCTAATTCGTAAAGATTAAGAAACACTAATTTGTGACCCTAAATCTCCCCTAATGCTATAAGCAATGTATTTCGAAATTGCCTAGCCAGTGCAATTGATGCCATGATTTAGACTACTAATGTGTTTGTGTAATCTCATATGTTATTAATAAGAACAAGTATGCGATTACATGATTTTCCAATCGCTATGGAACAAACCATGAAGTTGAGATCCAATTTTCTTTTTAACATTGGAGAGAGATAAAGACTTCCAATATTGCCTTCTTGCTTTATTCATTGAAGAGGGGTCCAAAAGTGCCCTTGCTACTTGATTGAAATCCTCCCACTTGCTTGACTCCCATGACACTTTATTCTTCTACTTTTTTTGAAAAGATACCCACTTAGTTTAACCTTTCGTGACACTCAAGAAATCCACTTTTTAAAGGACTTCCCACTTTCGTTTTAAGGCTTTTGTGTCCTTCAAAAAATAAATTCATTTGTTGATAATGCTATGGGGAATCTTACTGTCCTTGTGGTTTGATTTTTAAGGCCACATGTTCATGAAACCAAACTTGAGATGGACAGAGATTAAAGACTTCAAGCAACTACACTTGAGATGGTTAGGCTATGTGCTTCATGCAACCAAATTTCAAATGAATAGACTTGAGACTTTTAAGGCTATATGTGCTTTATCTAGATTTTGTATGAAGGCTCCACACTTGCTCTAGTTTAACCTTTTGTACATGTTAAGAAATGAAGCTCTCCACTTTAAACTCTTTAATCTATTGGATATCTTCAACAACATATCTATATCATACCTCAAATATCCAATGGACACTCACCTACCTTTTAAGATAATAAGACTACTCCATTTCGTGCTAAGGCTTCATGCTTGTTATAATTTAACCTTTTCTATACCTCAAATAATAAGCAATAATTCGATATTTAAAAAGTTGATTGCTTCACAAAGTGCTTCAATAGATGGATTTAGGAACCCTTTGCCTCTCAAATATTGTAGCCCTCGTAGGTGCTCTTTTTGTTCTTCTTTCTAAAACACTTAACATGATGGTTTTATGACCTCCATTTCATATGCAAGACTCGTTGATCTCTCTCTCTCTCTCTCTCTCTCTCTCTCTCTCTCTCTCACACACACACACACACACCCACCCACCCCCCCACCTTTCTTTTGAGGAGGTCTCTCTCTCTCTCTCTCTCTCTCTCTCACTCACTCACACTCACACTCACACACACACACACACACACACACACA
This sequence comes from Dipteris shenzhenensis, assembly GCF_047967505.1. NCBI lineage: Eukaryota > Viridiplantae > Streptophyta > Polypodiopsida > Gleicheniales > Dipteridaceae > Dipteris > Dipteris shenzhenensis. Next base: position 19,511,585 of record NC_141601.1, read on the forward strand.
CACACACCCACACCCACACACACGCACCTACATTTTGGGGGGCGAGAGAGAGAGAGAGAGAGAGAGAGAGAGAGAGCCCACTTGGACAAGGGAAGTTCTATTGTAGCTTTTGAGGGTTACCTATGGATTCCTCTTTTTTTTTTAAAAGAGATCGATTGTTTAAAAGGCCGCCCTGTCTTTCATTTTGCTCCTAGCTAATACTTCCAATCTTCCACGACACTCAGCTTCGTGAGCCAATACTTCCAATCTTTCCTTGTGAGGTAATACTTGCAAGCTTTTGCTACCTGTTATTCTTGAGTTAATACTTCCAATCTTAAGATTTCTCTGTGAGAATGATTTATCTGTGAAAAGTACTTCTCTTCTTTGTAAGCTAATTGTTGGGAATTTACTCCCGGCGTGCAGGAATTGCCCAATCCTCACCTTTTGCCATCCGCTATGGGCCTGGGTCGGTTCAAGCATCGGACAAATACAAATGTAAACGTTCTCCCACATGCAGGTCCCCAGTTGGAGACGGCCTGCTCTTCTCATGCAAACATTACAGATCCTGACATACAAATCCTGGGTCCGCTCGAGGAACCTGGGTTTCTCAAAGACGAGGAGTGCTGCGCTTCGCACGTCGCAAATCGAGCTGATGTGGAACAGGAAAATGGCATTCGGTTTGCGAACCAGGTCTATAAACCGCAGGCAGAAAGCTTCTCGGAGAGTCTCGTACATGAGCTCGGCACTCCTCTGACTATTCTTCTAGTCGAAGCAATACGAACGCTAGACAAGCCTCTTACCGAGTGCCTGCACGAATGCGCTGGGGAGTTCATGATAGATAAAGCGGCTCCAGTGGCCAAGATGAGATTTTCAGAGGTTGCTAAGTGGCTAAATTCGACTCCTCCAAGTCATCAAGCTAGGGCATCTGTTAAGAACTTGTACGAGGCAACTTTGACAGAAGCCTTCACTCGATCCCCGTTGAAGCATCTCAGGTCAGACACTAAGAAGCAGCTGCTCGACTACCGCAAAATCCTCCTTGCGTGGGCTGAACATTGCCAAGCCGTTCCAGCAAGGAATAAAGCAGCGCATCCGTTTCTTTTGGGGGACGTCAAGAAAGCACGCGATGTACTGCTATATCTTATCCGCAATACAACAGATGCCACCATAGCGAACCGCTCAACGTTGCTCGCTGCGAGCGCTGAGTTGATTTGTTACAAACAGGCGGAAGCTGAGAGGAAAGAATCGACCCCTGCAACGGTGCAGCAACAAAAGAAAGCTGAGGAAGCGCTCCCGTCCAAAGAGAAAGTGCTCCGGTGCTCGAAGTTCGTCAAGAAAAGCGTCAGAAGAGGCAAAGGCGGAAGAGACGCCGCAACCACAAGATCAACATCTGCAGGCCAAGCTCGGGCACCACCTTCAAAGGCATCAACATCTCCAGCGATCAAGCAGAAAAAGAAGAAGAAGACGATACAGTAGCTCAATTAACACTAGTTGTAATAACTGACTTAAGGCCAGGCGCCTGGCTCAGTGGTTCGAACCTGTGTGCGCTTGAGTGAGGAGTGTGTGTACGACTGGTTCGAACTTGTGTGTGCTTGAGTGAGGAGTGTGTTCTATCACTGGCTAGGTCTCTCCTGATTGAGGAGTGTGTGTGTGTGTGTGTTACAATCACTTGCCTCTACGAGGGCGGTTGGCCCCAGCTACATAGGGATCAGCTGAGGGTTGAGTGAAAAAAAACCCAAAAAAAACAAAAACTGAGTAACTCTATATTAAGTCCTAAGTCGTGTCTAGGTTTGGTTGACGTCCGTCGACTATATAGTCTTTTTATATGTATTTGATGAATATAAGCTTCCTTTCTTGTGTTAATCACTCATGTTCTCTTGTTCTACAGACAAAAATAGAGCGAAACGAAATTTGTGGGTGCCAAGGAGTGCCCTTTGCCACCCCAGGTGGATTGGAGAATTATCTCCGCCTGCCTGCCTCCGTAAATGGTGTGGCGAGCTATTGGAAAATTCCATGGGGGCTCCGAATTGATTCATGATTTCCAAATGAGTTGGGATCCTTCTCAAATAGCTAGTGGCCTTGATAAGCCCCCCCACTTTCCACCTTTTGACATTTGTCTTTCTTTCCATGTCACCCCTATGTTTGCCTTCATCTGTTGCAAACCTTCTTGTTGATCTATATGTGTTGGCCCCCTACTTTGAAGAATCATGGAGTGATACCATCAACCTTTTGCTCCACTTTGGCATTGCTCTTCTACTCAAGACTTGTCGAAGTAATTCTTCCTAATGTGTCACGTCATCCAAGACATACAAAGCATATCTTTTAGGTCGAAAAGCTTACCAACACCAATTATCACACGTTTGGTATATAAAGAATGATCCTATTATGTTTCAAATTTTTTGATATAGTTATTAGCACTTTTGTCGACCTTGGTGGAACACTCCATGATCTTCATAGAGCTTGGACATAAAGGCTCATCTTGACAAATTCATCTTTCTAATAAGTACCCTAGAGGGAAGGTTTTCTTTTTAGATCCGTCATGAAGCCACATGTCACAAAAAGAAATGATGGACACTCACTCTATGGACCTGTCCTATTGAGTTTTATATGACAAGGACTCAATTGAAGCATGTATTGCATATGCCTCCTCCCATTCCTCCTTGCTCCTTGAGTTCTCGCCACGGCTTTCTCTTCTTCTCTACCATCTTCAACTTTGTTTCTTTGAGACAAGCTCCTAGTTCGCCAATCTCAAATGTGATGCCCCTCTCCACTTGCCCTTTCCTCCCCTCTCTCGCTTCAATACCCCCACCCAATCACATTAAATTTGTCCTAGCTTTGCCATCTTCAAGAATGGAATATTGTGGTGGCATTTAAGTATGCAATCATGATTGATTAAAGGCAAGTGCAATTTATTCATTCAGAAGGCATAGTTGTGTCATGAAGCTATGAAAGCATGGTTTGGGAACACAATTTTGCCTGAGGGCAAAAAGTAAGAGGGCAAGATGTTGGGCAGTCATGTATAGGATGACGACGCTAGATAAGAGTGTAGCCCAAGTGCCATGAATCAAGAGAAGCAAAATTTCAATTATTGGCTTGCTTAATGACCCTCTGGATACTTACACAAGATAGAGGTGGGGCAACATAGAGGTTGAGGGAGAGTAGAAAGGGAGTTCAAAGTACAAGATGGAGTGTCATACTTTAGTGGAGAATTTTTTTGAAGGGCTTTGATGCTCTTAAGCAGATGATGCAGGGCAGATGCACAATGGGGTAGGTGATAGTTAACTGAGACGTGCTTAATGTCCATGTGATTTGTAGTTTCAAAGTGAAAATTTGGCAGCAAGAATTGTTTTTAAATCCCGTGAAATGTAGATTGCCCATCCCTTGTCAAGCCATGGAATAAAGCTATCCTCTTCAACAATATGTGGTCCAATCTATGAAGAAAGACATAATTGCATAGATAATGTATACTACTTTAGCTAGTGATGTCGTCTTGTGCTTGGCTGCAACTTACCCATTGCATGAGGTTCCTCATTATAGGCTTAAGACTGGCATTGGAAACTATGCACAGCTTACCAAGACGGGGCTCCTTTTGGTCTGCAAGGTATGGTAGATGGGTGCATTATGGAGATCAAAGCCATGTACGATAATAGTGGTACATTTAAGGCCTTGAAAGATGATCAACAAAGAAGAATTTCGGTTGATTATATATATATCTTCCAACAACATAGCAACCAAGGAGAGGTAAAAGATACAATCTAGGCAAATAAAAACTTGATGTTCATCATGCAAATTACACACAATGTAGCAACACACTCAATAAATTATATGGAGGGTAGGTTGGTTTACATGGCTATGGGTTTTTTATTTTGTTCGCAATGTCCAAAGACTCTTTATTAGGAACAAATATGAAGCTTCAGTCTTCGTAGTTCACTACACATGTTACAATTGGATGTCTTGCATGTAAGAAAGGGATTAACCAGACTTTATGCTACCATAGGTTTGTGTTGCTAGAGAAGTCAAGAACATTGGTTATAAAGCATGCTTTTGAATGGAATAAATAATTATGTACCTACTCTTATGAAGGTAAAAAAGGGTCCGTAAAGACAAAAGACTAGAATGTTGTTTTAAACTCTAGGGTGGAAAATAAGACATTAGCACCAATTCATATTATTCTATAATTTATGAGTGTGCAAAAAGGTCCATCTTGGGGAGTAGGCCTGAATATGTTGCAAGCAATTGGCTGCAAGTAGTGAGAGCAACAAGCTATCGGCAAAGTGATGGAAAACATAGCATAAATGACTCGATGGCATAAGAAAGAAAAAACATCATCAGCTTGGAACTAGAGGAGTAGCAACAATATTATGCACAACAAAGCTAGAAAAATGTGTAATATGAATATGACTATTGGCATTCAAGTAGTATGTCAGTGTCTTATCAATTCACAAGACTTCTTTTTTATGATAATCTTCTCAATGTTCTCAATCTCGGTGCCTAGGGAAGGGCCCATTTACTTTGGAAAAGGAAGCACACCGCCTCCATGCCTACACTATGTGTGGTTATAATAATTATATTATATATTATTATATAAACATTTTTAATTGCTTTCTTTGCCCTAGATACACTTACCTCAATCTAAATTCTTACAATGTTTCTCTCTTTTGGTGCATCTTCTTGATGCGAGAAAGGATTTGGAATCACTAACAAAGTAGCCAAGTTGGATGCAAGATCAAAGGACGACAATTCACATGGTTATGGTCCATGTCACAATATTGTATAGGTTGCAACCAAGGATGAATTATGATATCTTATGAGCATATCCTTATTCATATAGTTTTTGGAATTCGATTTCCAAAGGCACAAATATTTGTAGATAACTAAGTCCATAATAAAACACCACCCCTGACATTTGAGAGAGGATTGGGTCTTACTAGACCATGTTTCATGTTGCATGTCCATATTTTTACTCAATCTTTTCTTTCCTTTAAAAAACTTCACTAAATGGTAGGGTTCAAGTTCGATTTCAAGTTAGTACTTACATGCTTCATGCCAAGAATGGGATTCTGTGGTATAAGGAGTGAACAATGAAAATGAGTGAATGAAGGACTGTGAAATATAGGGAGCTATCAATAAATGAATGATGAATGAATGAATGCCAAGGATGAACAAGGAATGTGATGATTAGCGGATTCAATTTGTGACCGTGCATGCATTGTGCTACTCAAAAAACCATAATCTCACAATACTCTCTTTTTTTATGATATGCAATTGTCTATTTTTTCTCATGTAACTTGTGCTTTGATGTATTGATGTTTTTATAAAAGCTATGCTTATATAATAATACAATTTTCTTGCAAAATTTTATCGGGCCCATTTTTTTAATTTCACAATATTGATAGGATGCCGTCCACTTCTTTTTTTTTTTTTTTTTTTGAAGTTAAAAATGTGAATCTTGGCAAAACTTTAAATTCTTTTACATAAAAGTTTCAAATCGTGGAGAATCTTTCAAATTTTTATTTTAATTAGGGCATACAACTTTCAACACTAATATAAAAGTTTAGCTTCTTAACGAAACTAAGTTGAAAAAATCATCCATGCTTTGATGGCTTCTAGTCTTTTACTTTGGGTAATAACACACCAAAATTGTGCTCGCCCATGCCTCAATAATTTGGTTGTGGGCGGGCATGGTTCCACATACATTACCACAACCTCGATAGCCAAAAAATTCATTACGTGGAAATAGATGGTGGGTTTGAGTCCCACCATGGGTAGTCGAACTTATGGTGTATCATATTTCTTTTGTGAAGAAAACCCTCTCCTGGGCACTTGGGTGAGGTCTTTCCACCCAAGTTTGGGGGGGCCAAAAATCACATGACCAACCAAGAGAAACCATTTAGCATGTCACCGGATGATGTTTTCATGTTAGTTTCATTAAGAAGTGAATATTTTATATTAGCATCGAAAGTTTATATGCCCTAGCAAAATAAAATATTGAAACATTTGCCAAGATTTTAAGCTTTTATGCAAAAATTTTCAAAGTTTTGCTAGGATTTACATGTTTTACTTAGAAATTAAAAATAAAAAATATAAAATGATACTATCTTTTGTCAATATTGTGAAACTTAAAAACTTATCTTGATAAACTTTCTCCAAGATTTTATATTAATATAAAAGTATAGATTTGATAAAAACATCCATGCATGTCACATTAGAGTTTTTGGCAATAAGGGTAGGAACAACCCTGATGTGTATCCAACCTTACTTTGAAGGTTGCCTACCCAACCTAGTTCATTTGTGGTGATAAATACAATGGATGCATTCTCTTGACTATTCAAAGTTAAATAACTGTAACACTGGATCCATTCTCTTAACTCTTCAAAGTCTAAAGGTTGCCTACCCAACCTAGTTCATTTGTGGTGATAAATACGATGGATCCATTCTCTTGACTCTTCAAAGTTGGACTGGGATAAATTAAAAAGCACCTATTATCTTGTGATGTGAATACCCAAGTGAATGCTCATCAATGACTTCTTAAGTGAGTATTGATGTTTTAGGAAACTTTACTTGTAGAAAAGGTGATATCAAGTTGAGTGCATGGTCCAAATAACACACACAACAAATAGCCTAGTAATTCAAAATATTATGCATAGCTTGTTAGACTGCAAAGTAATGTGGTGACTTCTATTTAGATATACATAGCTTGACCCCCACTCAAGTAGAAATGGGCTTGGTGATTGCATCTAGAATCGAGCAGGAACACTGAGCATGTATCTAAGTTGATGTAACTTGATGTCAACTATAATGTTATCCCATTGAATTTGGGATACCAAATTAACTTGATGTTAACTATAATGTTATCCCATTGAATTTGGATACCAAAATAATATTCAATAGTATTCATCATGATTTGTTACGACCATTACCAATCATTGTAAATTCAAGGGAAACTTGAGCTTTACTTTGGATAAGAAAATCAAGGTTGTCGCAAGACAAGAGTTCATTAGGTATGAATTTTCTTGGCTTAATTTTGTTAGAAAGAAAATTTTTTATAAGTCTCAATTAAAGTTTATATGCTCCTATCAAAATAAAAATTTGGTACATTCGCCAGGTTTTAAAAAACTAATTGTAGCCTTCAACACTAAAAAATTATAAATAAATCCAAAAAATGCATCAAAGTTTTATATGGGTCAACGTTTTCTTGGGTACAGCCAATCGCGGAACTATTTTCAAGGCCATTTTGGGACCGCAATGCAACAAGTTGGTGGGTGAGATTTTGAATTCGGGGCAGACTTGCACTCGTCGAAAATTTTTTCGACATCATGATTGCCACACTGGCATAATAATGAGACAAAATCCTGGCATAATAATGAGACAAAATCTTATCATTGTCAATAGTGCAGAGCTCGACACATGGCACTATATGCATTTCCTCATGAGCATAGCGACTGTTGCTTTACCTCTGGCCTGACTACATCACACAGCTTTTGCCTTGCCACCTGTCATTATGTTGGTTCGCCATATGTCACTGCGCAACACAATCTTTTATTGTGCTGACCACCATGCTGGTTCAAGCAATGATGTTGGCATGGAGCGACCACCACATTGGCCTGACTATAGCACAAAACTTTTTCCTTGCCACCTATCATTGCGTAGCTTTGCCATCTATCGCTGCGCAACACAATCTTTTGTTGTGCTGACCATCGTGTTGGTTTGAGCAATGATGTTGGCATGGATAGACTACCACGTTGGCATCAAGACCACCGTGGCATATCAATCTCTAAAGGGGACCCTCAAGGTCCATATCCACAACCACCGTACTAGTTGTTGGAGCTATTTTAGTTCTAAAACAAGGAAAATATAGTCTTATTTTGAAGCTATTTTAGTCCTATTACTCCTTGTGCAACTATTTATCAACCACCACACTGGTTCTTGGAGCTATTTTAGTTCCAAGCTAAGGAAAATGTAGACATTTGAAATTCATGATAGTTTCCTTACAACCACCGCACTAGTTATTGGAGTTATTATAGTTTTAAACCATGGAAAATATACTCCTATTTTGAAGCTATTTTAGTCCTACTAGTCCTTGTGCAATAATTTCTGCTAGTTCTTGGAGCTAGTGTAAAGAAAGAGGGAGAGAGATAGGAGACTCAAGTTCAGCTTTCTTCACAACACACAAAAGAGAGAGGACACAAGGTTGGAGGGTGAAGCCTTTCTTCACTTTTGCACACAACAACAATACAATAGAAGAGGGAAATACCCTATATGTCAAAACCTAGAATACGTGGTTCATATGTGAACCCAAACCAAAAACATACGTGGTAGTCTAACTACACCACGAGTACAACTAACATAGGCGGTGACATAAATGATAGTCATCCAGGAGATATGTCGGGGATAGAGCTTGATATCTCAACACTCCCCCTCAAGCTCAAATCCATCTCACGTACACCAAGCAAGCTCCTAAATCTGCGAAGCTTCTCGGTACCCAATGCCTTCGTAAAGATATTAGCCACCTGCTCCTCAGTGCTGACATAGACAAGATCAATCTCACCAGCTAGAACCTTCTCTCTCACAAAGTGATAATGCACCTCAATGTGCTTCGTTCTAGCATGATAAACTGGGTTATTAGCAAGCATGATGCTGCTAATGTTGTCACAATGAATGACAACTGCTGCATGAACTGACTGTCCCATATCTGCAAGTAGCTTCCGTAACCAAGCTACCTCACATGCAGCCATTGCTGCACCCCTGTACTCAGCCTCTGTGCTCGACAAGGCAACTGTTGGCTGCTTCTTGCTGCTCCAACTGATGGCACCACTCCCAAGGGAAAACATAAAACCACTAGTAGATCTCCTGTCTGAGACACTACCAGCCCAGTCAGCATCTGTGTATCCATGTACTTGTAATGCACACCCAGCTTCATAAAACAGTCCATAATGCAATGTGGACTTCACATACCGCAGTATGCGCCTAGCCGCATCCAAATGTGGCTTCCTCGGTGCCTGCATAAACTGACTCACCAGCCCCACAGCATAGCTCAAATCTGGTCTGGTTATAGTCATGTAAATCAAGCTACCTACTATGCGCTTGTACATAGTAATATCTTCAAGAAGCTCACCTGTCTCTGCATTGAGCTTCACATTCTGCTCCAATGGAACAGAGATAGGCTTACAGCCTGTCATCCCATATTTGGACAGCATGTCCAAACCGTATTGCCTTTGCAACAGCCATATCCCACTCGGGGATCTAATAACCTCAATGCCCAAGAAGTAACGCAGCTCTCCCAAATCCTTCATCTCAAATTTCTGCTTCAACAGCAGCTTCACTTCATTAATGTCTGCATCACTATCACCTGTAATAATCAAGTCATCAACATAGATGACTATAAGCACAATCCCTCTGTTTGTCCTTTTCACATAAAGTGAAAAATCTGAATTGGAAATCTGAAATCCAATAGTGACAAGATATTGCCCTATCTTGTCTGACCATGCCCTCGGCGCCTGTTTTAAGCCATACAAGGCTTTGCGCAACCTGCATACAAAGTCGGGGTGTGAGTTATCCTCATAACCTTCTGGCTGCATCATATAAACCTCTTCTTGCAAATCACCATGCAAGAAGGCATTTTTCACATCCATCTGATGCAAAGACCATCCCTTTGCAGCAGCCATAGCAATTACTGCTCTCACGGTTGCCATCCTTGCAACTGGGCTGAAAGTTTCCTCATAGTCAATTCCATATGTCTGTGCAAAACCTTTGGCAACCAATCTTGCCTTGTACCTGCTAATAGACCCATCAGCATTGTGCTTTACTTTGTACACCCACTTGCAGCCAATAGCCTTCTTATCATGAGGCAAAGGCATCAAATCCCAAGTGTGGTTTGCATCCAAGGCAGCCATCTCTTCATCCATAGCTGCTTCCCAATTTTTATGCCCTGTTGCATCCTCAAAACATGTGGGCTCTGGCTCCTCTAGAACCTTGACCATATAAGCATAGTGATGTGCTGTATACCCATCATATCTCAGCCTGTCAACTGGATACTTAATACGAGTGGACCTCCGTACAACTGGATCAGTTGCAGGAGTCTTTAAATCATGCCTGCTTTTCCTTGCACCAGGTGTAACAACAGAAGGAATCCCAAGTTCCTCATCAAGGCTCATTTCAGAGCCGCTTGACTCTCCATCAACATGAGATCTACCAGCAGACACATCAAACACTGGAGCATGGTCCACTTTTTCTTTTCCCTTATGTGATACCTGCACAACACTATCAGGACTGCCATGTGACGATTCACTAGATCTCAATCTCCCTGTCCATGCATTAGATCCACTAGTAGAGGACTCTCTGGGTCCACTCAAGGATTGAGATTGCTGCTCTGCATTTATTGCAGCATTCCCATTTCCTGCATCTGTATCTCCTACCATAACAGTTGGTGCATACCAGCTACTCATTTCATCAAAAACAACATCTCTGCTCACTTGCATTTTGCGGGTGGAAGGGTTATAACAGCGATACCCTTTCTGGTGCTGAGCATATCCAATAAAGATGCATTTTTCTGCCTTTGGATCCAGCTTTGTTCTCTTCTCATCAGGAACATGAACATAAGCTATGCAACCAAATACCTTCAAGTGAGAAATATCTGGTTTTTGGCCTGTATACATTTCTTCAGGCGTCATGCCATGGACAGCTGCAGTGGGGGTTCTGTTCATAATATAAACAGCAGTTGCTACTGCTTCAGCCCAAAAATAATTAGGCATGTTTTTCTCATTTAGGATCGCCCGTCCTACTTCTGCAATATGCCTGTTCTTCCTTTCTGCAACCCCATTCTGCTGAGGGGTAGACCTGCATGAGTACTTCCTTTGAATTCCCTGTTCTTTCAGATATTCACAAAATTCTTCTGAAAAGTACTCTCCCCCTCCATCAGATCTTAGCACTTTAATATGCACACCTTTCTCTTTTTCAACCATGGCCTTAAAAGCCTTGAAATGGCCTCGAGGGGGTCATTATGTATAAACCCTCTATATCACGTGCGTTCAAGGCCTCTTTCTAAAATCCCTTATCCGTAAAATTTTCATTAATAAAATGTACCCCTTTTCTATACAAATCTGTAAATTTTTTCCAAATCTAATTTAAATAGCCCCTTATGTATATTTATTTCTGTAAATTTTAGAAATAAAAAATATCCTTCTGTGGAACTCACGTGATAGGGTTACATATGATGAGTGACCCCCCCGAGGAAATGGCTGAACACTTCACTTTTGTGCTTCATAAAATAAATCCACACCTTCCTAGTGTAGTCATCAATAAACGTCACATAATAATGGCATCCACCAATAGAAGCAGTTTTGGTTGTCCAAACATCTGAATGGATCACTTCCAAAGGTCTTCTGCTCACCTTAGTATTTTTGGGAAATGCATGTCTGGCCTGCTTACCCATTTGGCATGCTTCACATACCTTTTGCATTCCCTCAACTCTGAATTTAGGCAAACCTGCAACAATGTTTTTCGTTTGCATAGATTTCAGCCTTTGTATATTCACGTGCCCAATGCACTTGTGCCATATCTCAATATCTGCAATGACACCTCTCCCATGCGCAAACATAGCAGCTTTCACCTCAGGCATATCAACATCCAAGGTGAACATTCTTCCATTTTTGTTGCCTTTCGCAACCAAGCGGCATTTATTTTTCAAGTCCTCAACGAAGCATCCATCAGGGTTAAATCTAACGTGCAGACCTTGCTCAACCATCTGGCCAACTGAAACCAGGTTCTTAGTGATTTTTGGAACATGAAGTACATCTGCCAAGTACTTTGTTTTGCCATCTTGCATAGCCAATGGCACTTTACCAACCTGCGTAATTGGGTGCGCAGTATCATCACCTGTTTCAACATAACCTGGCTTATCCAAATTTTTGACATCATGAAACCACTCACCATGACTGATCATATGGTTAGAGGCACCTGAATCAACATACCAAACATCATTGCAAGCTGCAGCATCTCCTGACATGGAGTTAACCATATGCTGCATCACAAAAAGGTGCTCATTTCTGTCGTCACCATGCCCACTTGATGATGCATAGTTGCTTTGCTGCAACTTCCCACTTTTGATGTCGTTCTGTTTTTTATAGCATGTATTCTCCTTGTGTCCAGGCTTTCCACAATAATAGCATTCTGTGCTGCTATTTACTTGCTGGTTCCTTTGCCATGAACCACGGCCTCTTTGGCTCCCCCTGCCTCTAGAACTACCACGTCCCCCTCCATAGGACTGGTTTTCCTGTTGTTGCTGCTGGTTCTGATTTCCTGCACGGCCACCAAAACGGCCTCTTCCTCTACCCATGCCTCTACCTGTATTCGAGTAGAAAGCAGTCTCTTGAGAAGTTGAGGTGGCTGAACCACCATTCCTTTGCTCTTCACTCAGCAAGAGAGCAATAAGTTCCTGAAAATCAGGAAATGTTTCACGGACTCCAATGGATGTCCGAAACTGTGCATAATCTTTCCCAAGACCATTCAAGGTCACGGACACTAAGTCCTCATCATCAACAGGTGCTCCAATGGAGGCAAGAGAATCTGCAAGGCCTTTCACCTTCAAGGAATACTCATTTATATTCAGATTTTTCCTTTGCACATTGTGCAACTCCTGCTTTAGCTGCATCTTTCGTGCTTTGGTATTTGTGCTATACAGCTTCACCAATGTATCCCATGCCTCCTTAGGCGTCTCTAGATCCTGTATATGCACAATCATAGAATCTGAAATGCTAACGGACAGCCAATACAGGCATTTTCTGGCTTTTTCATGCCATTCTTTAAAGGCCTTCAATTCAGCAGGAGTGGGAGCAGCACCCAAAACTGGTTCTGCAGTTTCACCACTGATGTAATCCCAAACTCCCTTTCCCATAAAGAAGTTTGTCATCCTGAACTTCCATGCTTGGAAGTTGTTCTTGTCAAGCTTCTCACTGACAATGGTAACGAATTGCAACAGCAACCTGTAAACACAGCAAATGCCTCAGAAGGGCAAATAGCAAAACTTCTGCAAAGAGCCTCACAGGGGCAGATCTGCAACACTGACGAAAGTGGTATTTCACCACACAGTCACTTTCTCGTGACGATTTTGCATCAACAGGCAACAGGCATGAATCTGCAACTCCCAATATCTCTGCACATAGGCATACGATGCAATTTCTATGCCACCTTTCCACCGACTAGCTGCGCGGTGGTCGCACAGCAAAAACAGGGCCTTTTTTCGAGTGCCTGCGAAGAACTTCCGCCTTCAAAACGGGCCCCGAAACGGCCTCAAATCAGAAAAATAAAGTCACCAAGGGCTTTGCCCTCGCCCGCAGCATATACTGCGCTCTCGCTGCACCGCGAAGGGCCTCTCAATCTGAAGCAGTGCACTCCTGCACTTCTGGCTGTGCTACCTGCAGAGATTTGCTCCCAAACTCGAAATAGGAAAGCTACACTGGTCCTCTTACCAGGACACCACAAACTTGGCTAGCTTTCTTGAGCTCCTTACCACGAACAAGGCTCTGATACCATGTAAAGAAAGAGGGAGAGAGATAGGAGACTCAAGTTCAGCTTTCTTCACAACACACAAAAGAGAGAGGACACAAGGTTGGAGGGTGAAGCCTTTCTTCACTTTTGCACACAACAACAATACAATAGAAGAGGGAAATACCCTATATGTCAAAACCTAGAATACGTGGTTCATATGTGAACCCAAACCAAAAACATACGTGGTAGTCTAACTACACCACGAGTACAACTAACATAGGCGGTGACATAAATGATAGTCATCCAGGAGATATGTCGGGGATAGAGCTTGATATCTCAACAGCTACTTTAGTGCTATTTTAGTTCCAAGCTAAGGAAAATATTGTCCTATTTTAGAGATATTTTAGTCCTTCTGCAATAATTGCTTGTGCAACAATTGCACCGGTTGCACTTGTTGCAGTAAATCCTAAATGAGGGCATTTGTGAACCATTTTCACTATAATAACAACACTTTTTTCAACAGTTTCTTATGCAACGATCCATATGGTTGCAGTAAAATGTAAGTGGGGGCATAAATATGCCATTTGTGCTTCTTTAGAGCCACTTTCACTATCAAAGTAACAACAACAATTGTTTTTATGATAATGATACTACATTGAAATTGAAACAAAAGAAATTACTAGCCGATAGTTTTGTAATAATAGTATTACATCGAAATGAAAACAAAATAAATTAAATCCGAAGCAACTAGTTCACAAAATAGATTACATCCAAAGATGCTATCAATTTTTCTTTGTGACACTTCTTTAAACACTTTTAGCACTTGTCAACACCATCTCTGTGGGCTGGGCCTGAGGACTACTAGAATTCAAGCAACTACGTTTGAGCGAGGTGACAGCTCGAGCGAGGAATTTCATAAAATGGACATTCTAGTGTGATGATTTATGTTCAAAAAGTAGCATGCATTGCTTACTTTTAGATTTGTCCTGCCCATGATATTGTGAGGAATCAATTCTCTTACATACAGACAACAATTTTTGAAAATGTTTGGTAATGTTTTTGCAAGGGTCAAGGAAGAAAGAGGGGTGGAAGAAAGGGGTCAGAGTATGTGTTTTCCTTCTGAAATTTCCATTTTCAAGGCAAAAAATAATGGGAGGAGAAGCCTCCTGCCAATTCTATTTGGGCCATAACTTGGTCAATCAGACTCTAAATATGGTCATGTTTGTAGTTAAAATGATCGAAATAATATGAATGAATCCATCTATCATGTTAGAGTGTCGAAATTCTAGAGCTCCAGAAAATTTGTACTTATCTTTATTTCATCAAAGCCAAACCTTATCAAACTTTGTATTTTCTTAAATGTTTCTCATAAAGAGTTCAGGTCCTTGGTTCCCTCCCTCCATCCCATAGGTATATACATTGTCATGGACATATGAAGGTGATACATATTTTGTTAGCATCATGGTCATAAGGTGATCAATAATTTATTAGCTCCATAGTCTAAACATTTTATTCATGTGATCATTTTATGTACAAAATGGATCAAATCATATGGGTAGCATAAAAATCGCTACTATAGGTTTAGAAAAAGTTCATCACAAGGGCTCACTCAAACGCATTCACTCAATGTTTTGACTTAGTCGTTGGGCATCGAGAATATGCGATGGACTCAAAAGGTTGTCTATCTTGAGTCATTGTGCCTTATTGGTGTGGCATTTCTAGCACTTCATAACATACTCTTGGATGTCCTTATGAAATATAGACCAATAAAATTGCCATCTAATTAATGCATAGGTCTTCCTTGTTCTCAAATGACTTGCACTCAAACTATCATGACTTTCATAGAGAATTTGGTGCCATATGTCTAAGACTAATGATACACATTCACTATCTTTGTAGACTAGGTAACCATGCTTCATGGAAAAATTCTTTCATTGCACCCTTTCATCACCCCTTCTTGGATGACTTGCACTTGAACTATCATGACATTCATAAAGAATTTGGTGCCCTATGTCTAATTTTGATGGTACACATCTGCTATCTTTGTAGACTATGTAACCATGCTTCATGGCAAAATTCTTCCATCGCACCCTTTCATCAACAATGCATCTTCTTCTTCCTACACTGGTTGAGACATATCACTTTCTGTGAGACTATGCTTGTGTCATGATCGTGGCCAAAAAATTTAACTTCCTCTGAAGTAGAGGTCAAGGATGAGAGATCCCTCCTTTTTATAGCATGCCACACCTAGCAATAATGCAAATTGGCTTTGCACTTTCCCTTTGTGCTTCCAAGAAGTCATGCTTTAGTTGATTTAAACTCAACTTGTTAACAATGGGTGCACAATCAACGAGTCTGCCTCCACATTGTTATGACCTTTTTGATATTCGATTTGAAAGTCAAAATCTTGAAGCATTTCAGCGCTACGAGCTTTACGACCCTTCAATTTCTTTTGGAAAGATAGCAACTTGATAGTCTCTTGATCAAAGACAATCTCAAGGTAGGCACCATACAAATAATACTACCAATTCTTTAAACCATGTATAATCACATACAATCCCCTCTCATAAGCTGAGTAGTTACACTAAGCATGATCTAGCTTCTTAATTTTGAATGCTATAGGTCTACCTCCTTGTAAAAGGATCACATACATAGCAATATCTCTAGCATCTGTCTCAACCACAAACGGTGTATTTGGATCCAAGATGAGTGGTAGTGACTGCTACTTTGAGTCTCCCAAAACTCCTTTGCTGGAATTCTCCCCATGAGAGGTCTTGCCCTTCCCCTTTAGCTGATCCATCTTAGGAACAATAATATTTACATTTCCCCTAATATACTTGCAATAAAATTCCAATAAGTTGAGAAAATTTTGCAATTCAACTAGATTTGTCACTGAAAGTCATTTCAATATAGCTTAAACTTTAGTTGGATCCATATGATCCCATCACAGAGATAACATGACCCAAATAGGAAATTTCGTTTACAAAGAATTCACATTTGCTTTATGTAGCAAACAATGAATTATCCTAGAGCATTGTAAACATCTATCACAAGTATAGGAGATGCTCTACTTTACCTTTGCTATAGATGAGAGTACCATTTAAGAAAAGAATGACAAACTTACCTCGATAGGGTCATAAGTCATTGTCCATAAGTGTCATAAACATAGTAGTAGAATTATTCAAACCAAATGGCATTACCAAGAACTCATATTGTTCCATATTTGTACCAAATGAGGTCTTAGGAATATCTACTTCCCGTATACATACCTGATGATATCCAGACCACAAGTCAATCTTTGAAAAGTATCTATAACCCTCGAATTGATCAAATATCTCATCAATGAGAGGAAAATAATACTTATTCTTAACTGTGATTTTGTTAAGACCATGGTATCCTACACACAATTGCATACATCCATCTTCTTTCTTCACCAACAAAATTAGTGAAGCCCAAGGGTACACACACGGCTATATAAGTCCAAGGGTACTTCTTGAGAAGGTAGTGAAATTGGGGTTAGTTTAGTAGGGAGCGCATTCCTAACTCATGCAACAAATATTGCAAAAAAACAGATGCCATGTTTGAATGCACATATTTGTGTGCCATAGAAGCTATATACAATGCAATTTCATCTTTTCCATCAGTACTACAGACATAGAACAGAGACAAACCACATCATCACACAATAAATAGCATAGAAACCTCTCCTTCATTTCAAAATTCCTTACAAGAGTTTGTAGTTTTAGAGAACAAGTCATAGGAGATGCTAGCATGCCCTTTTCCCCATGGAGCAAGTCTCACCATCTAATTTAAGCTGGAGAGAGTTGTGAAGATAACTCTATGACAAGAATAGACCTAGGACAAACAACCACTCTTGACCTAAAATAACATCAGCATGAGTCTTATGCATAATATAAAAATATTTCTTCATTTCATGACCCTGTATAACGATGGGTACACTTTGGATTGGGATGTCTCAAATGTCCTTATCATAACCCTTAATTAGTGACACCACATGCTAGTGATCACTAGGACTTTCCTTCATTTCTATGTTCTTTACTAGCTTGTTATTAAAAAAGGTGTGTGTGGCACTATCATCTATCATAACTCTCATGTTTTTCCCATAGATGGTACCAAAGATGGAAACCATATCATGAGGCCCAAAGGTAGGAATCCACATAGATGTAGTGACACAAAAATCATGAGAAGTGTCGATATGACAACCAATATCTCTTGAAACTTCCAAAAATCTTGAGAGCTAACACCTACATATTGTGTGTAACCTTCTTAGGTCCCTTTTCTTTTCCATTGTCATTCAATCCTAACTTCCTCTTTTTCAACTTCGAACATAAGTGTGGGCACCCAAAAACATTCATGGGCGGGTTGTAATGGGCACCCCCCGTTACACACCGACTGCCCATTGTGAGATCATTAAAAAATGGGTGCCCACGGATGGGCACCCCTTTTACACACCACCCAAATACAAACCCCTTTTGTAAAAATGAGGGTCAATGGGTGTGGAGCTGGGGGACCCAAATCGTGATGGTGATTGGCTGAATCCAACCCTGCCCATTGCTGGGCAGCCAAGCTTGGCTTCCCAAGGAAGGCCTTTCTCAGGGCATGACATGCACTCCACGTCAGATTAAAAGGTTTAAGCTTGGGCACTGTATGTGTAAAGAGCTACCTGCCCAAACTTTAAATGGTGGCTTTCTATTGGTCCAAACGATCGCCCAACGTTGGGTGCCCTTTGGTGTGTAAAGGGCCTCAGAGTCTATAATCATTGATGGAATCTGAGAAAATTCCATTAGTATCTTCCAAGATTCTAGCCATAGTTCCAGATAAGGCATGTGGACAACTCTCCCATTAACACGTGGTACTCCCCCTACATCTTATCCTCAAGGTATTGCAATACCTTGACCACACATCATAGGCTAGGTCAAGCGTTGCCATGTGGCAAATCCACATCATCTTATCCACGTGCCATGTCAACACCCCGGGCCCCAAGCCACATCACCATTGACATGTAAGTGTCATGGGAGGTAGGGGTGGAAGAGTACCTTGCGGCATGGCCTTGCTCCTAGCCAAGCAGCAGGATAATGATATGTGTCACCTAGCTAGACCCAATCCATAAGTATAGCTGCATCTATCTATTTAATCCTCCCTGCACTTCCTCTAAGGTGGCTTACTAATTGGAATTGTTGATCATCTGGATTTTGGAAGTCTTTGAAAATTTTCACTAGCCCACTGAGAAAGTATGACTTCTCTCCCATCTAGACCATTGCATGTAAGATGAAAAATCCAAAGTTCTGCCATGCTCATCAAGTATGCTGTCAATCCACATGACTGGTTGCCTATCAATCTCTCAGCTAAGAGGTAGAAAGAACTCCCCGGAAAGTACTTTCAAAGCAAGCCCAAGCTTTCAAGAGAGGAAAGAGACAGCCTGCCACCTGACTGTATATAAAAAACCAAGGAAACTGTACATAAAAAACCAAGGCATCCTCCTGTTCCCCCAAGAAAGCAATGACCTGAAGAGGAATACGAGTCTTGGAGAAAGCCCCAATCCAAATTGAGTAGGCCATAGGTATGTCATCTATAACCACCCAATCATGAGGTAAGGCTACATTTATCTTAAGTATCCTCCTTGCACTTCCTCTGAGGTGACTAAGCAACTCTTGTTGCAATCTTCTAGAAGCCTTTTAAAGGCTCCCAAGAGTTGATAAAAGCGGCTGGGCCTCTCTCCCACTTGGACCACTGCATATAATGAGATAAACCAAGTTTCCTACCATGCTCATAACATTTGCAAGCATTCCACATGATAGGTTGCCTATCAATATCTTTGAGAGATGAGGCAGTAACTCTCTAAAGGGTACTTTTAAGGTTTGACCAGGCTTTCACAATAGCAATCAAAAGGGGGGGAGGATGGAGATCTGAGACTGGATGAGGTGAAAATCCATCTGGTGCTATCAATCCAATTTCCACCTGAGAAGGGTCTACAAGTCTGAATGCCCTGAATGAAGAAAATTTTCCAAGGCTCCTCCCCAGGAAAAAGGCCTCTAACCACAAACTTGCAAAGCAGGGCCTTGCATTGCAAATCTTGGTCTATGATGTTGAGACCCCCCCTTTGTGTGGGAAGGATCAAGGTCTCCCAAGCCACCCTTGCAATATTGTCTGTTGTGCCATCTAGCCCGCTCCATAAAAAATTCATTATATGCCTTATGAGTTGAGTGATGCAATCCCTAGAGATACACTAAAAGGAGCAAACATACCAAGCCATGGCCAATAGAACTTGGTTGACAACCACCACCCTGGATGCAAGCTCTAATCTGGTTGAACTCCAAAAAAGAACTTTTCTCTTGAGACTCTCCAACATTGAAGCAAACTGTTCTTAACAAGAGATACCCAAACCAACCTGGCATCCTAAGTACCTGACTCAGACACCCCTTTGGGTCCAAATTAGCCCCCCAGTCTGGAGTGTCATCATCATTGATTCAAAAGCCATTGGATTTGTTCCAATTAATGTGAGGACCAATGAGGTCCTCTTCCTGTCTAAGTGATAATCGAAGCCCTGTTACTCCCCTAGATGCACACATGCACCTTAGAGCAAGCCCTTGACCATACTTATGCCAACATACCCCCCCTCAAGGGTTTGCCTCTTGCAATGTCAAGGATACATCTAGTCTCATAGTTTCTCATGCCATCTCATGGTGGTCAAGGATAAAACTATGTCTAGGATCTCATGCTAGCAAAGGTGCCCAAGGGTCAAGGTTTACAAAAATGGGATAGACCCCCCCCAAATGGTTATCTCTCTTGCATGTACAAGGATTAATCATAGGCCTTTGTGTGGACCTAGTTTCTCATGTCTGCAAGACACATCACATGGCCTACATCATATGGTGACCATAGGTGATTTACAAAAGACAAAACACATAACATTCTTTTTGGAGTACTATTCAAAAATTGACCAAGTGATGATAAATAAAATTCAAAAGACAAAGTGCACAAAAAGCATAGTCTTTATCTTCTACCACAAAGTTTGATTCTTGATTTGTTGATGGAGTCTTTCCTTAAGCAAGATTTTCTTTGTTGTTGATGCAGCTCTTCTTCACATGAAATGCTTCATTCTCTTGGGATTCATTCCTCTCCTCCTCTTGGGCTTGTCTCTTGGAAAGCAGCTGTAGAGAAAACCTTTTTACATGGCAATACTCCATAGTATGATTGGGTACTCCATAGCTTGGTTTTCACCTTGATGAAATATTCACCATTACAGGGCTTTACTCTCATTCTAGTCTTCTTTTGGAATGTTTTCCTCTAATATACATAATCAATGTTAGAGGAACAATATGATGAAGGCATATTGGGAAGGTCTTACCACTAATGTGGTAGTGTCTAGTCCCTTACAAAGAAGTCTCCTTCTCCACAAGTGTAATTGGTTGGAGAGATAGTTAGATACCCCAAACTCTTAGCATAAAGGAAATATAGTGTCTATTGCTTCAAAAAATAGCATTCAAGCATATTCAAATCATAAATGCATTATGAGCATTTGCCAAAACTGTCAAACTGTAGGATAGTGCTCCAAAGATAAGACTAAAAAATGCCTCAAATCACTTCCAATGGTCAAACCTCCAAAAGACCAAAGATAACTGAGATAATAGTGAAACTTTCTAGCACTTAACCATATTCAATGGTTCATCTTAGAAGTAGATATCACTGCTACACCCAAATTGAGCACTCTAAAATTAGAGGCTGTAATTAAAGCTAAAGAGAAAATATTTGAGAGGGCTTTCAAAGGCAAATGGAAGCTCTTACTGTAATACTTCCAGTAGAGAGGATTGCCAAAAAAACAGGTGGCATTGTTCACATGGCTAAGAGGAATTGGTGAAATATTGCATTAGTAGGCAGAATTGCTTGAAAGTTTGGTGAGCAAATATCGTGTCAACACGAGCTGTAGAGGGCATCTCTCCCTAATTTATTGGTGTCAAAGGTGCACCCCTAGTAGAGGAAACTTCAACTTAGAGGGCTTTGGAAATGGTGGCTTAATGGAGGAGAACGGAGGAGAATGGAGCTAAGCAAAATTTGGAGAGAGAGAGGGCAGAGATGAAGAAGAAGATGAAGCATAGAGAAGAAGATGATGAGGTGGCATATTGAAGCTACAATGGGCTAGGGACTACTGAAGGAGGCTCTAATACCAAATGTTGGAACTTGGGGAGAGAGGAGAGCTTCATCATGGAGAGGTGAGTGAGAACACATGAGATATTCAAATGGGTGTTCTATTCATTGTGAGAGGGAAGTCCCTCTTTTATAGAAATGGAGAGAGAGTGGCCTAAATCAATCATCACCTCTCCTACATCAAAAGAGATATCTCCTAGATCATAGGAACTCCACAATCATAGGCACCACCCCATGTGGGGGCCTTTGAATTACATCATCACCTATGTCATGGGCCTATGGCACTAAGTGTGCCTCTCCTACACACACACACATGTGACTCCCCTAGATGCACGCATACACCTTAGAGAAAGCCCTTGACCATACTTATCCAAACAAGCCCAACAATGTCAGCTCAAGATCTGAGAAAAATACTCATAGCCTCAACCATAAAAAGAAAACGAAAGGGGACGAGAGGGCATCCTTGACAGACTGATCTAGAAATCTGAAATCTATCTCCCCTGACCCCTCCTATAGGCTGATCTGTACAAATCTAAAACCCCTCTGATCCATGCATCTAAAAATAAAAAATGAAGAATACACAGGTCTTCAAAGATGGCAAAGATCTCACAAGGCGGCTTGATTTGACAGATTAGAATATGTGAACAATTACATCTTGGATAGCAAGAGAGCAAACTAGTTTTAAAACTGGACAGGTCTCAAGTGAAGGAACAGGGGAGGAATAGAGATGGAAAGCCACAGAGGCAATGATATTTTTCCTACCACTTGTCCTGAGCTTGATGAAGCCATTTCACAAGGGGTCCCTCAACAATCCAAGATTATCGTATGTGAGATTAATCACTTGGAGGAGGAACATAGAGTTCCCAAGAGTGCCATTCACAAGATGGTCATATTGCATGAGGAACTATGGGAAGGCCTTAAATACTATAAGAACTTTTCAATACAGTGGGAAGGCCCTCTAATAGAGTCATCTTTTCAATAGAACTTGAGTTAAGTAGTAAATTATCTTCTTTGAAAAAAAAGAAGTAAATTGTCTTTGTATTTATCCATACTTAGATACAATGGTGGTCTCTTTTCAAAATGTAGAAGAGTAAAACTTGGTTGTATACTACTTGGGTATATAACTTTAGGGTCTGACTCTACATTTGGCTTTTCTATATAACTTCAATTTTAAAGCAATAATTTGCCATTTATCCGTCCTTGGATACGATTGCTTCACTCATTTGGACCTTATAATTTGAAAATGTTGCATTTAGTTGGATTCGACGGTTCTATTTTCTTATGAGTGCTTCACTCATGACGTGCTATTAGATGGTAATTCTAACCGTGTGATATGTTCTTACAGTCTATAATGCTAGTTCTCATTCTAAACTATTGTTATTATAGCCTGATAAACCAACTGATAAACCAATTGAATGCTAATCTAAGCTTGTGAACTAGATGCAAAGTCATTATTATTACAGTCTAATTTTGGCTCAATGCTAATCTAAGCTTGTGAATTAGATGGTCCCTCATGCACAGTCATTGTTATTACAGTTTGATTCCGACTAAATGCTAATCTAAACCTATGAATTAGATGGTCCCTCATGCGCAGTCATCGTCACTAAAACAAGCTCGGTGGTTGTTTTGGATTAGTATACTGTTTGGGATTTACATTTTCCCTTGTTTGGGATTTATAGATTGGGATTTACTGAAACAAGTGCAGTGTGGTACCACTCCAACAAGAGGCAAATTTTGAGTCAACCTTATCAGGTAAGGCAACACGCTAGTTGGCATAGTACGTAGTGAACCATTTCACCACATATGATGTGGCCCATGACACATTCTTGAGCCGGTTTCATCAAGAAAAAATGATTCTGCAAACTCTCGAGAGATTACATAGCTTGGAGTAAGGCAATCAGGATGTGGAAGGTTATGCGTCCAAATTCAATTTACTCTTGCAATGTGTGCATGTGACTCAAAGCCCTGCTCAGGAGGTACTCAATGCCTACTTCATTTTGAGACTATCACAGGATCTGCGGACAGCATTGGCCATAGTGGATTGGACACAGACAATGCTCGTGGCAGTCATGGCCCAAGCAGTGCAGACGGGGGAATCGCTACACGGGAGGACATCCAGAAATTGCAAATCCAACAAGAAAATGTCCAAATCTAAGAAATTGAATGACAGTGAGGAAGATTCGGATGCAACCAGTTCGAATAGAAGGTTTGAAGGTACCAGTTTGAAGGATTCCGACTCTGAAGCAGAGGCGAAGACTCGGAGAGCCTCTAAAGGAGGTAAGGGCATGCCAGTGGCTTCCGGAGAAGGATTCGTACCTAAAGGCTTGACGGGGATATGGTGTACTCACTATCGCAATCCTGGTCACTCCGCAGTCAAGTTTGCATTTAACACGAATTGGTGCGCAATTTGCTTGACTAATACACACAACACAGTGGCATGCCATTACAATGGGCGTGGCAAGATAGCAGTTGGTTAGCAGCAAGATGTGGCTGCATCTTTTGTGCAAGAAGAGTCACAGCAACAAGCATTCCAACCACAGCAATAGACGTTCCAATGAGGCGGAGGTGACGGTGGACACAGATGCAAACATGGAGGCGGGGGTCATGGTCAGAATCGCCCCGAAAACCTATCTGTTTTGTTGGCCAAAGGCCATTGGCAGAACGAATGCCTAGAGGCTCAGAAATGGGATCGGCAACACGTGGAGCGACAAAAAATGTCTGGGAAAAGGCCCAGCACTTCGATGGTATACATTGTCGATGATGATCCGTTGGTGTGTCTAGAGATTAGCATAATCACCCGTGCTAGTACCAAGCTACGAGGATCGACTCCCAAGAACGGTGACAAGATGCTGGATTGGTCAGCTCAGGAACATGTGCGACACTAAGTCTGCAAGTTGGTGACAAAGGAGCCACCATTGATGTCTCTACCAGAGTCCACAACACCGCCCAATGAGGTACGAAACGTGCAATTTGTGAAACCAGTTGTTCAATCAGAGGCATAGACTCAAGCCAAGTTCAAATTACACTTACCAAGAAACGGTCTGATGGCAGTCGAAACAACTCTGTTGTTCGCCGCTAACCAAGCCAAGAGGCAAGCGAATTCTCTACAAAGGGAGCTGGGGTTGGTGGAGTGCATTTTGAGGCTCCTATCCAAATTTCATTGGGCCGATTGCTTAATCTAGTTCGAGATTCCACCGGCAATTGTTGCATCCCCTGCACATGGAGTCTGAACCAGAAGAGGTGGAGCTATGTCAAGCTGATTCTTGCTCAGTTCCAGCAATCTCTTTGATCAACATGAGAATTCCAATGATTTTTGCAAAGGCACAAGGTCGGACTTTTGCTCAGGTGCTGGTAGATGGTAGTTTGGGGGTCAATATTGTCACTTGGAAGACCTACCAAGAAATGGGTTGGATGTCTTGGGAGCCGGCACCATTCTTAGTCTGCATGGCTGATCAACGTCGGGCTCGACCACTAGAGATGGCAGGCATATCATTCGTGGTGTCCTTTGTGGTGCTCAACATGGAAGCTACAACACCAGAGTATAGCGTCCTTTTGGGTAGGCCTTGGTTGCGGCAAGCAAAAGTCAAGAAAAATTGGGAGCAGAACGTCATTTCAGTGTAGAGAGGAAAGAAGAAAGTGCGGGTCACAATGGAAGTGGCAGCACCATTGGTGGATGCGGTCCGACCTATGCTAGCCGAGACGGTGAACATGGCAGATGGATTGGAGGATGATGACAAGGAAGCGTTTCTCAAGGCAAATCCAGAGTTGGTTCCTATCTTCACCATTGATGTGGAAGGCATTATGGACAGCTACATGCATCAAAGTTGTCTGGCAGACATGGTCAGTCCTATTCCAGAGGAGTCATCTGCCCTAGCAAGTAGCAGCAAAATTGGATAAACACGATCTCTTGCAGCAGGAGAGGGAATTCAAAGAATGAATGAGCAAAGTCACCTGCATTCAGGGGGATGCTCTAGATACGGTTTATCTTAGAGCGGATGGCGCATCTAAACCAGTCAAAGTCAGCACTTTGTTGACAACTGAATTCTGCAGTGAAGCGATTGCCCTTGTTGTGGGAATTTTTCGATGTGTTTGCTTGGGACTATGCAGATATGAAGGGTCTGGATCAAAAGTTTTACCAACACTGGGTCAACCTCAAACTAGATGTCACTCTGACGAAGATACATAGGTATCGTATGAATCCGCACATGGCCAAGCAAGTGCATGAAGAAGTGGAGCACTTGTTACAGGTGGGATTCATCGCACCAATTGAAAATCCAAAGTGGATTTCCCCAATTGTCATTGTGCCAAACAAAAACAAGAAATTGTGGATTTGTGTTGACTACCGCAAGCTGAATGCGACCATAGTTCCTGATCCATTTCCCTTGCCCTATCTCGATTCTATGCTTGATGAAGTGGCGGGTACAACCAAATCCGAATGGCTCCAAAAGACTAGCCAAAAATAGCATTTATCACATCTATGTTTGCATAGTGTAGTTCAGGTTGCAGAATGCTCCCTCGACCTTTCAGCGAACAATGTAGGAGATCTATTTAACAGATTTCATGAGGATTTTCCTGGAAGGCCTTAGTGTGTTCGACACATTTGATGAGCACCTGGAGCACTTGCGAAAATGTTTCCAATGATGCAGGGAAGTCTCCTTCAGCCTAAATCTGATGAAATGTGCATAGGTAGTCCGTAGCAGCCGACTCCTAGGGCATGTGATCTCGGCAAAAGGAATTGCCGTGGATCCGAATAAAGTGGCAGTAATTATGCAAGCCTTGGCACCAACAACGCCTAAGGAATGCTTGCAGTTCTTAGCATGGTAGACGTCTGTGGTTCCTGGCTCACATGCCAATTCCCTTGAATGCATTGGCACATGTGGCGCCAAAGGCATTTGTGTGGACCGCAGTGTGACCAAACATACCGGCAGCTGAAGATTGAACTTTCTAGAGCACCGGTGCTGCCATCTCTGGATTGGGAGAAAAATTTTCATGTGTTCGTGGATGCCTCGGATAGAGATATTGGGAGCGTCTTGATGCAGGAAGATGTGAATAAGTGGTATCACCCAGTCTACTACGCAAGCTGACGGCTCTCAATGGCCGAAAAAAATTATTCCATCACGGAGCAGGAACGATTGGGCATGATCTATTCTATCAAGAAATTACAGTATTCTTTGTTGGGCCGACCATTTGTCTTCCATGTTGATCATTCCATATTATTATATTTGAGAAGCAGCAAAGTCTTACAGGCCGATTGGCAAGATGGGTGTTGCTCTTGCAAGAATACGACTTTGATGTTATTCATCACTCGGGCTCATAGCACACAGTTGCAGATTATCTTTCCCAACTAGAGTCTGGGGAGCTACCAATGGGAGTGGAGGACGAGTTCCCTGATGCGGAGCTAGCAGCGATTTTTCGGGCAGATCTGATCATAGTAGAGGCCGAAGTCATCCCAGAAGGACCATGGTCATGGTATGATGAGATGATCTCATTCCTATCTACTGGCATCATGCCCAAGTACATGAATTGGGATTAGAGGAAATACTTGGCATTGCAGAGCCGATCCTTTGAAGTAATCCTGGGACAGTTGTACCGATGACATCTGATTGAGGCGCTATTGCAGTGTGTTCCACCTCATGAGCAGGAAGCAATGTTAATGGAAGCCCATTGTGGGGTTTTGGGTGGCCATTTTGCGGGTGAAGTCACCATAAAGAAAGTTCTGAAGGCAAAGTTATGGTGGTCGACCATATAGAAGGATGCTCGATGGTTTGCAAAAAGTTGCAACCTTTGCCAACGGTTGGGACAGAGATCGCATGCCACTTCATCCTATCTTGCCTCTGGAACCATTTCAGAAATGGGGCCTGGATTTCATGGGTCCATTCAAGCTCGCAGCTGCCCACATACAGAATTGCTACACTCTGGTAGCCACTGATTGTTGCACCAAATGGGTGGAAGCTTGGGCCTTGCGGGACAACACTGCAAATAAGTCACAAGGTGTCTGTACTACGATGTGTTCACTCGGTTTGGGTGTCAAATTGAGAGTGTCAGTGACAGGGGGACGCATTTTGTCAACAAAGTCATCAAGCAGATGAATGCTTTTTATATGGTGATTCACAAGAAGTCTTCCTGCTATTATTTGCAAGCAAACGGACTGGCCAAGTTTACCAATCATATGTTCAAGAGGATCATGTCACTACTAGTGAATGAGCACCGCACAGATTGGAATGAGAAGTTGTTGGTAGCACTATGGGCGTACCACACATCATTGAAGGTGACTCTATGGTATTCCAGTTGCATGTTCTAGACCAATTGGATGATTTGCGGCTAGAGAGGTATTATCTCACCATGGAGGTTCAAGCCAGGCACAAGCGGAGGGTGGATTTGGCATCCAAGAAGAAATCTTTTGAGCACGGGCGACTATTTATTCTGTTCAACACTCGCCTTGGTAAAATGCCAGGGAAGCTGAAATTGCAATGGTCGGGTCCATTTTATGTTTCTCATGATTGTGGATCGACATCATTTTATCTTGCGGATTTGCAAGGGCATGTACTTCCACATCCAATTCATGGGTTTCGGCTTCGTCCATACCATCATGGCGGCAATCTTCAATGCCCATTCCCCATCTCGAATGAGGTGTAGATTTCCTAGGTTGAGGTGGAGGTGGCCGAATCATCGCATGAGGACACGTGGCAAAAGGGTTCATGGCATGACATCAGTCTTCTGCGAGGTCCTAGCCTAGCCACCATGCAACTCACTATCGTCAAGGCAGGATATTGGCAATCTGAATTACAACTCTTGAGCCATTGTTTGCATGTACCGGTTGCTTGCTACTTGCTCGTCATCGCACTTGCAATTCTCTTGAATACCTCGGTAAAGCATTTGAATCCACTTTGACTTTGTAAACCCACTTGCATGGCAAAACTTTTTTTGCCTGCAGGTAACTGCACCAAGTCCCATGTATCATTCTGAAGTAGGGAGTCCATTTCTGACTGCATGGCTTTCTCCCACTTCTTTTTCTCCGTTCTTCCCATAGCTTCCTTGAAGCTGGAAGGCTCACCACAATCTGTCAGCATGATAAAATCAGCCACATTATTGGCTCCTGGAACAAACCTGGCAGGAGGCCGTTGTACACGGGAGCTCCTCCTAACAAAATGTTCCGGATTAGGCTGCTGTGTCTAGCCTGTTCTTCATGCATGACAGGTGACTGTACCACCATATCTGGCTGTTCTATAGCCCCATCTGCTGGCATATCCAGTGGTGCATCATTGGCAAAATTATCTGGCTGATTTTCAGCCTGTATACCCTCTTGAACAGGGTGATCTGCAGCAGCCTGCTGCTGCATATAAATGGGCATTCTTTGCTGTCCAACATCATCATAAATAACCCTCCTGTATTCCACAGGTTGCACGGGTTCCTTGTGTACACTATCCTCTTTAAAGATGACATCATTGCTGCGTATAATCTTCCGTTTAACGGGATCCCATAACCTGTACCCCATTTCACCTTCGTCACCATAACCCATAAAGATGCATATGATAGACTTTGGATCCAGTTTGGTGCGTAGTTCTTTGCGTACATGAGCAAAGCACTCGCAACCAAATACACGTAAGTGCTTATATGAAGGTGGCTTGCCAGACCACACCTCTTCTGGCACTTTCAACTCCAAAGCCTTGTTTGGCGACCTGTTAATAATGTGAACTGCTGTTTGCACGGCTTCTGCCCAAAAGCCATGGGGTAATGTAGCATAAGACAACATACATCGAACCTTCTCCTGAATAGTTCGATTCATACGCTCACTTGCACCATTTTGAGATGCATTATGAGGGGCTGTGAGTTCCTGTTTGATGCCCTTAGCTTGGCAAAACTGCACAAAAGCATGTGACAAATACTCACCCCCATTATCGCGGACCTGAGGCATTTCAGCCTGCGTCCTGTCCAATTCTCAACCTGAGCAACAAACTTCTTGAAAGCATCTAAGGCATCTCCCTTATGCTTCAAGAAATAGACCCACACCTTACGTGTGGCATCATCAATGAAAGTAATAAAATATTTTGCACCCCCTAGTGATAACTGTGGCATCTCACACAAATCAGTGTGCACTAGATCAAGTGGTGCTCTATTCTGGGGAGTTCTCCTCTTATGAGGAGTCACAGAATGCTTGATCTGACACCTGAATCAAGTAGAGAACACCTCAACACTGAGGTAGCATGCAATATGAAAATCTCTCTGACAAAATCATCCACCAGTGTAATGCATATACTGCCCTGTGTAGAAATGACATACACAGATCCCAACATACAAACACTCAATGAGAAACCTTTTGAGCACTGTCAATGAAGGACAGTTAGGGACCGAGTAAACTCGATGCGCCCTGGCCAAGCATGGCTCAACTGAAGTTCTCTGAGTGTGGCACAAGGAATGTGACCTGCAAGAAAATGTCACCTCGACACTGCGGAAATCAAGACAAATGTGTGCTCTCTGGCACCACACTGCCTCAAGGCATACAATGCATCACCTTCCGGGCAAAAGCCCTATGATCTGCTCACCTGTGAACTGAGATTCAAACCCAGTAAAAGCATATGTCCTCTTGCAAAATCAAGGCATTACCTTCCCAGAACAAAATAACTGTGCAATCAACCACACTGTGGTTCTCTTCACCTCAAGCACAAGATGAATGAAAGTACTTACTGTACTTTTCAAGATAACACAGTTCTGTGAACTGAAAAATGATCCTTAAGCAAGAGGAATGAAGAGCAGAATGCTGTTTCACCTCTCTTTCTTCCCCAAACAAGAATGTAACTTTTGTACTTTTGTACTTGTTGTACTTGTGCAGCAGCCAGCAGATCCAAGGAGAACAAATTTCTTCTGACACAGATCCCGAAAAAATGAAAAATGTACCTCCCGGCTGCACAAAAAATGAAAAACAGCTCTGATGTAACTCCCTGCAAGTGTGGCGGCGTCGTCCGTATAGCTGTACGGCAGTCCGTACGACTGTACGGCAGTTCGTACGGCGGTCGTCCGTACGGCTACCCTTGGAGTAGACTGCTCGACGCCCGAAGGGCTTAGCAGCTATGCAGTTGTAGCAGCTGCTGTGCAGCTACCTGATGCAGCTCCGTTCTGTAGCTGTCAGCAGCTGCTGTACAGCCCGTGACCCGCGTCGCCGCCCGAGCTGCTCCCTTGCCCACGCCACAGCCTGTGCCCGCGCTCGCGCTGTTGCCCTGCAGCTCGCCTTCGCTAATGCGCCACCGCCCTGCAATGTCGGCGTTCCATACGACTGTACGGATGACGTACGGCCGTACGGCGCTCGACGTACGTCCGTACGGAAGGGGGGTGGGTAGGCTAGGGAGTGGAGGGGAATGGCTTTGATACCAGTTGAAGGGCCCTGAAGGGGGAATGAGAGCAAGAGGGAGAGAGTGAGAGAGAGAGAACTCCAAGATGTGCGGGTGTGAAGTGATGAGCCACACCACAAACTCAGTTGTGTTTTATTAGGATTAGGTTTACCCTATGACTGTCTTAAGACAGTCATAGGTGTCCTATCTTTTAATGAAGGGTTGGCAATGTGCCTTTACCCCAACACTATATCCTTGGATTCTCGATTCGCTATTCTTGCAAGCCAAAACGTATACCATCACTCCTCGGACTCGAGGGATGATAGATGTTGCTAAAGAGAGGCCGGTGCCATGAGCTCAAATCCTAAAGGAGCGGATTCATGAAGAGACTTTACGAGTGGCAACTCATGTGGATAAGAAGTAGGCATTGAATTTCAAGATTGGGCAAGTCGGAGGTTTTGTTTCCCATTCATCTAGAGTCTATAGCACCTCAAAGATCGACTACCTTAGTGCTCACTCTCGCACCTGAGGGGCCTACATAGGATGAAGCTCAGGGATCTTCTGCTGGAGTGGCTATGAAACAACAATGGAAGAAGCCTCGCCTTAGCCAGGGGGTGGTATCTCCCCTTGCACCTTCAACTCCTATACATACTGGTGGTGTGGGAGGCGTTTCCACTAGTGGGGTGGTGATGATGCAAATTGATGTGTCTACACTGATGGTGTTACCAGTCATGGCAGAGCGGGTGACCGTGGCTCCAGTGTCTACTATAGCAATGATCCTAGGCGGTACTCCGGTGGTGGGATCCCTTATGCAGCGATGGATGGAGCAGCTTCAGCAAAGTATAGCAACACGGGCTCCGGTGACTACTACAACATCAGTGGTGGTCTCTGATGTGACGAGGGTGTTGGCAGCAAAAGTGTTAATGGTGGTGATCTTGGAGTCTATAGGTGTATCTCTAATGTCTTCTACCATGTTCAATTTTCGATCGTAGCCTATGCATGTACAGCTGCAATTTTGTTCGCATTTGCTCGCGCGAATCGCTTCACAAATTGGTACGGGTGGTGAATCTACTAGACGGCCCAGTTTGGAGGCAAAAGTCATGCAGTTGTGCATGGAAAATGAGTCTCTACGAGGTCAACAGAGTAGGTGCGGCAACTGGAGGACCGGATGACAGTCCTTGAAGCCAGAGTTCAAGTGGCAGAAGCACATTCGGAGGCCACTCAGTAGCTGCATGCGAAGTATGTGTAAAGCATTGTTGAGCAGGAGTTGCTACATTGACGTACTACTACTATGTGGTGGAGTATTTGTGGGCTTTTTTGGGGAATGTGAATGTTAACATGGAGCAGATGGGCTTGCTCTTGGAAGCTCTTCAGGGTGATGTGAGGGCACAATGGGATAGGTAGGTGGGAAGATGGAGTGTGACTATTGTTCCACAGACCTATCCGGAGCCCACACAAATGACAACCCAAGATGGATGGAGATGCGGGAGCTGGTGTGGGTTCTGGTCAGCAACCGAGTCCGCAGGTGCTGACTAGTTCTAGACCAAAAGGGTCTAACACTTCTTCTGGTGGCAGTGGTACAGATAAGGGAAAGGAGTGGTTGCGGAGTCAGTTTAGATTGAGGAGGATTGGCAAGCCAAATATGAAGAGCTGGCAGAAGGCATTGTGAAAGCCATTCTCCACAACAACAAAAGAATCGATGTGCTGAAACAGTAGAGATGTTCACTTTGTCTATGGTTGGAGTTGTGTGCCATCCTCCTCGGTGGAAAGAGGCAGATAAGTTTTTGGGGAAGTATTTTAGTAAGCACACACCTTTTCCAGGGTTACCAAATCCTCCTTCCTATGACCCGATGATGATTCAAAGACTTGCAATGACACAAGAACGATGGCAATAGCAATCACCGTCGGGTGCATGGGTAGATGAAGTATTATCCACAGAGCAGTGGCCTGAACAGCAAGTAGTGGATAGATCCAAGCCTCATCTGTTGCAATGGCTGATGGATCTAGAGCAAGATCGAAGATTGAGATGTTCATGCGAAAGCAACAGTTAGAGACGACTACAGATGCTACTTCGAGTGGAGCGACGATGCAGTTGCTGACAGAGTTGCCTGAGAGTAGTGATGCGGGCTTGAGCAAGAGAGGTGGTATTGTTGCACCTGTTCAGTACATTTCTAGTTCGGATGAAGAGTAGAACTACGGTGATGGCTGCGAAAGGGCCTTGTAGAATAAAGTGTCATTGTCCAGCCAAGCGCATACGTCACTATAGTGGTTGCTTTTGGATAGGCAACATCAAAAATGTCAAAAATGTAGAGATGCTTTTGGACAAGCAAGAGAAATAAAAAGAAGGTTGTTGAGATAGGCATTGTGACTACAGAGAGTGGATGTTTTTTCTGAATGTTTTTTCGGGTGAGATGCTTTGTATTCTTGTGTACTGAGTGAATGGTGAGATTTAACTTATCGTGCTTGGTTCTCTGCCGAGGCTATGCCTAAAATGATTGTTGCACATACACTTTGCACTATGTAAGGCATCTAACTTCAGTCCGAGGATGTGCATGCGTGGTTCGCACAGTCCACCGTGACTGCCATGTCTTATTGCATAACCATGCGGGTTAGCAGTAGTGACTTAGAGGGGTGTGCAAGGGTAAGTTAGCCGCAAGGTTGACGGTTCAAATCTCCAAGCGGTTGTAGTTTTCAACTGCTGCTTCACTAACCGTCAGACGAATCTGTATGCATGTTATTACTAGCATTCAAAGGTCATTGTGTACATAGATGTTGTGCGAGCTATTGCTCTGGAATACATTGTTCTTTAGCATCTATCATTCTCTTGCATATCTATATTCCATTCTCATGGATGTTATGCGTATTGTTTGTCTATTGTTTCTCATAGCGTCTGTGTGTATTTATGATGCTACACCAGCCTGGTTCTGATGTTTGATCTAAACCAACCAGACGGTTGCATGATATTCCAACCACCAGGCTGGTTTAAGATAATCACATTAAGTCCAGGCCAACCTAGTAAACTATCTTAAAGCTTAATCACAAACAACCACTGGGCTGGTTAAGGCAACCACTAACTTAAGTTATATCAAGAAATGAAACAAGTAAACTATCCCAAAGCTCAATGACAAGCAACCACTAGGATAGTTTAGGCAACCGCTTACGTGCATTATATCAAGCATGTGTATGTGCTCATTAAACTTCTTGTACCCCGTCTGCTTTCTACAGATGTCCTTGTTATTTGGAGAAACTCTCAAGAGATGCACAAAGAGTGGAAGCAATGCCTAATGATCTCGATCCGAGTAGTCTATGGGCTTCAAAAGAATGCAAGAAAAGGAGAGATAGACTAAGTGCAGAAGTCATTGCAATAGTGGAGACATTTTGGCACAAAAATACAAGGTGTTGGTAGGGTTGTCAGTCTATGAACTTTAGAGTGCAGGCTAATGCTTGTGAAGACTCGAGAATGGTATTTACCTAAATGGCCCGATGTTGCTTCCTCAAATGCTACCATTAATCATGACATCACAGCGCATTTTCTTCGCTCCGATGGCAGTGGTCGAATGCGTGCATCTGCAACAACTGCTTCTTGTTGCTACTCTACAAGGATTCTTCTGTTCCTTGTGACCTGACCAAGCTTTTTAGCTTTTCTATTTCACAGTCTCTGTTTGCTTCTCTTGTAAGCCATGGCGAGCTGCATGTTGTCTTAGCGACGATCAATGAAAGACGACAATGCCAAACCAAAATAGAGAGAAGCTATCTGGTGAGGCAAGCAAAGAATAGAAGACAACTTACTTGAAAGAAGACAATGGCGAACCAAACTCTGCGCAAGGTCACGTTAAGGTGCATGCGGGTTATAGGGCAGGGGCAGGTTGCAAGTACTTAATCTTTCAAGATTTGATGGGCGGGACGTGTGAAAATTTGAAATTTGTGAGAGTAGCGAAATTTCAATCGTCAGTTTTTTTCCCTCTAGTGATACACGTCAGCAGAATTGGATATCCCAAACAAGTGCAATAAGGCCTAAAATGCTTGAAAACACAAATAGGCCAAAGGGCATGCTATCAGGTTTGGTGCTATGTATTATTAAATGCAATGACCTTTGGCATGCTTATGAGCCATATAGAAAGCAAGTGCATGGAAAAATAAATAATTCAAATTTGTAAATAGTGTTGGATTTATTAAAATATCTTTTCACATGCACGAATTGCACTTTTCCATGTCCTTCCATTTTAGGGTGAATCTAGACACCAATACCAACAATCATCAATGTTTTAAGACCACCTTGCACTAGTCCCAATAGTTTGGATTCCAAATTTTCAATCAACAAATCAAAAAAAAGTTATGGAGAGTGCCCTCAAATGGGTATGCATCACTTTAGCACAACATTGGAGGCCCATTAACCCATGCATAATGATCTCATTTAGGTGTGTCCTTGGGTTGAGGAGAAGCTCACGTAGTGTACTTGAGAATCATTACTTGGTTACATGTACGTACAGAATAAAATTTTGATGTTTTTGAATAAATTGCTATATCCTATAGTCTTCACGATGCATGCTTCACATGCAACATATCACTTGTAATGCTTTAACGATCTCGTTCCAAATCCTTATTCCATAATTTTTTGCTTTGATGTTTAAGTTTGGAATGTGTACTACAACTTGAAGACAAAGTTTGCCGAATTCTATTGAGCAATGCATAAGTTATGGGTCATGCAAGATACCCATATCCAGAAAATTCCTTGAACCTCACAAAAAATGGCTACACCCAAGCAAACAATGACCCTTATATATCAGCCTCATTAAATACATATAGTATTTAATACTATATATGCAAGATTTTCCAAAATATAACCCCATAGATGTGCTCGAATGGGGTTTTCCAATCAATTTGAGTGGTTGAATGACTATATTTGGACATTGGATGTGAAAGTTATGTCACTTTTAAAAGTGTTGCCCAAGGTAGTTCACCCAGCAAAACTACCTTGGAAGGGCCTACTTCAAAGGGGCTTCACTGGTAAAACTACCATGATGGGTTGCTTTAATGAGGTTTCTTTGGAGAAACCCCCTATTAAGTAAAATTTATAAGAAGGATCATAAGGGAATTTTCACAGAGAACTCTACCCTACATGTGGGTTTCTTCAAAAGCCATCCCATTACATTATTCAACATTCCCAAAGATTCATGTAAGTGAAACTATGTTTTCTTTCGATCCATTTTTTCCATATTTTTACATAGTTGGAAGCTTTTTTTTTTCATCGCTCTAGTGCTCAAAAGATTTCACTCGAAAAATGGTAGTCCCCAAAGAATTCTATCACAATTCCAAAATTGAGAAAGCTTGGTGTCAAGCCTTGAAGAAATGGGTAAGACAAGAACATGAGCAATTAAGGCAAACAAGATAGTAGTAAGAGAGGTGAGGATACCAATGTCACTCAACTTGGACATGTTGATTAAACCCATATTGGCCCAAATTGGATGGTGTTGCATTAGCCATCTTGATTAGCTACCTATCACATTGGGAAACCACCCTAGAATGTGGCAGAGCTTCAAGGGTTGTATTGAATCCATCATCACTAAAAGAGGAACATAAGGTTATCTCAATCAAATTCGGTGATAGGGATGACATAAAAAATGTAACCATCCTGTTAGAGCATAAATACTTTGGCCAATATTTTACAATGGTTAACAGTGGGATAAGAGTAAACATCCTAGAAAAAGAGCTCTATAAAGGATTGGGACTACTAAATATGAGGAATGCCACATTCAACATACACCTAGCTAACCACACTAAAACGAATCCACTAGGAGTTGATAATGTACAAATGAAAATTGCTAGATTAACATGCACCATGCAATTCACAATATTGGGTCTTCCCAAAGCTCATCAACATAGCAAATATTGTTGGGAAGACCATGGGCTTTGGTATTCCAAGATTGTGCCATAGATAGAATCGCAATCCAAAATAGAGATACTACTGTCAAAATAAATCTAGAAATATTGATGGCATTGCTTCCACCACGGTGAGTAGTCATGCATCATTTTTAGCATTCAAAGAGCTCAAGTAAACATTAAGTGATACCCAAACTAACATCAACAACTGAATACAAGTATTTGTACCAATTGATAACTACAAGACAACACATCCAATGTTGCCAAATGTAGTTTCATAGATGGAAAAAAATAGAGAGACAAGAAGCTCGTTCTATCACAAGCACCTAGGAAAAGGGAAGGTTAGACCAAAAGAAATGAAGTTTGAGCTCTCTGTCATGTTGGGATCAAAGCTATGTCAATATGACTACAAAGTGACCCACGGATTATGGTGGTCACCACTGGAGTTTAGTTTCTAAAGACTACGAAGTATATATGTTGCCAAAGGTCTTGGTTTTGCATGTGTAAAGTTTTCCATGTTATCTTTGCTGGTTGGTCAAATTGTATATACCAAGTTAATGCAATGCCTTGAATAAGTTCTTGACCTCATAAAGTTGTTGATGTATGCCCCACTTGATATTCTTCCACAAAGTGAAATTGATTTACCCAATCATACCTATCCTTTGAAAAGAGCATGCCCCTCCCCTGTGTGATGTGCTCAATCGAAAAAGGATGATTGGTGGCATTCAATCATCATACATGTCGCTATTGTTCAAGTAGCTAAATAAGAAGATGGACCTCCAATCTAAGTAAGACAAGGAGAGGGTAGTCATAGCAATATAGACAAGCATTAGAGGAATAGGCCATAAGAGTCAAGTCTCGCCCATATCAAGGGTTCCTCCATCATCGTTCACAATCCCCAAGGAAGCTCAATGGTCTATCAGTTATTGTAGTGTCGAGCTGATGGTTGGGTTCCTTTGCGCATCGTGGAACAATTATTGGGGTCAAGTTGGAATGAGAAGAGGAAGGGACATATGGACCCAAATCACCCTCAAACAGATGGCATAGGAAAGGGACTTATGGACATATGACCCGACCCAAATCACCCTCAAATGGTGACTTGTGAGAGCAAGGAGCCATTGGGGTTTGTCACTTCCCTCACAAAGAAGGCTTGGGAAACAGAGAATGGAGGGGTTTCTGGAATCTCTATACTCTATAGAGAAATTTCCAGGTTTGCAGGTAAAAAGTGACCTACTGAGCTAAACACCTACCTAATCAAGTAAACACCTACTACCAAGGGATTCAACAGAACTAGAGGACCATGCTAGTATATAATGTGAAGGATAGTGCAATGTCGGGTCTTTTAGATGTGTATGCCATGTAGAGCATGAAATTAGCGATGCACATTGGTATGTTAAAGCTTAGGATAAAGCCTCCCTTCACATGCGAGCATTGGCGCCATAATTGGTTTTGATGCTTTGATGAATGAGGAGGAATGCAAACACAATCTTTCTTACTAAAATCGAAACAACCTCGATCTTTGCGATTTCGCATAACGAAGGTTGCAGCTCGTCGATGTGATTCAACAAATTGGTTTCGAGTTTTGCGCAAGCAACGAGTTAAGATCAGGCTCGTGTGTGCAGGTCTGTGAATTTGGAAGTTTATTAGGACGCAATGCATTGGTTCAGATATTGAGCTTCGTTCTGTAGAGATGTTTTGCGCTGTGATTGCAATTTAAGCTTTCCCATCCTTCATGAATCAGCCTAGAATTCTTCTTGCAGAGTCGTCGTCACCTGTCATGCTTCCTAAACCTTGGTCATATGTCCACTTCCAGATAAAATTATTTACTGATTCACACATTCTGCCAATGCTTCCTGTGGCGATCGACCTTACCTTCTTGGTGATTCCATCTTGTGTGTCGAATCTGCCCGACATCTGACTTTATTCCGCTTTCACGAAAAGATCCCAGCCAGAACGCCACTTTAATTGGTTGCTACCCGGAATCCGGATGTAATATAGAGGACGCTGAGTCGCCACATTGAATCTCCAGCCGTGAATCAAGGCTTCTCGATCGAACCATTTCTGAGACCATCTATCCAAGAGAAAAGTGCGATCCAAGCCAAACTGTCCGCATGCAGTACAGCAGCCAACAGCAGACATTTTAGCTGCCAAGAAAGTACAAGCGAACTTAAGTTTTCCCCGTGATCCATTCAATTGGAAGTTGACCAGTAAATCTGAGCTGATTAGACTCAGAGACGGTTGAACGACACACGAGGAGAAGCACAAAATTGTAAGCTCATTTGATTATGCGTACTTATTGAGTACGATCAATGTGCTCGTATAATTCTACTGGGGGAAGCGAGAACCCTGCTTCGGAGAGGAAGGGTACGAGGGAGGTCCTGTTCTGCACCAGATCGTGATAGAATTGGTACTCGGCGGTGTAGTCGTGCAGGTCAAGCTCCCCCCGCTGGTTTGTATGATAATGGTGCTTTGCACCGGGAGCTTTGCCAAATCCAAACATCCTTACCTTGTCGCAGATACCCAAAGCAAGCATGATGGCTTGCATCCCGGAGGAGTAGTGGAACATAGGCCCGTCGTGAGCCTCACTCCAATCCTCAGGCGGCCTTCCTGTACTCTCCACGAAGTTTTTGATGGAGTAATACTTGACGATTCGACTGCACAAGATATCAAACCGAGGATCTGTCACTATGAGGGGAGTCTCGTCCGAGGCCGCGCAGACCGTGACGTCCATGAAGTGCACAATCTGGCAAATGTAGAGAGCAATCGGCACATCTGGTCCATAGGGATGGCAGGAGCAGCGATCCCTACCAGTGCAAGCGTGAAGAATGTTGCTGTTGATGAATGCCAAAGTCGTCTTGGAGCCCACATGACGCTGGAAGTTGGCCGTTCTCGCATTGTTGAGACGGATAACCATGTCGTGACTGTCGATGAAGCTGGCGAAGCTTTGGTTCAACAGGATCCCGCTGTTTCCCACAACGGCGCAGGTCTTGTAAGGCTCGCCGAGGCGAACATCGTGCTCACCTTTCTTGAGATGATACCTGTCGATGGGATCTTTCACCAGACGAATTAGGGAGCTCATGATCCGGGGCTCGTAGCGCTTTCTCTGAACCCAGCTCTGGAGAGAGCTTCTAAATTTAGGCCAGTAGGCCGCGTACCTGTGACTGGAGAACTGCATCGGGAGCCTCTGCCCTGCCCGTGCGAACTTCAATCTCGCAGCTTCCAGGCGGCGGAGGGCGTCCTGTCTACCGAGGCCGAGAGAAGTCCAGATCCTCTCGGAGAGGGAGGGAGTCCAGGCGGCGTCGAGAATGATGGAAGCCTGGCGGGACATGTCGAAGTCACTGAGGTCGATGCCGGCGAAATCAAGGAGGGTGAGGTTGAAATCGCGGGAGGAGGGAGGGGAGGGGGGGGAGAGAGCAAGGGAGGGACGAAGGATGAAGGGGAGGAGGGAGGAGGAGGGGGAGGGGGGGAGGTGGGAGCAAAGGAAGGGGTAAGAGGAGAGGGAGAAGAGGGTGAGGGCGAGGAAGGAGAAGATGAAGAAAGCGAGGCGGAGGCGGGAGGAGAATGGGAGGCGATCTCTGCTACGATGGAGATCAACCATGGCGAACAACCAGAAGGTGAAGAAGATGAAGATGATGAAGAAGAAGATGAAGAAAATAATGCAAGCAACGAACAAGCACAACCTGAAGAAGATGAGATCAATAACAAAAGATGATCTAGCTCAACATAACTATTAGCACCTCTTTTGGCAATGTTTCCATAGCCATGGCAACTCTCAAGCTCGCAATTGCTTCTTCTCAGCTTGTTCTTGTCGCCATTGCAGTAGCCCCCAACGACCTTAATTAATTTACTAACCACCTCTCCTCCATTAGTTGTTGCACATAGTCCTCCCCTAGTTACAGATATTGCCTCCTCTAGTTCCTCCCTGCTTTTCGCTTTGGAAACATAACAGGTTTGTGAAGCTTTTGCACTAATAAAATTTGTAATGTTTTGGCAGCCTCAAGTCGGGACGTGTTTTGAATTTAACCGACCAAAGTAGCTAGAAGATTAGTACAAATCCAAAGGATGACTTGGAAAACTGGAAAATTGGAAAATCAGGTCCCATTTTGCCCACGCTTTGCTCCATTTCATGGAATGTCACGTTTTGCTCGTGCCTTCATACTCTAAAATTTGTATGTTTTGTCTAGACTCTTTCACGCCTCTTCCTTTTCGCTTTTAAAACAATTTTTACATCAAATTTTGTATGTTTTGTCTTTCCTCTCAATAAAAAAAACACTCACATAAGTAGTGTGTATATGTATATACGTATGTATATGTGTATATGGCCACCATCCTTCTCAAAGCATATTTGTGTATGTACATTCACACTCTTAGTAAACACAATGTAATCAATCGTCCTCGAGCTCATAATAAAGTAGCCATATTCTTTTTTAGAAACTAAAATTAAATTGATAACATTTGTTTGAGATATCTAGGGTTCCTCATTTTGGAATACTTGTTTGCTTTCATTGATAGGAAGGCACCATGTTGGTGAAGAGTTTGGTTTTATGGTGTGATGTATAGATATTTGAATAATATGCTTACTAGAAAAGCTTTTCTGTTAGCATTGGAACATGGGAAAGAAAGAATCAAGAATCACAAAGGTTCCAAGTGAGGCATAAAGGTTCTAGCATTAAAACAAAAGTTGCACGCATCTAGATGGGTGATTTTCAAACTAGTAATCTCAAGTGGATGGAATGCTTAACAATGCTTAGGACAATGCTTGTGTAGCTGTTAGCACATTATCTGCTAAGTTGCTGCTGTCGAGGACCTGCGTCTAATAGGTGTGACGCGAGTATGAGTACCCATAGCTCGACAGGCAACTGCCGTTTAAGTCACACGAGTGCTCTCACTTCCACCAATGATCATTTTTGAAAAACTTTGATTGTTGTAGAAAGTGACAGGCGCAAGAAGACAGAGCAGAAAGAAGTGATCAAAGCAGGCTCCACAAGGCTCAAGTTGTTGGTGTGCAAATGGATCTTCCATTTCTTTAAAAAATATCTAATCCGCCACCCGAGTGCTCACCTTCCACCACCATTCGTTCATTAATCATCATGGAAATTGGTGTAGGGGCTCATTGCACACATAGGTGTGTGCACTTGAGCCATGTTGTTTCCACACCTACAAGGTGCGATGGGGATGCGAGCACCCTGCAGGGGCAAGTGGCTTGACGATCCAGGCCGCAAGCACGATAGCTGGGTAAGGCTTGCTTTGTGAAAAAATACCCAAACAAATATATCCTGAAGATTTGATAGACTGCACTGCACGGTAGAAGAGGGTTCCATGCACAAGCTCAACAAGAGGGACGAACTTGCAATGCGAGATTGAATCCACCAAAAATTTGTGGACTCCATCTCACACCCAATTGATGCACCTAGAAGGGTCTTTAAGGTTCAAAAAACCAAATAAGTGCCAACATGTGCACCTAGAGAGAGGCTGAATCCACCAAGAATTTGTGGATTCAATCTCACACCCAATTGATGCACGCAGAGGGTCTCTAAGTTTCAGAAACCAAATAAGTGCCAACATGTGCACCCAGAGAGAGCCTCCCATCTGGGTGGCGAGGAAAGAGACCCTAAGGAACATACTTTGCAGTGTTGGGTTTAATCTTGCTCATGTTTTCACGTGGACTTTAGACTCTTGCATTAGGAAGTGTTATACGACGTTGATTGGCCTAAAAGACGGTGAATCAGCTCACATACGACGGTGATTAAGCCAAAAAGACGAACTTTGTAGAGTTAAAATTGTTCTCTTCAATCGTGACTAGTCACGGGATTTTCAAAGATGAATTTTTAAGAACACGTTGCACGAAGTGGGAATCTGTAGGATCCTACGAAAATCAAAAGTTTTTTTTTACAGCAATTTTTTTTGTGGGCACTTCACCCAAGAGCGCGCAGTTCACGAATTTCTGTTGCACGCCATGTTTTGATCCGTTGCTTTTTCAGCCTTTCCGACACATGTTGCTGCTGCGAAAGTGAACTTTCCATCTTCGTGCAAATTCTAATAATTCTACGCTTGCATCCTTCCGTTGTAGTAGCAACCCGGAACACAGTCCGGACTCCGGGTCTTTCACGATTCATCCCTTTCTTTTACTTTCCAATCAGCCGGCTCATTCAGCCCAGTCTTGACTGGCGTGACAGTGGCGTCCCATTACTCCCATACGTTAGGGTCGTTCCGGAAGAAGCCTTCCGGAAGGAATCGCATCACATCCGCTATTCCTGTTGCCTACTTACAAATCATCTTGATTCTTCAGCACCAACTCCACTGATGATCGAGATTCGAGCCCTACTCTTCCTCTCAATTCTGCTGCTGCAGCTTGACGACTCGATCATTGTTTCAGATTGGCGTCGAAGTTGAAACCTTCCTTAGCTACCACCCTGCTGCTCGATCCTACGGTTCAGAAACATATCGCTTTCTAAAGTCTAGACGTGTGCAGATCGCACCTCTGGATCAATCAGCCGCCCCTAGCTCCTGGCTCCTCGAGTCCCGAGTTCCGACGGTAAAGCAATCTTTTTCTGCCGTGTGAATGCCCAAATGCCGGACGCGCATCTTCCTTTGAAAAACTGTTGACGTCCGTTTCCCGGTTTTATTTCTGCCGGCTAGCAAATTCCAAAGGATGGTCCTGATAGAGAGGCAACCTTTAATGCGATCGATGATCGATCAACCGTCGAGGCTCGACTGTCATTGAAAGTCGTTGCCTTCCCTGGCTGCAGCCTACTTTCTTTGCGCAGAGCCAACTCGGCTTTTCGATCGGATGATGAGGATTGAGGAGCAATGAGGATTTCGATCCGTGATGTCTCGCGCGTTTTCTGCAGGTGGACGGATATAGCCGCCCCGAGCTCCTGTGTCCTGAGTTCTAATGGACCAGAGCTACCGTCCCCCACTTGATCTACATGGTAATAGACATCATCTTCTTCTTCTTCGCAAGCTTCGATTGAGAAGCCTCGACTCACGGCTGGAGATTCAATGTGGCTAAGCGACTCAGCGTCCTGTACATACATCCGGATTCCGGGTAGCAATCACTTAAAGTGCCATTCTGGCTGGGATCTTTTCGTGAAAACTGAATAAAGTCAGATGTCGGGCAGATTCGACAGACAAGATGGAATCACCAAGAAGGTAAGGTCGATCGCCACATGAAGCATTGGCAGAATGTGTGAATCAGTAAAGAATTTTATCTGGAAGTGGACATACGATCAAGGTTTGGGGCACAAGGGGAAGCATGAAACGTGACGAACGACTCTGCAAGAAGAATTTTAGGCTGATTCATGAAGGATGGGAAAGCTTAAATTGCAATTACAGCGCAAAACATCTCTACAGAACGAAGCTCAACAACTGAACCAATGCATTGCGTCCTCATAAACTTCCGTGCACACACGAGCTGGATCTTAACTCGTTGCTTGCGCAAAACTCGAAACCAATTTGTTGAATCACATCGACGAGCTGCAACCGAATTCGCAAAAGATCCAGGTTGTTTCGATTTTATTAAGAAAGATTGTGTCGGCATTCCTCCTCATTCGTCAAAACATCAAAATCAATTATGGCGCCAATGCTCGCATGTAAAGGGAGGCT
Source organism: Dipteris shenzhenensis (assembly GCF_047967505.1). Classification (NCBI taxonomy): domain Eukaryota; kingdom Viridiplantae; phylum Streptophyta; class Polypodiopsida; order Gleicheniales; family Dipteridaceae; genus Dipteris; species Dipteris shenzhenensis. Next base: position 19,556,023 of record NC_141601.1, read on the forward strand.
TTATCCTCAGCTTTAGCATACCAATGTGCATGGCTAATTTCATGCATACACATCTAAAAGACGACATTAGCATGGTCCTCTAGCTTTTAAGAGTCCCTTGGTCGTCGGTGTCTCCTTCATTAGGTAGGTGTCTAGCTCAAGTAGGTCACTTTTTACCTGCAAACCTGGAAATTTCCCTATAGTGTATGCATATTCCGCCTTCCATGTGAGGGATGTGACAAACCCCAATGGCTCCTTGCTCTCACAAGTCACCATTTGAGGGTGATTTGGGTCGGGTCATATGTCCATAAGTCCCTTCCCTATCTCGTCTGTTCGACGGTGATTTGGGTCCATATGTCGCTTCCTTATCTCACTCCAACTCAACCCCAACAATTGTTCCATGATGCGGCATAAAACCCAACCATCAGCTCGACACTATAACAATTGATAGACCATTGAGCTTCCTTGGAGATTGTGAATGGTGATGATGCTTAGGAACCCTTGATAGGGGGCAACACTTGACTCTTATGGCTTATGCCTATCTATCCTCCTATGGCTACCCTCTCCTTGTCTTACTTAGATTGGAGGTCCATCCTTATATTCAGCTACATGTATTCAGCTACATGAACACTAATGACATGTATGATAATTCAATGTCACCAATCGTCCTTTTTTGAATGAGCACATCACAAGGCATTGCCTTCGAAAGAGGGGTATGATATGGTAAACCAATTTCTCTTTATGGAAGAATATCAAGTGGGGCATACATCAACAACTTCATGAGGTCAAGAATTTATACAAAGCATTGCATTGACTTGGTATATACAATTGGAGCAACCAGCAAAGGTAACATGGAAAACTTTACATGTGCAAAACCAAGACCTTTGGCAACATGTATGCTTCCAAGTCTTGGACACTAGAGACTCCAGCGTTGACCACCACAACCTGTGACTCACAAGTTTGTGGTATATTTGACATAGCTTTGATCCCAACATGACAAAGAAGCTCAAACTTCATTTCTTTTGGTCTAAACTTACCTTTGATAAGAGAAACTAGCCCTTTGTGGCCCCTTTTTTCCTAGGTGCATGTGATAGAAGGAGCCTCTTGTCTCTCTATTTTTTTTCATCTATGAATCCACATTTGGCAACATTCAATGTGTTGTCTTGTAGTTATCAATTGGTACGAATTGTATCCAATTATTGATGTTAGTTTGGGTATCACCTTCTGTGTACTTGAGCTTTTTGAATGCTAAAATGATGAATATTGTGACCATCATGGAAGAAACGTCATCAATATTCCTAGATATAGTGGCCTTGATCCCCCTATTCCTAGATTTATTTTGGTAGTAGTATCTCTGTTTTGGATTGCGATCCAATCTATGCCGCAATCATGGAATACCAAAGCTTCTTCAAGCCATGGTCTTCCCAACAATATTTGGTATGTTGTTGAGCCTTGGGAAGATCCAATATGGTGAATTGCATGGTGAATCTTAATCTAGCAATTTTTGTTGGTACATTATCAACAACTCTAAGTGGATTCATCTTACTATGGTTAACTAGGCGTATGTAGAATGTGGCATTCCTCATTTTTAGTAGTCCCCATCCTTTATAGAGCTCTTTTTCTAGAATGTTTACTCTTATCCCACTGTCCACTATTGCAAGATTTCGCCAAAGTATTTATGCTCTAACAGGATGGTTACATTTTTTATGTCATCCTTATCCCCATATTTGATTGAGATAACCTTATCTTCCTCTTTTAGTGACAATGGATTCAATACAACCCTTGAAGCTCTCCCACATTGTAGGGTGGTTTCGCAATATGGTTCCAATTGGGATTGTGATAGGCAGCTAATCAAGACGGCTAATGCAGCACCATCCAATTTGGGCTAATATGCATGTAGATTCATTTTCCTTTGGTCAACAGTGGGTTCAATTAGCATGTCCAGATTGAGTGTCATTGGTATCCTTGGCTCTCATGCTACTATCTTGTTTGCCTTAATTGCTTATTTTCTTATCTTACCCATCTCTTTAAGGCTTGATACCAAGCTTTCTCAATTTTGAAATTGTGATAGAATTCTTTTACTTCTTATGTAGCACTAGGGGCAGATGTCCTAGGCATTGTAGCATTTTGGTCTAGGCTTGTTTCACTCTCAAAATCCATTCTTTTTAAAAGAAGATTCTATACTACTTTTTGCTTCCTTATCATCACAAGTATCATCCATGATGCAACACTTTGCATTACCTAATTTGACCTTCAATGCCAATAATTCCAAGGAGTACATCTCGTTTTACTTCATTGGCTTATTGAGGCTTTGTTATGAGTGGACAATCCATGCATGAATGTTGAACTCTACAATTGCTACACACAGGTTGAAATGTGTTTGGCTTACCTTTGTGGGAATTCTAGTGGTTTTCACCACACCCAAAGCACATGTCCTCATAGGTATCATGTTGAGCATGGGCATCTATACATTGGGAACATTTGTTGGCTACCTATGCATTGGGATTGGTGCTTGGATTGTGCGACCCTTATATTGGGGAAGAAAGTGTCTATATCCTATGCTAAAACATTGCCAATTGCACACAATTACCTTGGTAATTGCACCACTTCTAGTGTGATGACTTGGCTTCTCATGATCAAGCACTCAGTTTTAGCATGCTTACCTATTGTGGCTAAGAGACTTGCAGCTTTTGCTTATGGCTTGCATCATTTCTTCTTTGAGTCTTGAGGCAATGACTTCCACTTGATTCTCAGTGGCTCAATCCTTAGAGGAAATACTTCCCTTCTCTTGAAAGCCTTATCCTCATGATGACGATCTATGGTTATCACCATCAGTGTCAAAGTCAGACATGCCATCCTTAATGTCAATTGCGACTTCATGAGCATTGTTGCAATACACATAGCTGCTAAATTTTTTCATTTCTTTTCAAATAGGCCTTTTCAGCCTAGAAATGTACCATATGAGTAAGTAGGATGAGGTACACACTTGGCTATCAACCTCTTCATTCATGATTCTACCCAAGTATGTCTTTACCTTCTCCTTTTTCCATATTTGATATTCCCAATTGGAGGCCAGGGTCATCTTATGAACTTTTGGTCTAGAATCTCCTTTTGAATTGATAAGACAGGAGATCCCACATGATTCATTCCTCCATAAGAAGATCTAGGTACCATTTAGAGGTCTCATTGTTCAAGGCCATGGGAAACCAAGCTACTTTTATATCATCTGATTAGTCTCTACAAACACAGCATGCTGTACCAAAGAGCTGGAGGAATATTTTAGGATCTCCTTGTTCATTGTACTTTGGCATTTCTAGTTTGCCACAGTGTCTTCTCGTGTTGTTATCATTGGTGTTGTTGCGTCGCTCATTAAAAACATTATAGGCATCGACATCTTCATCCACTTCTCCTTCATTTTGTTGTCATTCTACCATGTTGCTTATCAAGGGGGAGAGGTTATAGCATCGAGGGTACAAGAAATTTCTCCAAAATAGGAAGGTTTTACCAGCATTCTTGATCTCAAGTGCATAAAAATATTCAAGTGGTTGAATATGCTTTGAAGTCCGATTTCGGCTTCAACTTCCATAGGCCCAAAAATGGCCAAAACTGTGTAAGCAATGGGTAAAAATTACTAGCTACATGAAGACATTTATTGGAGCCCCAGAATATCACAAATCATCCCAAAATTTTTCTTTATTTTAGAACTTTGTGCATGTGAAATCTAGGTTTCAAATTGGTGTAGTTTGACCTCCAAATGACCAAAAGTATGGGCCCTATAAAGCAAGGTAAGTTTTAGCAATTTTCAATACGACCCCCCCTCTTTCTTTCTTATTTTTTCCCCTAAAAATTTAGTGAGTAGTAGGTGGAGGAAGGGTTAAACAAACCTAACCTATTGTGGTTAGATGACTGCCCTTAGTTACACTAGGTGCCTCTGGCTATTCTTGCTCTTCTTCATCAACCTTTTCTATAGATGGCTGTGTAATCGGTGTGTGTGTCTCCTATGTACTTGAGGTTTTCCATTCTGATTCCTCATCAAAAATTACATCTGTGGAGATAATGACCTTGCAGTTGATGGGATCATACAACTTGTATGCTTTTTTGTCTTCACTGTAGCCAACCATGATGCATTTACGTGACTTCACTTCCAATTTTCTACAATGGTTGTCATGTATGTGGGCATATGCTATGTAACCAAATATGTGGAGATGCCAAATGTTGAGGGTGACCTCTCCACCCACATGGGCTTCACCCAACGAGAGTTAGTACACCCCTAGTAAAGGGAAGTTACATTAGGGAGTAGTGGATAATTTTGTAACCATAGGGATAGTTATAACTGTCCCTAATAGCCAGTAGTAGTGACCTTATCCACCACATCATGTTTTGAACTATTTCTATTTCTGACTGTTACACGACTATAGGTGGATGATGTTATTAGCTGATCTTCACCTCCTATGTGAGGGTTGTTGTTGTGATCCTAGAATACAAACCACTTAGAGTAACATTTCTACTTTATACAAGTTCTCTCGGTTCTCTGTATGTTTGTCTTATTATCATGTGCCACTTGCGAATGTATGGGGAGCAGCCCGAACCAGTTCCACCGTTGGTGTTGCACATGGTGATGGATCATCAGTCCAACCCTGGCACTACCATTGCCAAGTGTGGATATGTGTAGGTGTTTTCTGGCCTTTTGGAGACACCACTAACACTATTGGCGATCCTCTAGTATGTTTGAACTCTGATTGCTGATTGCTGCTACATAGTAATTCTGCAAAAAGAGCCAAAACCGTAAGATCTACAACACCACAGGAAAAATAGACTAGCAGATGTAACAACTTCCATGCAAATCAAGTCTACAATGAAACATTGTCACAACGACAACTTCTGGCAAAGTAGAAAGACACACAACCACATTCAACAAATGAAATCCTTCAGAAATCACTTGAAGCCGTACTACGGTTAGAATTCCTTCAAGACTTCTATTATCGACTTCATTCAAAGAAAATCAGCTGGATACCCACCACAACACTCTAGACAAGTGAATAGACTATGACTAGTGGGATGCCTACAAAGTTGTAGCTCAAAGTTCGAGCTCAAAGTCCGCAATCAATGCTAAGTAGAGCCTAGTCCGACTCATGTCCGACAACACAAGGGGGGGGAAGTGGACCGATGTCCTTCTACGCACAAAGCACAATCAACTACTGAAGACCGCAAGATTGAGAAAGTGCAAGCAGACTCCTTATGAAAATGCACTAGACACAACTCAAGAGTAGCCAATAATTAAAGTGTTGTATTTTTCTCTTACATGGCAAGTACCTTGGTCCATGTTGGATAACTCTCAGAATAAAACGTCGCCTCGCCAAATTGGCTTTGCCTACTTCACCAGAAACCGTGCTAGATTGGAAGCAAGCACACAGACGGAAGATCATGACAACATTTTACATGATGTAGATTACACACTGAGTGGAACAACTTCTTTCGACAAATCTATACATGGCATAGAAGTAAGTGAAGTACAGCTCAAACTTACCCAATTGATGGTGCAATCACCTACTGAAGAATTAATCAAGAGGAGTATTGTGAAAAATTTTGCAGCATGCTTATTTGTACGAGCTCAAAGGAAACTCGACTTCAATCCACTACCTCCCTCTCCAAAAAGAAGACAACAAGCTCCACCTCAAAGACAACAACAACAGCCAAGAATGTAGAATCCCTTGGTGAAATCAGCTAAATTCATCGGCAAGAAAGAATAAGATCCAAACAATCATGTCGGACAATTTGAAACAAGATGGGCTGCAAGCGGATTCAAACAACTCCCAGACCTCACCAAAAAAGAGCAGTTTGCAACAAAATTTAATGGTAAGTTAATGAATTGGCTTATGCAATGGTGTAGCTCATTTTCCTGCGCACTATTGCTAGACTCTTTCTTTACTCCGTTCTTCTCATCTGCAATCTTCTTTCGGCACTCATTCTACTTGTGCCGTGCCTTGTTGCAATAGAAGCACTTGATCTTCTTCTTTCTCTTTTTATCATCAGAAGAAGATGGGTCACCAGAGTCCTTACCCTTACCTTTCTTTAATCCAACGTAGAAAGCCGAATCTTCTCCAGTCCTCATCTTTTGACGCATCTCCTCCTCCAGAAGCATCGCGCTAAAATCCTCAAAGTTGAGGGGCGGATTTCTGTTTTGCGTATTCAGCACCATAACAAGACCATTGTACTTTGGTGGGAGAATCCGTATACACCGTACTAGATTCTTGCTGGTGATGGTAATGCCGATCGCAGTCATCTGATCGTGCAGATTCTTCACCCTGGTGATGAACTTCTCTGCTGCTTCAGACTCAAACAATTTCTCATTTGCGAGTTGAGTCTCCAGATTCTGAATCTGCGTCTGATTCATGGTCTCGTACTGATTTTTCAAGACCGTCCATGCCTCCTCCGCTATGGTGACATGTTGAATTAACGCCATGACGGAATCACTTACACTGCAGACAATAGAACACATCACATCTACATTTCTTCTTGTCCATGCGAGAATCTCATCCGCAGTTGGTACTATCTGTTGTCCTGCATTGGCTGGATCCGGTCTCGCAACCAGCCTCATGTCCACCCCAGAAGCAGTGTCTCAAAGCTCATATGCGCTTAGGATGGTCTTCATCTTGAACTTCCAGAGTGGATAGTTAGAGCTGTCCAACTTTCCACTTTCGCCGAACGGTGGGATTCGCAGTCTTGCGGGCTGGGCCATCTCTCACAATCTCCTCGCAAACAGAAACACACTACCAAATCTTCTTGCTAGAGTAAGAAAACAATACAAGGTCTATGCTCAACGGATAATGGGATCTCGTACACAAGAGAGAAAATAGATAGTATGGAGAATCAAAAATTTGATTACTATAGAATTGATACAATAGATGGCGCTATCTCCCAACCGTGCGCTCCTGTGAAAGAAGCTTCGATGGCGAGTTGGAAACAGTAAAGGACGGAGGCTAGATGCTAAGGAATTAGGGTTGCTATAGCCAGTGATAAAATGGGCGTCATGGGCTTGCTCTTATATAGCCACCAGTCGTAGTCGATTGGGCTCAATTGGGTGACCAACCCAGTCCACCCAAAACGGTCGACTGGGGGTCGGTATCGAAATAGACCACTGACCACATGATAGAACCGATGCGCAAAATAGAGCAATTGACCTACAATCATCGTTTGGCCCACAGCTATTCGAGATCATCTGGGACTCCAAACGGGCCCCACAACTCGAGAGTGGGCTGCCCTGGGAAATGCTCCATCTACCCTCAATGCAGTCAGTCATGGAATGCCTTCCCGCACTTGCATGTAGCCTAGTTGGTAGTGTGCCAACTCCGTCCAACCATCAAGCCACACATGGCCCCCATCTGGTGTCCAAACTAGGACCTACCGGATAATCGAGCTACTCAAATGCCTTCTCCTCATATGGGGGGCTTACAAGTAGAGTTAGTTGGTTCTCGCGTAGTTACATGAGAGTGGAGCATTGATATCTAACAAGCACTCCCTCACAAAAACCACTATAAGTTCGTTGCATGTGCCACTGATGAACCATCCCTTGAAACACAAGGTTGACAGAAGCTTTTCCCATGTGCCCCATGGACCCAAACATGATCATCGCCTCACATTTCCTAGCACATCCGAAGAGCCCGAGCCCAACCTTTAACTCTTGAGCATAGCAGCGCTCCTTGACGCAGGCATGGCTAAGCGATCTACAACCCCCACTCAAAAAATTCCATGCCAAATCTCAGTCATAGAGAAGATCATTGACGTACCTGATCCGGAGGAGACTAAATTAGATGACGAGCCACCTCTTCCACCGCAAAAAAAGCCAATGCTCACAGCAAGCTTTGCTAATTTTAAGGTGTTGTTGGACTTGTCAAAGAATCAGAAATGGCTAAAAAAGATTGGCTTAGTGCAGTATGCTGGGCATTCCCCATAGCAGGCTCTCACATAGAACGAAAGTTTCCAACACAGCTGAGGTATGCTCGATGGCAATGTTATTCTTTCCCCGAAGATTATTGCACATTTTTTTCAGCTTCCAATCATAAATGAGGAGGTTTTCTACAAAAAAGATGTTGACTGTGACATGCAAAAGGAGTTTGGCCCCTCGAAGACGCAAAACAACTACTTTTTCATCAACAACTTCCAAGATTTGAGGAGATGACAGCAGTTTGTGTGGTATCTTGAGCGGATGCAATTGCTTGTAAAGACCAACACTATGAGCAGAGATTCTTATGCTACCCTTAGTGTAGCTAAGAAGGGGACCAAGATTTCATGGAGTCATCTCCAACACTCTCGACTGATGAGCGAAATCGTCAAAAAAGACTTGAGCGCCTCCAATACTCATCCAAAGATTGGGCCGTTCATTGCAGCCCTATTCGAATTTGCTAGTCAAATGGATACAAAGGGCCCGAAGATAGTTCAACACTACAGTGCAGAGTGCACCAAAGCAAAGTAGGCGCAAACACCCTAGGAAGACAAGGCAAAGAGAGACATGATGCAAGTTCTACAAGATGCCCAATACTCTTCAGAGGAAGCCACTATGGCAGTCTATGGCCAATCCTTGCTGGCAAAACGACTATGGGATATGCCCCTTGCAAGGGAAGAGTTTCTAGCCTCACTAATCGAGCAAAAATCTTCCAAGAATATCAAGCTAAATCTTTAGTTGAAGTCTATGCTTCCAAAGCCAGAGTGCTGGAGCAAACCGGAGGATAACATTGCTAGCATTCTACTGACAACACCTCCTAAGAGTTGTTTTGAACAATTCTCCCCTGTTCATAGCATGGCCGACCTGCCAACATCACCAACACAGAAGCATGTAAGGTTTTGACTACAGAAGGAGTATAGGCCAACAGAGAGTCAGAACATGCATTGAGAGTTTTACATAACTATGTTGACTAAAGAGAGGACAATTCAGGTGCAGCTGAGACAGCTGTTACAAGAATCAACTGAAGACAAGAAGGCTGGACATGAATACATGCTGAAGGAGGCCAACATGCAAAAGAAGCTACATGCCACACAATTGGAGCTCGAGGAGGTCAAGAGAGAATATGCACAGTACAGAACCATGCAGGAGAAACACATCTCCAAACTCACTGCCCAAGTGAGAGTCCAAAAAGAATGCTTACCTACTATCACGAATTGGTTGGAAGAAATGAAGGTAGAGTTTTTCCTACAGTTGGATTGAATGGGTGCAGCCCATTCCAACTTAAACATTGAAAATCTGTTACTCAAGGAACGGCTTCATGCTTTAGAAGGGGTTGACCAAAAACTCAAGGACATGGTAGAGGAGGTTGAAGGTATTTTCTTAAGTTCCTCTGATCTCACTAATATGATGACAACTAGTCAAAACATCTCAAGACCTATGGTCCAATCTTAAGAACTGCTTGTTTGTTATTGCACAATGACCATATGAGGCATTTGCATCTACTGCTTACACCTATGAGATTATGGCATAAAAATTGGAAACCCTTAAAGCTGCAGCACAGAATGCTAAACAAAATCAGATGCCATTGGATGGTGACACAGAAATTTTTGAGCTGACAACAGAGCCTGGGAAACTAGATGAAATAGAGCAAGGCCAGTCTACACAATTGTCTGCCCAACATGCTTCTTTCAAAAATGACCAATATTAGGATATAGAATTCATTACTGTCCCCAACCAAGGCCTTAGCCCCTACTACAAATTTTGAATAGGCAGAGACAAAAATGGAGGAGGAACCAGAGCTGAATGATAGCTACAGGGAAGAGGCACAAGAAGAAGATCCAATTGCTGCCAAGGAAGCAGTAATCGATCTAATCTCAACACATACTATAAAGGTCCACCTAATGGACTATTTCCAGTAAGGGTTCAAGTCTTCCACTTTTTGCAAAAAGTTTTACCCCACCGGGAGTGCCAGGTGTTGAGGATGACCTCTCCGCCCACGTGGGCTTCACCCAATGAGGGTTAGTACACCCCTAGTAAATAGAAGTTACATTAGGGAGTAGTGGATAACTTTGTAACTGTAGGGATAGTTATAACTATCCCTAATAGCCAGTAGTAGTGGCCTTATCTACCACATCATGTTTTGAACTATTTATGTTTCTGACTATTACCTAACTGAAGTCGGATGATGTTATAAGCTGATCTTCACCTCTTGTATGAGGGTTGTTGTTGTGATCTACTGGAATACAAACTACTAGTAATATTTCTATTGTATACATAGTTCTCTCAGTTCTCTGTATGTTTTTAGTTGTCTTTTCATATTTTTGACGTTAGTCAGATGTAAGTCCAACGACCCTGGCACTACCATTGCCAAGTGTGGATATGTGTAGGTGTTTTCCAACCTTTTGGAGACACCACTACCACCCAATGTGTGGCTTATGTCCATTGAATGCTTCTTAAGTGTTATACCTTGAATCAGTTTGGTCAGAAGCCAATTAAGCAAGTAGTTTATAGTGGCTATTGCTTCTACCTAATACTAATTTGGAAGATGCTTCTCATTGAGCATTGCTCTAGCACTATCTGCTAAAGTACCATCCTTCCTTTTAGCTCTTGCATTCTACTGAGGATTATATGTACAAGTGAATTGTCTTCGAATGCCGTGACTTCTGCAAAAGTTCATGAATGATGAAGACATGTATTTACCTCCTCTATCTGATCTCATGACTTTGATCTTTCTACATGTCTGGGTTCAACCATGGCTTTGAGTTCTTGAAATTTGGAAAAGACTTTAGATTTCTCTTTCAGAAAGTAGACCCAACAATATATGTTGTAATCATCGATGAAAGTCAAGTAGTAAAGTGAACCATTGATGCTGCGGGTTTGGGCATAAACCCATACATCTATATGTATCAAATCAAGAATACTCTTTCTCAATGGGTTCTTTTACCAAAATTGGTTTGCTTTTGTTTACCGAAAGCATTTCCAAGAAATCGAAGATTAGGAATTTCAATTGTCATATGATGATTTATGAGCTCTATCAAGCTTTAGAAATTGGCACGTCCATATCTCGTGTGCCCTTTTGCGAAAAGTGGCATTTGTTGCAGTTGAGCTAACATGGCATGCAAATTTGGTACTGTAGCTAGCATTCTGAACAAGCATCCTTCCTTGACTGCTTTTTCTACTAGTTGATATCCTCTAGATTTGTCTCTGATTGTGCATTCATCTCCATCAAAGATGACTTGATAGTTGTGTTCCGTCATTTGACCAATTGATAAGAGGTTTTTGCTATGTTTTGGAACATGGAGTACATCTTTCACCAATCCTTTTGTACCCGTGAAATTGTTCATAGGGAGAATGCCTTTCCCTTGAACTGGATTCTGTGTGTTATCTGCAGTGTAGATAATGTTCTTCTATCCTTCTAATGGTTTCATCTCTGTAAACCATTCTTGATGCTTTGTCATGTGAGATGATGCATTACTGTCTATGTACTAAGGATTTGGATCTGCTTGATAACTGTATTCCCCTTTTGAATTGCAATCAATGTCAAGATAGACTATTTCATTCTTTTGCATTTCCTCGCTTTCAAGAAACATATTCTCAAGCTCCTTAATGACTGTGTCTTTAGTGTCCACCATGATGATTTCCTCTTTCACAAAAATTCCCTCGATTGTTGCTCGATTGACTACCTTGGTCTTACTACTTCTTGCAGTAATCTCTTTCATAGTGCCCAAACTTAAGACAGTAGTTGCATTGAATGCTTGACACATTGGTGGATGCATTCCCTCATCCTTGGAATCTTCCTTGGCTAGAATGATTTCCTCTTTGCTGGCTGAGACTAGGAAGGCAAGGAGATGTAGATCTATGCTAAGAAGATGAGGGAGTGGCTGTGTAGAGGCTCGAGTAGGCGATGTGCTACATTGGCTAGGCATTGCAAGAAGACTTGGATGTCGAGCTTTGGCATTGTACTTGATGAGCTTTGGTGCTATAGTTGATGAGCCACCGAGGGGCCTTGGAAGATGGCAAGACTGGCTTGGAGCACTTGGAAATGGCGCAGTCATGTACATTGCCTAGTGTAGTTGCTGGAGCCACTAGTTGGAGGCATAGAAGCTAGTGTAGCTAGTGTCACGAGAGACTTTGTGGCCAAGAGCACTGGCTATCCAATGGAGGTAGATGGTTAGTGTTGCTACTAGAGCTGAGGCATCATGGGTGTTGGCTCTGGTTATAGAAAGGTTGGGAGCATAGTAGATATGGGTTGTTGGTGTAGAAAAGACATTGGAGATGTGTTGTTTGCAAAGAGCTTGAAGGAGGCAAAGCTGTTGCCCGTGTCATCCCATGAAGGAGTCTGTTGCATGAGGATGAGCCTGCTGTAGAGGCACCAGGAAAGAATAAGCAAAAATCTCTTAATGAGACCTAACAAAAAATGCACATGAACCTCACAAGAGAACTCAAGAAGGAAGGAACACTAGAATCAACATAACTTTCCGTCCAATGGATGGAAATCTCTCTCTCAACACAATGAATGGAAAATTTTCTCTATGAAAGTGAACTCTCACAAGAACACTCAAGAAACTCTCATTGTTCTCTCAATCACTCTCATCCTCTCAAGAATCACAATGCCTCAGCGGAAGGCAAAACCATGCTCGAATACCATGACAAAATATGAAGAGGGGAGTGGAGAAGAGTGGAGATGAGAAGAGAGGGTAGAGCTAGAGAGAACACCACAAATGACTAATTGTACACTAGATTTAGTTAAAATTTAGAATATATACGAACCCTTTTAGGGTTAGGGCTAGGGTTAGGCGTTAGGGCATTTTAATCCTTTCCTTTATAGGACTCTATTAGGTTAGTGCTTTGCACATATCAAATACATGATGTTGAGCATGGTTTCTCAACATTGAGAGAGGGTGAGGAGATGATTGATGAAAAGTGAAGAAGGTGATGGAATATATGCAAATCTAAGGTTTTCATTTCTACAAGAACGATATGGGTCTTCTTGTGCCTTTAACTACAAACTTGGGGAGGATGTCAATGGAAAAAATGGTGTTGAAGGAGATTGATGAACAAAATAAATGGTGATGGAGGAGTGGAGGTGATGGACAAAAAGTAGGTGAGAGACAAAGAATGGAGGTGGAGGAGTGGCTTGACAAATTCAAAAAGAAAGGAACTTGCACAAAATTGAATGGGAAAGGAATGAGGGGTAGGGTGTTGCTTTTATAGGATTTTGGGGATTAGAGAGTTAATCTTTTTTATTATTGGGTTAATGTGCTTATGCCAAGTAACCATTAATCAAGATGAAATTCTCCTAATTTAGCAAAATATATAAGAATTTTTGCAATTCTTTGCCTTGTGAGATGTATCTTTGATGGTCTTTAAAGGGCATTCTTTACCATAAGAGCAAACACATGATCCACTTTTGCTTTAGGCACTAACCTCCCCAACAACAATGAGCCAAAATGTTGTCACTATTTCTCTTATTTCCAAGTTTGAGGGTATGGGTTGTTGCTCATTGTAGCATAGGTGTTTACAAATGTAGCATAGGCCATGGGTGGTATTCCAATGAGATGCGTAGGCTAAAGCATGGAAAGTAGTTCTACTATGCACTCTAGTGAACAATAATGTCAAACCATTGGATTGACACTAATAAATACCTGATGATATATTTATTCCATATTCAAGTAACAAAAATAGTAAGTTTATGACTTTATCCTTTCAGATATAGAAAGCTCCCTATTATGGGCTGTGCCTTTTGAATTCTAACCCGTAAATTCTAAATTCATTAGTTGTTTTGGATAGATGTGCTTGAATGCACGTTGAATGACTAAGACTGAGAATTCAGTGGTTGTTTTGGATAGATGTGCTTGAATGCTTGAATGGATGATGCTATTATGCAAAGTCTTCCATTCTCTATTTCCAAAATTTTGATCATTATATTTCTACATCGTGCAATCTTTAAGAAATGAGTGAGTGGTAATTTGCATGTTATGCCTAGTATAGGCATGTGTTTCTAATGTGATAAAGAAGATGCCTGGAAGAACTCCGTTAGAAGAGATTGTAGCCCATTTAAGGGAACTAGAAGATTGTGAAGGTGATGCTCAAGCTATTTGCACGGTCATCATGATCATATCCTTTATGTTTGCACTCTTGAATATGTTGGTGAATCGACAATGCCGTCAACAGGCACAATGATGGATTGGGGATTGTTTCATGCATTGGCAGCTTGGTGTGCAGAAGAGTTGAGTCTTTGGGTAGTTTTTAAGTATAATAGTGGAGTGGTGATTCTCAACGTTTTCAACTTCTTTTGCTATGCAAATGATGAAGAGTACAATATCTTGAAGCTATTATGTGCACTTCCAATTGTGAGAAGGGTGATTCTTGAATGCATGTATACACAATGTTTTCATGGTGCTGGTTGGTCACTTATTTTTGAAGATTTTGTTGAGGATCACATTGTGGAGGGTTTTCAACAAGTGGTTATGCACATAATAAGTTGTTTGGATCTTGTTTGGGATATTAGTTGGATCTTGGTGTTTCTTTTTTGTGTTTCATCATGGTGAAGATTCTAGTGTTTCGAGGGACCCAAGGGGAAGACCTGAAGTCTTATCTTCGAGATTTTGTTCGAGGATGCCAGCTTTCTGGATGGTCTATGAAGGATCGAGCAAAGATTTTGCCTGACTTTTTTGAAGGTGTAGCCTTGAGTTGGCATGAGGCCTTACCGGACTCTACCAAGGAGGACTAGGACCAAGTGGTGGCAGCAGTGAAGTAGAGATTTGGAGAAGTGGAGTCACCAAATGCTTTGATGTTGCAGTTGGACCGGTTCTATCAAGGAGATGGTGAGATGTTCTCTGCGTTGGCAATCCAATATGAAACTTTATGGACTAAGTATGAAAGGGCAACTTTGCGAGCTGTGGCATCTGCATCATCGGCCTCTCAAAGTCTCTCAAGGATGGAGCACTTAAAGATGAGCAAATTTGTTATGGCTTTGGAGCCTTGTCTTTGCTCGAAGGTAATAAGTACAACATACGTGGAGGCACTTCGCATCACGACCAAAAAAGAAGCTTCTCTAAAGATCGAATCCTCTTTTGTGTCTTCAACAGCTTCAACTTCTAAGGTGGAGGTAATGGGCACTCCTCAGGTACCAAAGTCCTCTAAGTTAGATCATAATATCTCCCAATTGGTAGAGTTTGCTGATTTGAAATTGCATTTGGTTAATGCACGACAACCTGGAGCACCAAAGAGTGAAGATAGGCCTCGAGATAAGAGTGGGGTCACTTGCTACTATGAATGTAATGAAAAAGGTCACTATCTCCCCGAGTGTCCTAGATTGAGAAAAAAAGAAGAAAAACAAGTATCCTTGTTAGAAGCTTCTTCAGGGGATGAGGAAAGAGAGGTAATGATGGCTAAGTGGGGGCATGGTAAAGCAAAAGAAGAAGAAGAAAGCAAGGAAGAAGTAGATGAGGAACATCAAGAAGAGGAACACCGTATTAAGAAAAAGAGGGCATCTAGAAGGAGAATTAGCCAATCAGACTTTCCTTTAGGACAAGGCATTGGAAGCTATGACTTGTTGTCCGACCTTAAAGAAAAGGAAGCTCATATCACCTTTGGTCAATTACTTGCTTTGTCTCCAAAACTACAGAAGAATGGGGAAAGCTAGCAAGCACAAGAGTGTCAAAGAAGAAAAAGAAGAAAAGTGCCATTTCTATTGTTTAAAAGGTAGATATAGATGTTGGTGATGATGTACCTGTGGTTGATGTGATCATTCATGGTCAAGTGATTTCTAATGTGTACATTGATGGAGGTGCATCGATTAATGTCATGATAGATGCTGATTTAAAATACTCTAGTACTACCTCTCCTTATCACATCAAATTGGCTGACAACACTAGGGTTAAGACCTTGGGAGTTGTGAAGAATCTAGAAGTGGATGTATGTGGAATTTCTATGCCGACTACTTTTCAAGTGATCCCTACCAAGCCAGATGCACATGCATATCCATTGATTTTGGGAAGGCCTTGGCTATGCAAGGTGAAGGCTGTTCAAAAGTGGGATACTGGAGAATTGATTTTGTAGGGAAATGATAAGAAGGTGCCCTACAACATCAGAAGCCACAAACAGGAAGTTGTCAAGGAGGAGTCTTCAACATCAAAGAGTTTGAGCTCTGACTTAATCAAAGAAGAAGAAGAGACAGGGTGTAGCTCCGAGGAGTCCAACTCAGAGGGTGAGGTGGAAGGAGTGGCCTTTGGTCTTTGTCTTGGTGCTGATCGGGATGAGTCAGGAGGGAACAAGGTGGTGGTACAAGAAGATCCTATAGAGACACTTCATGTGGAGGATGTGGAGCACACTAAACGACACCAACGCAAGAGCTTCTTGGTGATTCTCTATCAGTACATAGTGAGAAGCTCCAGTACTTGGATATGTTAGATGATTTTCCATGTCTCTTTGCAACAAGCTATTCATAGGTTTGACCAGTCTCTCTTGTGGAGCACAAGATTAAGTTGAAGCCAGAAAGCAAGCCAACTGTGCAACGCTTAAGGCGATTGGGGGTGATCCAAGCTGAGGCACTAAAGAAAGAGGTAACACAACTACTTGAGGTGGGATTCATCTTTCCTATTGATGATTCAGAATGGATATCTTTTGTAGTTGTCACACCAAAGAAAGGAAATAAGTGGTGGGTTTGTGTGGACTTTCATCCTTTGAATGCATGCACTAAGAGGCATCATTTTCCTTTGCCATTCCAAGATGAAATACTAGACTAAGTAGCAAGGCATGAGATGTATTCTGTATGTGATGGGTATTCTGGGTACTTTCAAATTCGTATTCGGGAGGAAGATCAAAAGAAAACATCATTGGTCACACCTTGGGGAGTTTTTGCTTACATAGTGATGCCTTTTGGGTCAACCAATGCACCAACTACATTTCAAAGGTTCATGAGTCAAGTCCTCGAGCCTTACTTGGGAAAGTTTATAAGGTGTTTTTGGATGATTTTTGCATTTATTCTTGACACATAGATCACATGGAGAAGTTAAAGATGGCCTTAGCTAGGATTGATGAAGCAAAAGGGTGTCTAAATCCTAGCAAGTGTCATTTGGCTCAAACAAAAGTAGTCTTGTTGGGGCCTATTGTGTCTGAAGAAGGCTTGCAAATGGATCTTGACAAGATTCAAGCAATCAGGCATTGCCAATTCCTGAGAGTGTCACTGGTGTTTGCAAAATTCTACGAAAGAGCAAGTATTATCAATGCTTTTGTGATGATTTCACAAAGATAGTGCATCGCATGAACTTGTTGACAAGAGAAGAAGTTTCTTTCCAATGGGTTGTGGAGCAAAATGAGTCTTTTCAACAACTTAAGGAGGCCATGAGTAAGGGCCCAATACTAAAGCCCCCTGATTGGTCTCAAGACTTTTACGTAAATCCAAGTGTATCTTTGAATTTAGTCATTCAGATTCATAATGCATCCAATCCCACAACTCATCGGGCAATCACCCACAAAGTGACCACAGTCATAAATCTTTTTATATCTTTCTCAAAGTCATCAATCAAGCACTAAAAAGGATGCACCCATCTCCTTCATGTGATCATCCAAGCACTGCAATCTCCCTTCTATTATAGTTCATGTGTTCTCCTTTGAGATCTCCATCCACAAAGCTCCTCTACCTCTGCCCCTCCTATGAGCTCACGTCCTAGCCACTCTTGGTTCCTATCCACTCACTCACAAGCTTCTATCGATGAGATGCTCCCCCGCCAAGGCCCCTACTAGCTCACGTATCTTCTCGACCTCCCTTTCTACCATGCAACCGCCCCTTGAGGACTCTCCAGTAGCTCATGTAGTGGCGATGCCTTCCCCTGGCTGCCAACAACCGTGAACCATAGCTCACTGGACAATGTATTCTGAGCGACTATGAGTGCCTTTGCCCAACCATGTATTCTCCTCCTTGAGTCTTCTATACACCCGCCCAACAACAATCTCAGGTCACATCGAACAAAAAATCAGTGATCAATTTCTCCATGATCAACGCAACAACATGATTCAGGAGGAACAATAGCGTATCAGTGTGCAACTCGTCCTCCTTCTCATCCAGCATTTTGCGATCCTCATCTACTCCTTCCACACAAAACTCTCCCACCAAGTTTTTATAGAGCTTCTTCATTCTCTTGGTTCCGAGCACTGCAATCTCCCTTCTAGTCACAGTTCCTGTGTTCTCTTTTGAGATCTCCATCCACAAAGCTCCTCTACCTCTGCCCCTCCTATGAGCTCACGTCCTAGCCACTCCTGGTTCCTATCCACTCGCTCACAAGCTTCTATCAACCAGAAGCTCCCCCGCCAAGGCCCCTACTAGTTCATGTATCTTCTCGACCTCCCTTTCTACCATGCAGCCCCCCCTTCAGGACTCTCCAGCAGCTCACGTAGTGGCGATGCCTTCACGGTTGTTGGCAGCTAGGGCAAGGCATCGCCACTACGTGAGCTGCTAGAGAGTCTTGAAGGGAGGGCTGCATGGTAGAAAGGGAGGTCAAGAAGATACATGAACTAGTAGGGGCCTTGGCGGGGGAGCTTCTCATTGATAGAAGCTTGTGAGCGAGTGGATAAGAACCAAGAGTGGCTAGGATGTGAGCTCATAGGAGGGGCAGAGGTAGAGGAGCTTTGTGGATGGAGAGTTGTGAAGACTACCATGATAAGTGATGTTGGAAGAGAAGAGGTTTCTTGTGTTGTGACTCGAACATGCTCATTGGTATAGAAGTCTTGTCTAGTGTTGCAAGTGGCCCAATCATGCTCAATGGTATTGAAGACTTGTCTTGTGCTACGACTCAAACATGTTCACTAGTATGGAAGGCTTGCCTTGTGTTGCAAGAATCAAACATGATCACTTGCCTTGTGTTGCAAGTGAATCAAACATGCTCACTAGTATAGAAGGCTTGTCTTGTGTTGCAAGCAACTCAAACATACCCACTGGAATAGAAGACTTTTCTTGTGTTCATAATGACAAGGTGGGAATACAAAGGAAAATAAATAAAGTGATCAATGAGATAATTGATGTAATAACAACAATTAATGATATTATTGATAATGGTCAGGATATTCTTCTCACTAGAGTGGAGGGCAAAGATGCCAAAAGATTTGAGAGTGATGCTAGTCCTGACATTCTTATTGGCATGGAACATAAAGATGGCAAAACATCTAACTTTGAAGGAGAAATAGTTCAACCACACAATTCAAGATGCATTGGCAAACGGATTACCTTCAATGAACTTATCTACCATGTTTTCATTTCCAAGATGTTATAAAGCATCAAATAATTCCTGACGCCACTCAGCATTCGACTTTAGAGATGAAGATTCAAGAGAAATGTGTTCAATGGTTAATGGTCTCACAATTTGGAAACACAAGATACTATTCTAAAAAAGAAAGGATGTGTGTGTCAAGAGGTGATGAATCATGGTGGCAATTCAAGCCTCCCTCTAGGGGTCACTCATAAATATGTAAGGATAACACATGGGTTCGATAGAAGGGATTTCTTAAAATCTTTTTTTTTCACATTTTTTACATATATAAGGGTACCATTTGAAGGGGGTATTGATAGATTGAATAGAAAAATCATGTGTTAAAGTAATGAGAAATTCATGGATAAAGGACTTTTGAATTGGGCCTTGAATGCATGTGATATAGAGGCCCGAGCTAGAATCCAAGAGACATATATTGGATTTTGTGGAGAATATGCAAGGGACTCTCATGTGACTTTGTTGTAAGAAACTTTGCATTAGAAAAGTTGCAAAGATGATTTTGAGGCCATATGCCTAGGTATTTGGAGTAAGCCAGGGCCTACTTGCAATTAGCATCTTCTTAAAGAGTTTTCATGCTTCCTTCAACAAGGTCATTAGGACTTGAGGACAGGACACTATAAACCTAGATTTAAAACCATGGTTAATAGGATATCCATTTGCAATCAAGGATATCAATGGTTAACTATCACATGGTAGATATTGGAGCATTTGGGCATAAATTAGAGCCTTTCAATATATATATAACTTGACTATCACATGGTATATATTGGAGCATTTGGGTATATATTGGAGCGTTTGGCCATATATATAACTAGACTATCACATGGCATATATTGGAGCAGTTGGGTAGATGTTGTGTGAATAAAAATGAAAAAATGTTTTTCAGTTGTTGCATGTTGCTGGGTGAGTGCATATCTATGTATATAGCTAGTTGGTCGTGGCTTTGGGCTGTGGACACCCTCATGACGGACTCCCCACTGATGATATATTGTCTTGAGATGGAAGACACTTCTACAGGGACTCTGGGAGATGATGAAGTGCAGTAAAGGAGCACCAAGCTAATCCAGAGCATGGTATTCACCATGTTACAGGGTTTTGTTGTGGGATGACATAAGCCTTTCATGGTTGTCCTGAGTCCTTCTGATTGAGGGCATGAACTAAATGCTAAGTGTTGGTGGCATGCAAGTGATAGAATGCCTAACTAGAACCATATGTGCATCAACATCTAAGATTTGGAGTGGTAAAATACCATTGTTGAGGTGGCTAAATGAAGCTGAGGTGGCCAAATTGATTTGGAAAGGAGCATGCATGCACGTGGCTACGTGATGAAGGGAAGCTTCTGGTCGTGAGCTGGTGATACACGAGGATGGCAACTATGAAGATGGATGAGGATCCAACATGGAGGGTCGGATCAGGGAAGGAGGCCTCACGAAAAGGGGAGCTCAGCGAGCCGGATGATCTTGGAAGAGGCGAGAGCTGTCTGTACAAAAGGAGGCAAGCGCAGAAGTTTGCTTCTATTGATCGAGTGGCTGAGCCGTTAATGGGTTTGTAGAAGGAGACGAGAGGACAGCAGCCAACAGTGGCTAGGACGAGAGCTCGACGAAGAAGCAGAAGTCGAGGAGTTGGAGAGTGGAGATCCCAAAAGAGCACACGGCTATTGGAGAGTTCAAAGAAGGAGCTGGCCATCACGCAAGAGAGTGGTAAGAAAGGGAAAAGGAGACCAGGGTACTGAAGAGAAAGGAGTCCAAGAGCGGGCATGGACTGGAAGTGACGGGTGTGGGAATTCTGAGAGCAATTGATGAAGACTGTGAGGATCGCGACTACATGGTTCTGGAGGGAAGCGGGGAATTTACGTGAACAAGGAGAGGCCAAGGCGGATGCGGGTGCTCAGTGAACATGAGCTGGGAAAGAGCGATCAGTTTTGAAAAAGGAGAATGGAGACACAGGGAGCTGAAGTCATATAGAGGCAAGCTATATCAGTAAGAGAGCTCTCGCTCATCAAGGTCGCACACTCATGGGGCCAATATTTGGATGGAATTTTGGCGCATGAGCTCGGGAGGATTCAAGGAAGCGAGGGAACCAAGAGAATGAAGAAGCTCTGTAAAAACTCGGTGGGAGAGTTTTGTGTGGAAGGAGGAGTAGATGAGGATCGCAAAATGCTGGATGAGGAGGAGGACGAGTTGCACACTGATACGCTGTTGTTCCTCCCGAATCATGTTGCTGCGTTGATCATGGAGAAACTCATCACTGATTTTCTGTTCGATGTGACCAGAGATTGTTGTTGGGCGGGTGTATAAAAAACTCAAGGAGGAGAATACATGGTTGCTGCAGTTCAATTGTGTGGGCAGAGGCACTCATAGTCGCTCAGAATACATTGTCCATTGAGCTATGGTTCACAGTTGTTGGTAGCCAAGGGAAGGCATCGCCACTACGTGAGCTGCTGGAGAGTTCTGAAGGGGGGGCTACATGGTAGAAAGGGAGGTCGAGAAGATACGTGAACTAGTAGAGGCCTTGGCGGGGGAGCTTCTCGTCGATAGAAGCTTGTGAGCGAGTGGATAGGAACCAAGAGTGGCTAGGACGTGAGCTCATAGGAGGGGCAGAGGTAGAGGAGCTTTGTGGATGGAGTTCTCAAAAGAGAACACAGGAACTGTGACTAGAAGGGAGATTGCAGTGCTTGGATGATCACATGACGGAGATGGGTGCATCCTTTTCCTCCAGAAGCCTAACCACCTCCGAAAGACCCAGTGGACTACACAGACCAACACAAGCCCCTACTCAAGCTCACAAAGCATTCAGATTCATAATGCATCCAATCCCACAACTCATCGGGCAATCACCCACAAAGTGACCCCAGTCATAAATCTTTTTATATCTTTCTCAAAGTCATCAATCAAGCACTAAAAAGGATGCACCCATCTCCTTCACGTGATCATCCAAGCACTACAATCTACCTTCTAGTCACAGTTCCTGTGTTCTCTTTTTCCACCATATTGAAGGAAATTTTCTTAGATAAATTTCAAGAAAGTAAACTGCATTTGATAGTATTATGGAGTTGTAGATGTGACATACTATCCATTGCATTTTGAATGATGCCTCCACATGTCAAGTTAGTTAACTCTAAGAATAGCCTTTGAATCCACCAAGCGCTAATACTTATTTGAAGCAAGAAGACGTCTTAAATATGAAAAATAACACATTGTAAGATATCACCCAATATTTCAAAGTCTCCATGTGATATTTTAACTATACTTCAAGATTGATCACATTAGTGATTATCACTACACATCTCTCACCAAAACATTGAAAATGGCACACATTCATAGGATCAAGGCTATGTATCTATCCAAAGGCTATTTCCATATAACACCATATCAAAACCCTCTATTAGGATGAGTACCTATTCTAAAGAATAGATTAGCAACAATGAAAAAAAGGCCAACAGATCTCTAGCAACTAGAGAAGCCCGACGAACTTAGCCCATGGGTCTGCACTTCTGATAGCCTCTAAGTTGATATTAACTTGATGTAGTCCTATGGCCGAGCCTCCTCCATCCAAATGCAAGGGCACCTAGTTGCATACCGCTCCACCACCTACTACCATCCCCTCATAATCATCATTTTATATTTCCACTTGCTACAAGCTCTCCAAGACTCCCTCGAGTCCCTGATCAACAATTTTGAAACTATTCATGTAGCCTACCACAAAGATGTCACCAAGGAGGAAGGGCAAGATGCCATATCCATCTTCAACTCTCCCCCCCCCCCCCCCCTACCCAAATTCCCCAACCACCCTAGCAACCCACCAATCCCGTCCCACCCCCTCTCCCCCATAGAAACCTCCTAGAATACTCCGCTAACACCTCCAACACAAGCCTCATAGCACATGACCTCCCAATCCATTTCCTTCACTGCTCATGACAACCCTCCGGATGAGACACTCAACATGCTCCTGAAGGTGACAAATTTTGTACCAATGCCCATTAATCTGTTGCCCACAGAGACTACTGAGGAGGAGCCTATGCCAAATTACAACGATGATGTCCCTCCAACACCCCCCTCATCCCCACCCGAAGATATCGACCGATTTGTAGTCCTTCCAAGACCTACCTGATAGAACCCTAATGCATCATTGGAAGGCTCAACTTGAAGGCTCTCGCCTCCAGCTCTACAAAATCATGGAAGTTTGCCCCCTCACTCAGTTCATTACCTAGCCCTTCAGTGATGACTAGTGGCAAACCCATCCGAATCACACATGTGGTAGTTACCATAACCCCCAACGTGCCCGTTCCCCTCACCGATGCAAATGCTGACCTTTAACCCCATTGGCACATCCCCTTTTTAAAGAAGGATAAATTCTAGTGCTACTATTGCAGGGCACACCTCAAACGACACATCCATCCCCTTTACATGCCCATGGAATGATGATGGACTTGGGCTAACTTTCGAGAGCTCCATTAAAAGAATCCAAATATTATTTACAACTTCCCAAAGTACAATTTTCCCAAGGAAATGACTCAGGAAGGATTTTGCTTCGGCCTCCAGTCATTCAATGACACCTACAGCTTGGTTCTCAACCTTGCAATGGTTGCAATGGTCCAATTCAACTGCCTCATCCTCTTCCTACTCCGTGATCTCCCCACCCACAATCGGCCCATTGATGACAATCTCCATAATCTCAACAATCAAATTGTCTTCAACCTCGACATTGGCCCCTCTCAGTTCTAGGACCTCCGCCTCTACCTTCGAGTCTGTAACCTCCATGGCCATCACATTCACACCTTCAAGGACATGCATGCCACCCACTTTTGGAAGTTCTGCTCTTATTTCACACGGATCACCCCCCGCCAGTTGGACCCCTACGCGGTCCTCTAGATAGTCCTCTCCACCCACCTACTCCAACACGGCTGATCCGAGGGTGGCTCAGTAAAATAGGAAGGGGGGCATGTTAATAGCTACCACAGCCATGGAACATGGTGACAGATCTGGCCCTATGGGGTTTGAGCCGCAAATGGCTCAACATCAATCTAGCCCTATGGGTTTTGAGCCACAAATGGATCAACATCATTCGAGTCCCATGAGTTTTGAGCCTCAAATGAATTAGGACAAAGGCAAGCGCTAGGATCATCCAAATTGGCAAGGATAACATAAGAGCCATTTGGATCCCATATATGGGTTACACAAGAGCCATTTGAAGACGAGGAGTTTGAGAGAATGCCTTGGTGCCATATGGGCCAAGTGGTTGTAACAAAAGAGAGATGAGAGAGAGTGGTGTAAGGAAGAGGGTTGGCACTCCCTTCAAAAGGTGACTTGTATAAAAGGCCCAATGGTTGACTTTGGTCTTCACTATTGTATGCACAAGTTTGGAATACAAGCTCCCCTTCTCTTTCAAGACTGTCTTTGGGTCACTTAATTCTTCCCTTTCCCATTCCCCCATCTCCCCTTCTCCCTCTCTTCTCCCTTCTCCCCTTTCCCTCTTCTCTCATGGAAATGTACTGCAACAATCTGAGAGCCTCTTGAGTGACACTTGTAGACGGCCCATGCTTTGCATTGCTCTCACAAGGAGTAGCTTGGAATGGAGGATCCGATGGCACTCCTCCAAGATCCCCATTACACGTGAGTCACTGTAGAGACTACATGGAGGATCATGCAACAACCTACTTGCTATCCTTTTATTTTATTTACCAAAATATTATGAGGCGCAGATTGAGAGGATGAGTGGAATGAATCATTGTAACACCATGTGAATGAAATGATAAATATCTTCGTATGGGGTGAGAATTATTTGTGAGTAAGAAAATATGGGGTCTTAAAAATAAGAAGAGTTAGTCATGTAAAGAGGTGGGCCTTATGTCCATGAGTACTCAATAAAATAAGAGAGATCACATGCCAAGCATGGGGAGGGCATGTGGAGGAGTGTGGAAGGGTGTGAGTCAAGAAGTAATCATTATATTATTTCTTTGTGGAATAGGAAGGATGTGGAAATTTGGAAAAGAGAGGGTCCCTATGGGCTCTACAAAGGAACACTCTTGACTTTCTCAATTTTCAAGGAGATGTGCTTTTTGAGAGGGGACCCTTGTCAAAATGTTCCCAAAAGGAAAGTGGATGGTGAACCATTACCTTATGTCGTTAAGGGGTAAAAATATCTTTTGGTTGGAAATGTAACAAGGTAAAGGAGGGTGAGAATCGCTCTATAAAAGGAGCCTCTCACCCCCTTCTTAACTATCTCATTCTTCTTCTTATAGCTATCCCATTCTCTTGTATTCAGCTTTTCCCATCCTTCATTTTCTATAGAGTCTTAAGATATTTCTTTTGTACTTCCCTCCAATAGAAATCTCTCTCATGATGTCTTGAATGAGGTCTATGCTCATTTTCCCTAGTTCTTCTCTTATCTTTCCTCCTCTCTACTCCAATTCTTCCTGCGTACGCATGAGGAGTTCTTTACCAAATCTGATATGAATAAATCTCCTAATCTTTTAGGCGACCTCAATCCCCTATAAATCCTTCATGTTTTTCCAACACTGAGGGAAAATACTACCTTCCTAAATAGAGGTGCATTCAGGCCTGGTATGGACAATTTTGATAATGCTAAGTAAAACTACCATAACTTTTTGCTCCGAACTTTGATTCAAATAAAACTTATAATAAAATATTTTTCTTTTTAATCTATATCTATTGACGTAGTTAGATTGCTGTTTTTGATAATAAAGCAAAATAATAGTGCTATCTAAGTATCTAGGCCTATTATTTTGATAGTTTCACTAGTCTATAGTAAAGTTGTGATACTCTTTGCTCAGTCATCCAAACTTAACTCTTGTTGATGTGAAACTATATTATAGCTCTATCAGTATCTTATATTTATCCTTTGCAACATCTTCTTTTGATGTAAAAATTCTCTACATACTCTTCATTTTCTCTCGGTTGAATCGCCTTTTGGTATGAATCACCCAACTAGTCCTCTGTATAATGGGTCATTCACTATAATCCTAAGGATTAACCTCTCTCTTTTAATCTATTGAGATTTAAAAATGATTTAGCCTAACTATCCAATTCAGTCAAATCAGCCATATCAATTCACTTCTTTCATGTCAATCCACATGGTCATAAGTTGCAAGATTTTCTTCCAGCAAAGCCTTGCCCTCATTTTTGGAGCTAATCCGTTAGGCCAAATCAATGCTTCCCCTCAACCCTTTCTATTTCCCATGCTGGAGTATAACCTCACATTCAATGTGAATATCTTTGTTCTATTCTAGGAAGATAGAGAATGAGTGTCTCTTTGGCTACATTTGATGCAAAAATTATGAACTCTCTATTCCATATGTGAGTTTTGAGATATGACCAAAAAGAAACCCCAAGTTTGGTGTGCCATGCAGCACATCATTATGCATACATGGCAAAAGTAATGCAAAATGTTGAGCCTATATGTTATGAAGAGGCTTCAGGTGATGCTAAATACGATAGCGATGGATGCACTTGACTTGAATGGTACTTGGGATCTAGTGCCATTGCCAAAGGGAAAGAGACCCATTGGGCATACATGGGTGTACAAGGTGAAGCATCATGCTAATGGAATATCTAATCGGTACAAGGCAAGGCTTGTTGCCAAAGTATATGCACAAATATAAGGTATCGATTATGATGAAGCATTGATCCCATTTGCCAAGATGGCTATCATGAGAGTTCTAATAGCATTGGCTGCATCAAAAGGATAGGTGTTGCAGCAAATGGATGTCAAGAATGCCTTCTTGAATGGAGACTTGCATGTGGAAGTATATATGGTGTGGCCACAAGGGGATGCACCACACTTTGTGTTAGGTTAACAGGGCATTGTATGGGCTAAAACAGGCACAAGAGCTTGGATAGAGAGGATAAGAAAGTTCTTGAAGGATGTATGATTTTTAATCAATGAGGTTAATCATTGCCTATATGTGCAAAAAACAAGTACTAGGAATAGCAGTGATAGTCATCTATGTGAATGACTTGATGCAACTAAAATAGCACATACAAAGAACTTTCTCTATGTGGAATTTGAATCTTGATATGAAGGACCTCGTTGAGCTAAGTTACTTCTTGGGAATTGAGGTGACTCATACTCATGGATTATGGGTCTTGCAAACAACAACAATGTATTTGTTGAGGATGGTGTAAATTACACCATACCTTAAGGGCATTGGTGGCAAACACTAACCCTCACCTAAGGGGTTCTCATGTATATATTCATGATTATGTACATGACAACATAGTGTACAGGTAGCTATATCATGCGCACTCCTCTCTCTCTCTCTCTCTCTCTCTCTCTCTCTCTCTCTCGATGGTGTAAATTGCACCATACCTTAACGGAATTAGGGAAAATTTTTCTTCCATCACATCAGTTGGCTTTGACAATTTAGCATAAGACCCCAGTGGTGCCAACTTTCACACAATGTTCTCATGGGTAGACATTGTCACTGATACATGGGTAAGCCTCTACCATAGAGGACCAAATTGCCTTTCACATGGAGTTATTCAAACCAAATCATGACTCTGGATGAGATCCATGAGTGGAAAGAGAACTTACTTTGACCATTCATTGCCATAGGGTATGTACTAGATTATGATTTAGACTCGATCATCATTGGTCTTGGGAGATTGGACACAGATGTTCCACAAGTTAGCATGGATTAGCCTTCACATTATGATAATGCACATTTGATGGTAAGACCTCAACACGAGGCACTTTTGATGGTAAGCCCTAAGCATGAGGCACTCCCATCTGCATCAACATAGTCTAATTCCAGTGGTGCATAGCCACATCAAATTCATGCATGGATCCAACTCCATCTATTGCCACCTCAAATCATCATATCAATCTTTAGGACATTCTAGCATCAACTCAGTCATGCCACATTGCATCATACTTGGATCTAGTCATCACCACCTCTTTTGATCAATAGATCATTTCTCAGCATGAAGACATTATGCATCAATGTAGTGTTGCCCCAGTGCAGTGGATATCATCAGATTCATCCATACCACAACATGGGAAACCTTAGTGTTTTAGTATGCACTTATGGCTATTACATACAATCCATACTTAATGCAGATTAGTGGTTGTATCTACGAGTACAGATCTATCATAACATCAGCATTCAACAACCCATATGCCTTAGGGATATCTTATTCTTTCTCTAGGCTTCTAAGATTTTATACTGTCAGCTCCACCTTAAGCCTATGATAGATGCTACATCCTATGCTGACGGATGTTTAGCCATGCACATATAAAATAACCTTTAGGTCATGATAGTTGAACATATGTAAAATAACCTTTAGCTCATGATAGTTGAACATACAGGTTTGACAGGCCACCATGCCTTGTCTGCTCTATGGGCCTCTTCTTCATCACAGTAGAGTATCAAACTTGCACCTTCGGCCCTAGATTTATTGTAGTCCCTAGATCACTTCTTCTACCCCACATAATATGATAGAGATTACTCTACTACAGCATACCTCCCACATTGATGTCAATTCTTTTGGGTTGGTGGCACGCTTGTATGTTATAACCTACTAGATTCTTTCTCCATAGCTACATCAACTAGCTAAACATCTGGATGTCTCTTCTACAAAGAACCTGCATAGCCCATGATGATGATGACACATGGCATGTTAAGCTTTGACATGTTTGGTATGTAGCCATACACACTGTTCTTCATGCGGTCATCTTTTGATCAGTCAATCTTTGATCCAAGTGGACTTCTTATTTTTTGGATCTCTTTCCTCGTCCCTTCGATATATTTTTTGGGTTTTATTTTGAAAGGCGAAGGATGACACACAACTTAAGAGGGGGAAATGCACATTTATGTAGAAGTTGTAGTCACACTGTACAGGCTTCTACTACGCAGTCACTATGCTCACACATGCACATACTACTCTGATTCTTTTTAGCTTTCTTTTCCACTATTTGAATGCTATCATATGCACTAAACGAAATGTACAAAAAGATCTTGTACATGCACCCTCTACTTACGTAGTGTAATGAGGGGGTGTTGAGGATGGTGTAAATTGCACCATATCTTAAGGGGGGGATGAGCATTTTCCGAGCGAAATCTTCCGAGCGTCTGAGCGAAGGAAAAAAAAAGCTTCCAACTATGCAAAAATATGACAAAAATGGATCAGAAGAAAACATAGTTTCACTTAGAAATATGAAAAGTATTATAGGAATCCCTATTTTATACATGAATATTTACATGAATCTTTGGGAATGGTGAGAACATAATGGGATGGCTTTTGAAGAAACCCACATGTAGAGTAGACTTCTCTATGAAAATTCCCTTATAATCCTTCTTACAACTTTTTACTTAATAGGGGGTGGCATTGAAAAACCTCTCTCCACCTATCTTCATGAAAGGGTTTCTCCAAAGAAAACTCATTGAAGCAAGCCAACAAGGTAGTTTCGCCAACGAAACCCCTTTGAACAAGGTCTTTCAAGGTAGTTTCGCTGGCGAAACTACCTTAGACAACACTTTTAAAAGTGACATCATAACTTTCACATCCAATGTCCAAATATAGTCATTCAACCACTCAAATTGATCAGAAAACCCCATTTGAGCACATCTATGGGGTTATATTTTGGCAAACCCTGCATATATAGTATTAAATATTACATGTATTTTATGAGAGTGATATATAAGCAAGCCCAAGTCAATACTTATTTATAGTAATTTAAACTTCTATAGAAACATGTCCATAAATATCTTGTTATTAATACTATAAAACACTTGAAAGATATTGCCATATGATATAAATGTGTTTAATAAGTAATTATTTATGTATAATATTATTATATTGAGAGTGATTATGAGGGACGTTTCTTAAATGAATTATTTTTCAATACTTTTTTAAGGTAATAATAAGGGTACAAAGGGATGTCTATGAATAAGAAGATTTATGTTATGTAAAAATGAATGAGCGACTAGTCTGTATAATTTTATGATAAAGGGATCTAACTCTAATGAAAATAAAAGTGTAAAAACTATGTTTCCTAAAGAAATATTATTTTTAAAATCTCTTGAAAAACACGCTCGTATAAACCTGCTCATAGGTTTTTGCTCATAAAATTGACGCATCCCCTTAAGGGCATTAGGGACAAACCCTAAGTCCTACACTAAGGGGTTCTCATGTATACATTCATGTTTATGTTCAATAAAACATAGTGTATAGGTAGCTATATCATGTGGACTCTCTCTCTCTCTCTCTCTCTCTCTCTCTCTCTCTCTATCTATCTCTCTCTCTCTCTCTCTCTCTCTCTCTCTCTCTCTCTCTCTCTCTCTCTCTCTCTCTCTCTCTCTCCTCACTTCTCTCTTTCTCTCTCTCTCTCTCTCTCTCTCTCTCTCTCTCTCTCTCTCTCTCTCTCTCTCTCTCTCCCCACTTTATCAGTATTGTATATGCTCTAGAAGTTTGATATGATGGCATGTAAGCCAACTACCACACCAATGGAAGTAAATTTGAAGTTATGTGGATAATTAGGGAATCCAACCATGTATAAGAAGTTAGCTGGAATTTTTTGTATACTACCATGACCAAGCCTAATACATGCCATGATATAGGAGTATTGGGTTAGTTCATGCACCAACCAAAGAAGCCACATTTGGATGCAACATGGAGGAAACTATTGTATGCAAAGGCTATGTCGAATTATGGGTTGCCATTTATGCATATGGTACAGCCATAGAGGTGTTTGGATACACCAATGTAGATTGGGTAGGAGGCTCTTATGACAGAAGATTGACTAGTGGCTATGCATTTAGTTTTGATATTGGCATGGTGATGTGAAGTAGTAAGAAGCAACCAATAACTGCATTGTCATGTACTAAGGCTTAGTACAAAGGTCCAACGATGGCAGCATGTGACGTAGCTTGACTGAGAATGCTACTACATGACTAGGGAGAAGATGTTACCAAGGGAATCACATTGTATTGTGACAATATGAGTAGAGCATTCAACTAGCTAATAACCTAATTTATCATGCAAGTACAAAGAACATAGAAGTGCATGATCATTATGTGAGAGAGAAGGTCCTTTCTAGATAGATTGATTTGACATATGTCAAGACAAATAGCAGGTGGATGACACATTCTTGACATCATTGTGTATAGAGAAGCATTGAAAATTTTGAAGAAAAGTTGGGTGTGATCGAGTTTGGGTTGAGATCGAGGGGGAGTGTTGAAATGGTAAGCTCACCACGTGATCGCCTATCTAGGTAATGGGCTTTGATGGCCATCAGCATGATAGATTAGGTAGTTGGCAGCATGATTGTCAGTAGCCTTGCACCAAGAATTGTACCCTTCATAATGACAATCCAGTTGTCACATCAACAAATCTAGTGGTAAAACTCAAGGTCAAATGCATCATTATCCTTTAGAACTATGGATATGGCCCCCATGCATTTTTTTGTCACAAACTAGGAGCATAGGTCCAAAGGTAATTGATATCTAACCTTCAAGTCAAAGGACATGGTTCATGGTTTAGGGTTCATAGATCAAAGCTTTGTGGCCATATTCAATGATGAAATGTGATAGCATTACATAATAACCAGGCTTGAATATTCATTAGGTATGAGATCTAACAACCTAATGTCAAAGTCTAAACCTGATGATCAATCAAGGACCAAGGCTAGTGACCACTCAACGCGATGTGATTCCATGGAATACCAAGTCTATCCTCAAAGATCTGAATATAAACCATTCAAAATCTAAATCCATAATAGCTTCTTCAAAGTGTAAATACAAGCTTGAGAGATCTTAGTGTATGGGTCCACAAGATATCTACCATTTAGTTTGTTATCATTAATGCCTATCCAATGGAACCAAATTAGCTCCGTCTAGCCCAACCCATCAGTGGAATTTCTATCCCATCATCGATAATGATATTATTCATTAAGGCACACAATTGACTAGTTTTTTGCACACAAATTTGTTACCTCCTTGAGGAACACCATTAACATTTCTAGATCCATAAATCCATTTTGGTTTCATCCCACAATAGGACAATTTTTTTGTTACACATTCAAGATAGGGTCATTTATGGGGATCCCTTGATCGATGTCTCTATCTCCTCATCTTTTTTGTTTTTAGTAAAAGCACCATTTAGTTTCGATAGCACCAATCTTGCCAGCATTTCAAGTATCTTAGCTACTCATGGCTAGATTGGGTGAGCCATCATCATTGCTAATGTGGCTATATATTGACATGTAAGCTCAAACAAGGAGCCATTTATTCCAATTTTAGTCATAGAAGCTATATCTTGACATGTAAGCTCAAGGAAGGATCCATTTATTCCAATTTTAGTTATGAATTCCATCTTGTTCATGTCTCAAGCTCTATGCTGGTCTAAGGGGCCAACTTGAGACACTTCATTATTTATTCCATTCTGAGTAGGAGGCTAGCCAATGTTATGACAATGGTAATTTTGGGAATTAAAGTGAGTTAAAAGACTAGCAATGGATATGAAAATGGAATATGGTCATAAAGGATCGTGCTAAATAAGCACAATTATAAATTAAAGGTATGTGTCCACTAGTTGGGGTTCAGTGGAAGCCAATATAGTCACGTGTTCACACACATTAAGAGAGGAACAATTAAGTATAGAAAATTAAGATATATTAGGTAGGTCAGGCCAATTATTGTAAAAGGTCCACAAATGGCTACATTATGGAATGGTTGGATGGTGAATCAAATGCTCACAAATGGCTACATCATGGAATGGTTGGATGGTGAATTAGATGCTCTTAGATCTCAACTCTTCTGGTGTCCTTCAGAGCAAAAGATCCTGCTATATGCTTCCATCTTGTTGCTACTTGATGTTATCATCATGAGGGAGATTTGTTGCATCACCTGACACCTTTAGGAGAGAGGAAGAACCTTAGAAATAGGGCTAGTCAACTACCTTTCTACAGTTGCCAACTTTACACAAGTCAATTTTCATCACTTCTTGTAGTGGTGCTAACTTTTGACACAGACCTTGGATTAAGACAAAGTAAAAGAAAAATGTGTAGAGCTTGAAAACCTCTACAAATCTTGCTCAAGAAACACGTCAAAACTTAGATTGTATCATGAGATATCTATGATGCATTACTCGCAATATGAGGGTGCCCTATTTGCCCTAGAACTGATTGTTTGCAATTGGTTTTTATTGTTCAATTCCCATATGTCCAATTGTCCCATCTTCTTAGACCATTTGTTGCTTGAATTGAGTAGGGGAGGGTGTCTATTATCCATTACAAGCAAAAAAGACCTGTCCTAAACTGTCTCCAGTCCCTGGAAGCTCTTCTTCTTAACCACAAAAAGTAAAAAATTACTTGCTTTTCTTTTGGAGTTTGTTGTTTAGAGAGTTTCTAGCTTAGCTTTGGTTGCTTGTTTCTACTTATTATCTCAAGGTTTTTGGTTTGCTTTAACACCTTGTAGAACAGATTCAAGATTAAAGTTTTGTACTTGCAAAGTTTGGTTCTGGATGAGATTCAGGCTACAGTTGTGACACATGACTTCCACATTTTGAAGTTTCTTACTGAGTTTATTTTATTTCATACACTATTTTTGTTGCAATCATTCTAAAAACTAGGGAGGAATCTAGTCTTCCTACTTTCATTGCGATGGATTCTTTGGTTGTCCCTCCAAAAGTGCTTATGTCTATGAGTACGGCTATAGGAATGTATTCAAGTTTCATGATGATGTCATCCATGAGCGTGAGGATGAGGATTTTCCTGAAGATAATTTAGTCTATAAGTCTAAATTAAAGGAATTGAAAAAGGATCATGTAGGTCTAGAAGACAAAGTTGATAACATACCATAAATTTTGGCTAATCTTCAAAATAATTTAGTTTCATAGACTCATCAGTCCTACAGCATAAGTCATCAAGAATTATAACTATCACATTGCTTGGTGGGGGAGAAACTTTGGAACTACTAATTTTGTCACCTGATTTCTTGCCAATTTCTTTAGTACTTAGCAGGTCCAATGATCCTTTTCACATCTTAAAACATTTAAAACCTTCCAAGGTTTAAAGTTAGTAGTTAGTGAGTCCCGTGATTCTATCCACCTCTTAAAAGATTTTAAACCTTCCAATTTCAATGGCAAGGGAAAGGAAAGAAATAAAGATGTGGTCACCATTTTCTTGTGAAAGTGGCAAGATCTTCATAATTTGTGTCACACATTGGGGCACTTGTATGCCTTAGAGACCAACCTATCCCATGGAGGCAAGGCACATAAATCACAATTAAGTCTGACAGAGAGTCATTTAATACCTAAATCATGGGTGTGGTTCACAACACTCTCCAAAAATAAGTCTCTCCCTGAGAATGAATTGGAGAGAAATTGAGATGGATGGGATCAGTGCAAGATGAGAAATTGACCACTAACCCAATACATCACTGAATCTAGAGAAGTCACCTTGAAACTTTCGAGAATTGTTTGCTTTTAAAAGTTATGTAGATTTATTTTAGGGCTTGATCAAAGATATAAAAATCAAGTTAATTAGAGCGATCCTAAAATGCTCAATGAGACAATTAAGTTTAGCCAAATCTTTGACGATGTTGTAGGAAAAGGTAACCATGCATCTAGTGCACATAAGTCACCTAGTGTAACTAGTGGTGCTATCTTTCAAGGGTCACAAAAACATAAGGGACCTTACTAAAAGTTTGATAAGTTAGAAACCTAATGGGTCACCCCATTTCTTGAAGTCCTCAAATTATGAGAAAGCTAAGCAAGAGAAATGTCATTTCTTTTGCTTAGAAGGACACACTCAAGATCAATGTTCTAAGTTTTAAAAGAGGAAGATAGGATTGAATGACAATGGAAAAGAAAAGGGCCCTAAGAAGGTTACACACACTATGTAGGTGTTACCTCTAAAGACTTTTGGAAGTTTCAAGAGATTATTGATTGTCATGCCAAGGGAGACTCAAAGTAGCAATCACTACCACATCTTGGATTTGAATAAAAACTGTTTGTGGTTGAAATAGATGCTAGCGACATTGCTATGTATGCTATCCTTTTACAAGGAGGTAGACCTATTCAAAATTAAGAAGCTAGATCATGCTCAGTGCAATTATTCAGCTTACGAGAGGGGGTTGTATGCAATTATACATGGTTTAAAAAATTGGCGGTATTATTTGTATGGTGCTTGCCTTGAGATAGTGTTTGATCAGGAGACTATCAAATGGCTATCTTTCCAAAAGAAATTGAGGGTTCATAAAGGTCATTGGGATAAAATGCTTTAAGATTTTGACTTTCAACTTGAATATCAAAAAGGTCATAACAACGTGGTAGTAGACTCATTGAATCATGCACCCATGGTTAAGAAATTGAGTTTAAATCAATTAAGGCATCTTTTCTAGGAATCACAAAGAAAAAGTGCAAAAGCCAATTTGCATTATTCCTAGGTGTGGCATGCTATAAAATAAAGGGATCCCTCATCCTTGATCTCTACTTCAAAGGAAGTTAAATTTGTTGGCCGCCGCAATCATGACACAAGCATAGTCATAGAAAGCGATATGTCTCAACCAGTGTCACAAGAAGAAGATGTGTCGTTGATGAGTGGTGAAAGGGTGCGATGGAAGAATTTTTCCATGAAGGATGGTTACCTAGTCTACAAAGATATCGAATGTGTACCATTAGACTTAGACATAGGGCACCAAATTCTTTATGAATGTCATGATAGTTTGAGTGCAAGTCATTCGGGAACAAGGAAGACCTATGCGTTAATCATGATGGCAATTTTATTGGTCTATATTTCATAAGGACGTCCATGAGTATGTTATGAAGTGCTTGAAATGCCAAACTAATAAGGCACAATGCCTTATAGACAACCTTTTGAGTCCACTGCATAAACTTGATGGAACATGGGAAAGTATCTCTATGGACTTATAGTTAGACTACCCAGAATGAATAGAGGCCATGATTTGATATGGGTAATCATGGACTGATTGACTAAAATGAGACAGTTTATTCCAATGAAAAGTACGGCGAAGAATACAAGGGTTAGCTTGAGCCTTCATCGAGAACCTCTATCTCTAAGATGCAAAGTTCAATAGCCACTTTTGGCAAGCAATGTTCAAGCAGTTGGACACTCAGTTAAGTATGAGTATGACTACCATGCACAGAGTGCTCGGGTGAGACCAAAGAGCTAATCAAGTACTAGAAGATATGCTTCGTCCATATGTAAGTAAAAACCAAAATAATTGGGAGGATTATCTTCTTGTATTAGAGTTTACTTATACCAATTTTAAACACTCAACTATATTATATAGTCCCTTTATGCTCACGAGTCATGAATGCTTTTGAGATATTGTGGTCCATTCGTAATACTAAAAAGAATTGGAAGTGTTGCTTATAAGTTGACCTTACTAGAAACTAGTAAGGTACATCTAGTCTTCCATGTGAGTAGACTTAAAGTTTCAAGTGCCGACAACAACATTGTTGACACCACAATACTAGTGGAGCTTATTGATCCTCTATCCTTGCTGCATGAACCAAAGAGGATCTTGGATGCCCAAGAGAAGAGAACCACAAATTCTATTAGGCATGAATTTTTAATTAAGTGGAAGGACAGACTCCAAGAAGGCTCTACTTGGGAAACGTTGAGCACACTTAAGAAAAGATTTCCAAATTTTGTTTTCAAGGATGAAAACTCTCATTAAGGGGGGTTAATTTTATATAACTTTATGACAATAATATTTTGGGAATTAAAGTGAGAGCAAGACCAGAAATGGACACGAAAATGGACTATGGTCATAAAGGATCAGGCTAGATGAGCATGGTCATGAAGTAAAGGTATGTATCCATTACTCCGCATTCAGTGGGAGCACGCATAGTCACCGAGTAGACATGAGCAGTATGCATTAAGCTAGTGTTCACACATGTAAAGAGGAGACCGGTTAAGTATGGCGAAGTAAGCTATATTAGGTGGATCATGCCAATTATGGCAAAGGGTCCACTTATGGATATATAGTGGTGTAGCTGGGTGGTGAATCGGATGCTCTCAATTCTCTTCTCTTCCAGTGTCCTAATAGCCAAAATATATCAAGCTTGTTTTATCATGAGTACCAACGATAAATAAGGAAAGAATTGGTTGAAAAGACTAAGGATACCTAAGTGCTAGTCTACAAGACTAACCAAAAGATATCCATATCTAGTTTCCAAACTCAGATTAGGCCACAGTGTTTCTAAGTCTCTGCCTAAGTACTAGCATTAAATTAGAGAAAGAGGCAAGGGAATTGTTTCTAATTCAAGTTGAGTTGAAGAAGAAGTTAGGGGAAAATAAGAGGAATATTGCAAGGGATTTCAGCCAAAGTCAAAGAATAAGCCAAGTAGAAAGAGCTGTTAGGGGTAGATCTAAAGGGAGGATAACCAACTATGAGAAAGTTAGGATCTATGTATGTTGGTCTAGGTGGGCAACCAAAAGGCATCCAGGCCTATTGAAGCCTAAGTCCCAAACCCAAAGCAAGCCCAAGGTTTTTTCAAATTCTCCATCCTTATTCAAGATCAAATATTTTGAGTCTCAAAGCCAGATCCACCCCAAGCTTCGCTTGAATAATGGAGCATGATATGATACAACTAGTCGCTAACACCATTCTTAAAACACCTTGCCAAACTCAAGTTACAATAAAGTTGAATGACTATGACTATGCATTAGAAAATGCCTTTGAAAACTCTTGAAAATTGAATAAGAAGTGTTCAAAATGACATTTTTAAATGATGCTTTGCATTAAAACTTTGTTGAAATACAATCTTGCCACCTTGCTCTATATTCTTTCAGATTCATTGAAGTGTTCCACCTTAGCTTTTTGGTGTTGCACACCTATCTACTTTTTCTTGACTGTCTACTATTTGCTAGCGTAGGAGGGTCTATCTTGTAGGATTCTACCACCATTAGTGCTAAGGATTACTGAACCATTGTCAAGAACTTGAACTTCTAGCATGATGCTATCAACTTTTGTTTCTAGGTCCGCGAGTAAAAGTCTACACCATAGTGATCAGTTATAGCATCGTCCAATTCCATGCTTGGCATATAATATTGTACTTCTATCACTTCTAGTTCTTCATCCCAGATGGATGTTCTTGCACTCCAAGTTCTTCATCCCAAATTGGTGGTTCTAGTTGATCATTTGTGCATCCACATTTGGCAACATTAATGGGTTGTCTTGAGGTTATAAATTGTTTATAATATTTGTATTTGATTATTAATATCCCTTTGTGTATTACCTTCTATTTGCTTGAGCTCTTTAGCTACCAAAAGAAATGCATGTCTAGTCACTGTGGTGGAAGAGGTGTCATCTATATCCGTCATGTTCTTATCTTACCCATCACCTCAAGGCTTAATACCAATTCTTTTTTATTTACATTGGGTAAGCTTATTTGCTTATTGATCAGTACTTGGGGCTGATGTGCTTGTTGTTTCTTCCCTTTGTTGTGGGACATGCAAGGCTTGTTTATCTCTTGAAACATTTGCTTTTTGAGTAAGAGATGTTTTGTGTCAAATTGCTTCATTTTGTCTCCTCATTACCAAAAGTACCAATTGCTCAATGAAGACTTCATGATTCTTCTTTTGCTTTG
This sequence comes from Dipteris shenzhenensis, assembly GCF_047967505.1. Lineage (NCBI taxonomy): Eukaryota > Viridiplantae > Streptophyta > Polypodiopsida > Gleicheniales > Dipteridaceae > Dipteris > Dipteris shenzhenensis. Next base: position 19,594,791 of record NC_141601.1, read on the forward strand.
TTTATGTTCTCATCCTAGGTCTTGAGCTCTTCCATCTTCTCGAGAGCTACTTCTTGGCTTTTAACTTTTGCTCTTTGTCTTTATTCATGGATCTATGGTAGCTCCTTTGATGTGGACTTGATTATCCTTGTTGCATGTTTCTTTGTTCTTCATTTCCTTATGTGGCTTTGATGCAGTATGTATGGATGCCATGTTATGTGCCTGGTCATCTCATGCACTTGTGCTTTTGGCCAGCATAGCATAGTGCTTTGTGCATCCATGCTTTTGATCTATCCATGTGTGAGGTAGTTTACCAGAGGAAATCCTTATAAGCCCATGTATGCTTACATAGAAGTGCTCAATGTACTTAAAGATTTTTACAAAAAAGGAAGACGTATTCAACTACTTCATAGGCATATGCATGTCAAAGTAAAGAAGAGAGAGTTTCTTAGAGAAGCCATATTATCTTAGCAAATTGAAGTGAAATAAGTTAGACCTTGCCTATTGTTGGATTATACTGTTGGATTATACTAGAGGTAAGAAAGGCATATAGCAAGGGAGTAAAAGACACATTCTCTACACAAGTAGGATTGGTTGGGTTCCCCTCCGTTTGAAAGCTTGCAATATCAGCTTCCTGGGATTCAAGCATCAACCATGTTAATAAAGATAATGGAAATCTAAGTTATTGAAGGCATCAAAAACTTGGAGATTTCACTAAGAAATATGAACTTCTCTAGAAAATAGACCCCATTTGTTGTATTAGAAAAATTATATGAGGTATAAAAATCCATAGGCGGGGGTTTTCTTCCATACCCCTTGAATCCACGTGGTATATGGGGTTTTTTACGTGGTCAATTCCTTGGGATCAAAACAATGGAGCTGCACTTGAAATAACCATGAGTGATACCAAGTTGACACTTGCTAAGAAAAACATATTCAAATCATTTGTAGATATTAGGTGTCACATAATGTATAAAACCAAACATCCCTCATCTCAATAGGATTGACTAGCTTAGTTTCCAATTGGTAACTAACATTGTAACCTACTCCATGTGGGTCAAACATAGAAGGCTGACGTGAATCCTGCTCTCTCATTTTATCAAGATAATCCAAAAAACTTTGTTGGCGGCAAAAAAACCAATTTCTCATCAATCCTATGTGTGAGCAAAGATCTTTAAAATCCTCAAGGAAGGGCATGTCGTAATCAATGTTATACTCAAAATTATATGAGAAGGGAATTCAATGGTTGAGATGCATTCAGACTTGATTTCTAGAATTCCCCTTGTTAAGAATTTGTTCCATATTGCTAGCTCTTGTTAGAAGTCATTGTAACTGATGAAATGTCTAAAGTAGGTGTTATTATTATCTAACGTCTAAAGTAGGTGGTGTTGTCATATGTCTAAAGTAAGGGTTACATTTTTTATTTTCTTTGGTGATCAATTCTCTCTTACCTTATATGGTATTGCTTCCTATTGTCTTCTTTGTACTATTGTTTGCGGAAATCCTTATCAAAGCTTGTGACATCTTGGACTTACATTTCCTCATCACATGATTAGTTCAGCGGGTTTAGTCTTGTACTTGCTCATTCTAGGCACTACTCTACATTTTAAGTGATGGAAGCATGTAAGGGTAGCCAGCAGTAGTAGCCCTTTATTTTGAATTTCACTTCCGTCCTTTTTTGCGAAGTCTCCCATCTTTCCTACATTGAGGACTTGAATGTTAAGAATAGTGTAAATTGCTCTATTTTAGAGAGGACTATAAAGGCATACGGATAATTCCTAGCCCTATCCCCAGGGAGTAAAGATCTATGTATCCATGTTCATAATACATTTATTTTACAGTTACATTTAAATTTCCCTCCTTTTTTGCAAGGTCTCCAATCTTTCCTATTGCACATTGAGGACTTGAATGTTACATATAGTGTAAATTGCACTAGTCTAGAGAGGACTATAAAGGCATAAGGATAATCCCTAGCCCTATCCCCGTGGAGCAAAGATCTATGTATCCATGTTCATAAAACATTTAGTGTAGAATCACATATTGGGTGCACTTCTCTCTCCCCTACTTACTCAACATGGTATCAAAGTCCATGGTTGCATGTTCTTGCATCCTTTGCAATAGATCTTGTTCTTTTCTTGTAGCTAAGGAAGAGAGCTACAATCACTTTATAGCACCTCGATTTAAGCCTTCTAGCTCAAGATATCATGTTTCGAAGCATTCATCTTCTTGTGTTCCTCAGTTTGACAGTCTCATTACACAGTTGAGGAGAGATTTTCTTTTCTAGTAATTTGCAAGAGATCTCACATGAATTTCCTTGAGCTCTGTAATCCATAGAGTGTTCTTGCACCCTAGCATGCCTTCATTTCTATTGTCTCTCGAGCTCCACTAGGCCAATCATTGCTCTCTGCTTGACTTTTGGCCATACAAGCCCCTACAAACCTACCGAGGATCATTGCAAGTAGCTTTCAGGCACGCTTCCCACATTCCAAAACCCCCATCAACCTCATGCTCAACAACTCTCGCCTTACGCTTGTGCCTCCTAGCTCATGCAAGTAGTCTCATCACTATGCCATCATTTCCAAGATACGAACCTTAGCTACCACAATATCGAATCACATCGAGCTCTACCTGTCACTAAAAAACCCGTTGCATCATTGAATAGGTCCATCACATCTTTCATGCAGCACCCTTACTGCTCCCAAAATCCCCACCAAGCCAGTTTCTTGAGCCTCCACATATGTGGCACTCTCCTCTCCACTCCACTCATAATACAGTGCATCAACACGTCAAGCTTCATACCATGACCAACCTCATAGTTGGCTCTGTCAACACGATTCTCATCAATGCTTCTGCATGTGTCCCTAGACGCCTCTATTGCAATCCCCACCACAAAAATCATGTACGCATGATACTTTTCCACGTTCACTACTCCATTGCCTCCCATCAACAATCTACCATTTTAAAACAAATGTCAAACCATGCCACATCCAAGCTTGCCTTCTTCCAAGTCATAGCTTGGAAGTGCCCATCTACTTCTAACTTCCATGCCATCTCTACTCGTATATGTACATAAAGATCGTCTTTCGTTTTCGACCACTTCTAGCTTGGATGTCAAGTCCCAACATAAATATGAAAGGTTCGCAAGGTTTAGAAAAAGGATTTGATTGAAAACTCTAACTAGGGATTTAAGGTTGAGAGGGAGTTTCACAATTTACAAAGATTTAAGGATTGAGAAAGAGCTCTAGGGTTGAGGAGTGGAGAGCTAGTCTCCTTCATGGATGAGAGAGAGAGAGAGAGAGAGAGCTAGAACTATTTTAAGCTATTCATAAAAAGGGGTAGCTAACATATAAAAACAATAAAACCATGCAACCTAGGAAAAAGGTGCTTTGAAGCTTCCATTTTGATTCATTAATGCTACATTCAATTTTTCTCAACATACCTAAAGCTGAAATTCCAAAAAATGAACAATTGCATCATAGAACAAGATAGACTTCCCTCATTACTTCTCTTCAATTTTTGTTTTTTTGAATGAATAAAATGATTAAATTACCAAATCAAAATCAAAGACCTAATGTACAAAGAACAAAGAACCTCTTATTGAAGGTAGTATACTAAAATTGTTGTCATTTATCACAAATATCCATGTTTGACCCTAAAGACAACTGAGTAAGGCTAACATGTAGCAAAATTACAAGCTCGCTACAAATTAAGATCACAAAATTCATGAGATGGATTCTTCCAATCAGTTTGTATCTTTGTACATCTAACCCTCAAACCTTGAAAGTCTGGGACAAGTAGAAAGTTACAAAAGATTGCAAATAAAACTTTTCACATATGACTACAAAGTTATTTGAACATTTGTCTCTACACGTGTGCATGCACACACAAGCACATCACTCTCTCTCTCTCTTCCTTCTTCCCTACCTAGGTGCCTGCATGTGTGTGTGCATGTCCATGTTCATGTCTGTGTTCAGGCACGCATGCATGCATGTGTGTGTTTGTGTGTGTGTACATGTGTGCACGCACTCACTCGTGCATGTGCTCTCTCTCTCTCTCTCTCTCTCTCTCTCTCTCTCGTGTGTGTGTGTGTGTGTGTGTGTGTGTGTGTGTGTGTGTGTGTGCCTACCTGTCTACCTACTTAGGTGTGCATGTGTGCACATGTGCATTGTGTGTGTGCGTGCGTGCGTGTGCGCACGTGCGAAAAGGAGAACACACACAGATATATGAGAGAGAGAGAGAGAGAGAGAGAAAGAGAGAGAGAGAGCATACATACATATATAAACACATATTCAATAGTAGCATACATACATATATAAATACATGAATGCATACTAAATCACAAATTCACTTTTATCGAGTATTTATCTTCTCTCTACAAATTTCTAACAGATTGCTAAAGAAAGAGCAAGAGATGGTATATACGTCAACATGATTAATGCCACGAAAAACTAAATGGCAAACATTCTAGTTGCCTAAAATTCATATTTCCAAACAAAAAGCCAAGATTCAAAGTACACCATATGCACATAATCAACTCATTTTATGACTCTAAATGCAAAGAGGAATGCTTATCTAGGGCTTCAACTAAGAATTTTTTGGTTCACATCATTCCACAATGATCGAGCAACATGATAAGGGTGGCTTACTTCTTGAAGTTTGGTGCCATTTACAATACTGCGTCCATGAATAAGGGTTCCCTTTGTACTCATATTTGCTAGAGTTTCCCTATAAAGAGTAGTGAAATGCATGCTAGGGTAAAGGTACGTCTATAGAAACCTCAATTGCTGCTGTAATGCTCAACTCACACATCCTTAGTTGAAACCGTAGAGGAATCCATGATGCAATAGCCAATGGTAAAGGAGGATGCAAGTACAAGTCGAAAGGTTGGCCAAAGGCTCCACCTAATGAATAGGCCAAAGGTCAAGTTGGAGGGGTAGATTTTGTGCTCCAAGGCAACAAAAATGCTCCAAGGTTGAAGATTCCTAATAGTAGTCTTACCCATATGGAGGCCACCCATAACATATGTCATTAGTAATTGTTTGAGACTTTTAAAGAGCCACGTCAAGCCCCACTTACATCCAATAGATGAAGGTGACAGATGGCACCTACTTGTATGTACATTAACGTTCACTCACCAAGCTATGATACTCACTCCAAGAATAGCTGCACTCCTTGTTCTCATGAGCGACTTCCCAAGGCTTCTAGGAATTGGCCCCGAGCACCAATTTTACAATTGTCCAAATGCTCTATTTTGGGGCTGGACCTCCCCTTATAGGGATACCTATTCAAATATAGACCCAAATAGCGATACCTACCATGAAAGCTGTAACCTTATTCAGAAGCGACCATATATTCCTGCGATGACAGTTAAAGTCAGGTTACTTGAAATCAGCGCAGCACTATAACCTTCTGTTTCCTGACGGAATCGGGTATTTGGCCCAGTACTCACGAAAAATTAAATTCAAGGTTTTATCATGAACGAAAATACAACTTCACAGAGGAGAGGCTTTAAATTGAAGACTATCGAGGCACATGATTGTAAAAGCTCTCATGACGGAAATGACCCTCCCAAATTTTACAGAAATAGAAGAAACAGAACACCTAAATCTTACCAAAAAAGAAACCGACCACAACCCCAACCCCGTCCCCTCCTTTCCCTTCCCCTTCCCTTTTTCCCCATGAGAGAGAGAGACAGAGAGAAAGAGACGCCCCCCCTTCCCCTTCCCTTTTTCCCCATGAGAGAGAGAGAGAGAGAGAGAGAGAGAGAGATTGAACTACTGAAACAAAGGTGACCACCTTTTGCTTCTGAAAAACAGCAGAAATGCCACCTGTAAAGAAGATTGAATATTGAAGTAGTTACAGGTACGATACAAAAGGTGGCACCTAATCAGGACCCAGCCCTGTATGAAAATATGATTAAGCTGGTTCCATGCTATATCAGAAGTCCTTTCTCGGATCTGGCTAGGCTTTTTGCCACTCAATGCCTGTTTTTGCACAAGCTCTTGTAGCCAAAACAAATAAAAGACCAGGAAAATGCCGTCCATGGTAGTGGGCAAACAAATCCAAGACTGCCACTTTCATCTGCCAAAATTAGAGGCTCACAATTCCTCCTGACGGCACATCAGGCCTATCTCCAAGATTATTAATGTGCTTTTCATAAGAATTGTGAACTAAATCTACCCTCACTGAGACCACTTGGAACCTTGCTCCACTGTACGTAGGCAGAACGTTGTTGACCTGACACTAAGCAAAATTGTAAATTTGGCTGTAAGAGAACATAAGCTCCAAGCCAGTTGATTTTTATGGCGGCTTATCCATGCCTCCTGAATTTTACATACATGATAAATAACACTTCCTCACTTTTTAGAATGAATACGAGAAAGGATCCGTTTCCCGTAAGGACTACTACGAAGCATGGGTACATGTGGATGTATAGCTTCCACCAAACTCATGTGAAGGGGTCCCTGTAAGACTAATCATAGTCAGTAAAACTTTTGAACTTCCAATCAATTCAAACCGCCAGAATAAATCTATGAATACGTATCTTGAAGAAATCACAAGCATCATGAATACTTGGAGAAAGGGAAGCAAAGACCTTTGTTACTTGAAGAGCTGACTGAATCACATAATTAGCATATGGATCCTGCAGCAACTGGCCAAGAACAGAGCTTGCAACAAGCTCTTTCACAATACATGCCTTGTTTTCCTCTGTTGCCAGCTTGAGACACTTCTCCACGACATTACTACTAAATTTTTGCATTGCAAGATGTGGGTAGCTACCTTCAAGCCTTGACGTCACCTCTGCTGATGCCCAAGGTAGCCGAAGTTCAAGAATATATTGCACAACATAATTCCTGTAAAAATGTAATCCCTTCCTAGATGTGAGAAACCTTATTACTTTCATGTTGCCACTTGGATAGTCCACCACCAAAGAAACTAAATCCAATATTACCAATTCCATGTTCCCACTTGCAATCACTCATGCAAATACAGAATTTAATGGGCACCAACACTGTCTTATTTATTTTCAAAAGTGGGATGAGAAGTTTAAGTGCAAATAGATATATTCACCTTATTCTTTGGGCCACAGACACAACCGCCCCCCCAATCCCTAGGCACATATGCACACCTACACACACTTCCCCCATCTACCCACAATCACCACCCAACAAACACACTTGCAAGCAAACTCTAAACCATGATTATAAAAAAGTTATAAATATCTTACAAATGCATCAAAATCAACATAGACACAAAACTGAGGACAAGAGTAAGGCGTAAAGTACTATCAAGAAAATAGACACCAGCACTAAAGAAATCGTTCTAAAAGAAAGATTGAGACACAAAAGCACACCATCTTGAATTTCTAAACTGTTGCACTCTTATATTCTTATTTAAAATAACACGACAGAGGAAGCGTACTTATCAGAACTCAATGAGAACAATTTGGCTAAATGCTTAATGTGTCGAAGGAAATCACATTTTATTTTATTTCCTTGAAAGACTTCTATTAAGAACGAAATAAACAACCAAGAGAAGAAACTGAAGGCATAGATATATCATGCAGAGCATGAAAAACCCATGGTAAAATACCACTCAAAAAGTGTTAGCAAACGAAAAACCTGGTGAGTATCTGGACTGAGGATCACACATCAAAGACCACAGTATCCTCCCCTTTATCCCACAAGAGGCCTAGAGGCCCACTCCAGTGGGATAGCTGTATTTGAACAATCCTCCTTACCATTCCCTCTGAGATGACTAGTCAGCTGAGGCCTGTGTTCTTCAAGAAGGCCTTTGAAAACCTTCCAAGAGTTCAAAGATTAAGAAAGACCTCTCTCCCATCTGAACCACTGCACATATCCTGAGGAACAGTGCACTAAGAAGTTTATGAAGCTCATCCAAAATAAAATAATTCCACATAACTGGCTGCCTATTAATCTCATCCTGCAAGACAGGGAGAACCCCCCGTCATGAGTTTCTGAAGCTCTGCCAAGCTCTGACAACAGCAACCATGAGAGGTAAGGAAGGCATCCTGATGTCTACAAAAGAAAAGGTCAACCTAATGCTGTTCATCCAATCACTGCCTAAAGAGAGAGCACAAGACCCAATTCATCAAAGACAGAAGTCTTTCCAAGGCTCTTGACCTCCTAACCAAAAGCTTTCGAAACAAAGCTCTGCACTGAATGTCAGGATCAATAATGTTTAGCCCTCCCTGTTGGATCGGAAGAATCAGGTTTCCCAAGCCAACTCTGGCTCTCGCACCTATGCACCTATCTATCATATTTATTGGTCTTCCCTTTCTCTCACTTGCCCTTACATTTACCTTTGAAGGTGATATTTTAATGATTTCTCATCACCAACATGTCATACGATTTCCTTCTAGAGCAACTAAAAAAGATAATGATCCATCCTCAAGTGGTGATAACTTTTCAACAAAAATATTTTCTTGTGCCACTATTTTCGCGAAGTTGCACGTGTGACAACTCTATAGAAGGAGGCCACAGATGAGGAGAGAAAAGACAAAGAAAAAGCTAAAGGCAAAGTCAAGGAAGAGGCCAACATCATCATAGCTGCCACTAAGGAAGACACTTTAGGCAAAACACACGTTCCACCCTAATGAGTTTAACCTTCCTAGAATCAATGAAGTAGGATGAAAGAAATTTTTGTTTTGGGACTAGGTAGTTCTTGTACACATATTGTAAGGAATTTTCCATATGGTACGATATGACACCTTCCGAACTGCATGATACACATACAAAGAAAACTTGGGTGCATTTTCAATTTTCAAAACTAAAATTTAAAAAAGGGGTGTGCTTCAAATGTGTCTTCCTTCCTTTAATGCATACTTGTAATAATAAAACACACCTAAAATCCCTTTGCCCCTTTGAATTTATTCAGCACTTGTTTGTGTATACTTGCCACTCCTCTAATCCTATTCAAAGGATGGTTGCTGCCCCTTCCTTCGTCCAACACCACACAACCTTGCACATCCTTCTCTTCAAAGCTACAGTAACTGCATGATCCACACCCCCCCTTGACTGTAGAGTATAGACTAAGTCGTGATAAATCATTGCATTCTATGGAGTATACTCGCTATTATATTCCCCACCAAGATCCAGTTCCAATTCTACTACCACCACTTTTTGAGAGCATCACACAATGGACTAATTACCAAGCCCCAATATCTCGACGATAGACAAGTCACACATGCATTGAGGATTGATATAGGATAGATGAAAGCTTGTCTCATCATATAAGGATTGAGATAGGGAGGCCGCAAGCACACCTTAGAGAACAACGCAGCAATTGCCCTATCTAGTACGAGATTTGAGAACGATACCACTGCATCTTTCAAGAGGTCCACGGTTTCGAACCACTCTCCCAAGTGATCCATTTACGTGACCTCATCTACATTGGCCTCTTTTTTATGGAGATGTGGCAACACAAAGAGACCCGCAATAGCAGAACAAACAGCAGAAGGTGACAGTACCATAGGGGACTGATCGAGCACAGAGACAAGTCACCGACTTCTATGCCTTTGAGTCAGCCCCAAGACACATTGGGATAGAGGATGAGATAGCTGACATGAGGGCAGCATGGATCAACAAGAAGAGATGGCCTGGAGCAGTGGAGCCTGCGACATAGAGGATGACTAATGCACACAAGGTAGAGGTCCAACCCATCGCCGTTCTACTCACAAGAGACCACCCGACCCGAGGTGTCACCCTCGATATGGCCCATCTGACACAGAGATCACGGAGACCATGCCCCCCGCCACAACGAGATATAGCTCAACAACTACAGATACACAACATCTTAGCATCTCACCGGAGAGCTACCATGGCCCCCAGATATGTGTTTGGACATTAGCATTACCTGCCTGAGACTATTGAGATTTTGAGATTCTTTTGAGATTATTAGCTTAGCTTAGCACTCAGCAAGGGCCTTAGCGAGCTCTTTGCTTCAGCCCACAGCGGCTTGTACGAGCTATTCTGCTGATTGTCCTTTCATCTCATGGGCCCGCAAGGCCTCTTGAAGACGTTAATACAACTCTCTCTCTCTCGTGTGGAAAAAAAAAAATTACAAAGCGGACGTACCCCATGTACCTTAAAACTTTTTCCATACAGCACAATGTGCCAGTACGCGTTGTCACCTTTTTTGGGGCAATGGCTTGCCCACGGAGTCCATACGTAAGCATCTTGTTTTTGTGACAATTGAAGAAGATGCATTTCCTCCACTCATAGGCATCTGCAGCCCATGGCATGTGGCTGCCTACGTGGCAGTTTTGCAGCCTAGTAGCCCACAGCAATAAGGACAGGATAACGTCAGTTGTATGGAAGCTAATGTCAGTAGCACAAGCCAGGTCATCATAGTGTAGTTCGTCAGTACTGTATCATAGCTTGTACAGGGCTGTCACGTTGATGCACAGGAGCTACAACAGTATAGCAGGTTCCCGATTGCCATGTCAATGGTCAAGAGTGTCCAGAGCATTATGGCTGAGATCAGAAGTCTGCAGCACAAGTCGGAGCAGGCTGTGGCATCATACAGGCCACAGACTCGGTTGGCCCTCTTCTAGACGTATCCCTATACAATGGGGCATTCAAGCACAAAAGCCCACATAGAACTAGCCAAAGGATCTTCAATTGCAGCAACAGTAGACGCAATATCCGCAACAATGCCACTCGATGCAGCACTAGCATGCAACCCCAAAGCAATTCAAGGAGTCCTTTCACACAGTAGACCCTCTAGCCTCTACAAGATCCCTTCTCTCATGAGAACAGTTCCCCCATAGCTTCTACTGCATAGCCTCAGTCGTGGACAGTCTCACAACTTCAGTATAGCCCCTTCCGTGAGGACTTCTACAGCATAGCCTCAGTCATGAACAGACTTGCAGCTTTAGTAAAGCCCCTTCAGTGGGCAGTCAGACATGCCGTCTTCAATGAGGAAGACAACAGATGTACAAAGGGGTGTTACTAGTGATTGACATGCCCCAACATAAGAACGAAGAAAAAAGTTAGCATGACCATAATGTCCACGGTTCTCTCTCTCTCTCTCTCTCTCTCTCTCTCTCTCTCTCTCTCCAATCTGTATTCCACTCAAGGTTTCAGACAAGGCCCGCTTAGTAAGTTTCTACACAGCCTTCGGTCTGAGATTCATTGGCATGGTCACAGCTTTAGGCCAACAATGCCTATGAGCTCACTTAAAATCTTGAGCTCATGAGCAAAGTTTCATGGACCCAAAGACCCTCTCGATAAGAAGTATCAAGAGACCTCATGGCAAGTGACTTCCAAGAGCAGTAGCACCTCAAACAGCAAGACAACAATGGACAATAAATTTGAGGGTATTCTCAACGCAATGGAGAAATAGAGGCACAACATGAAGCACCTGTATTATCACTACAGTAAGCATCACCACAACAAGCGGCATAGCCCCCAGTTGCATCCTACAAATAGTTCTTCCCTTCCATCCGGATCTCCACAACCTCAAGAGCAGTCTCAGCAGTCTCACAAATGGTCGTGGATATGCTGAGCTGCCACACAGGCAGCCAGTGCAGCAGCCACGTCAGCTTGCATGCAGGCAGCCAACGCAGCAGCCATGCAGGCAGACAGCATGTCAGCAATGACATCAGCAGCCACGTGGCAGTCGGTGGATTTGCATGTCGCTGCAGCAGGCTGCCCAGTCGGCTATTTCAGGGTCCAATAGGCCCAGGCAGCCTTTGGCCCTCATTCTTCATCCTCCTCAAGGAGCTCTAGCGTCAGCCAGCAGCAGCATTTGAGTCCCGGATCAGGCCCGGAGAAGACTGCAGCAGACCAGCAGCCCATCCAGTCCTTCAAGTAAGTCTACAGTAGTCCTTAGTTCACTCTTTTGTAGTGAGGGATTCCCCTCCACACAGTACTTGTCTATTTACAGTTGCAGTCAGCTCTCTAAGACAGCATTGTTCATTATTCATTTGACCTCTCTGGAGGCCCGCTACATTCTCTCCCTCTAGTTCTCACACTCCCCCCACAGTTCCACTTGTGTTTTTTAGTGCATCATTCTTTCAATTCAGATCGTAGTGAGCAGGATAGAGACTGAGTTAGGCTATCTCCGTGTTACATTGGTATCCAAGCTTCAGTTTTTTCTTTCCTGAGATAGGGAGGGTCAGTTTAGGGACAGCCCCACTGTTTTATGGTACGGATGTGATCCAAAAAGGACACCGTGAGTACTAGTGAGCAGTCCAAGTCAAGTCAGGAGGAGGGATCAGTTTCCCAACCCTTGCCACCACAGAATCCTGCAGACACTTCAATGTCTGCCATGATGGCCATGATGCAGACTATGCAGCAACAGCAGTCCGAGAGTCTCTTCAGCTGCATGGTTCAGCTCTAGGAAATGCAGAATGATCATGAGCAGGCCGCTAGAGAATGCAATAGAGCAGCTCAGGAGGCAAAAGAAGAACACAATCGTGAGACTCGAGAAGCCAAGGAACTCCGGGACCGCAAGGCTCAAGAGATGAGGCAGCTCACAGCATACTGCTCGCAAAGAGAAGGAAGAAAGGGACCGGCAACTCCTCATTTCTCTACTCCGACCACCAAGGGAGGAAAGGGAGAGAGTCCCATCAGACGTTAAGCCCTCTTTTCCTGGGAAGCTAAACCTCACAAAGTACGACGGTAAGCAAGAACATTTAGTGTTCACTTCATGGCTAAATCAATTCCAAAGTTATTTTTCAATTGTGCCTACGAACGACAACGAGCGGTGCATCCTAGCTTACGGAATTCGTGAAAGACCTCCGATCACAGTTCCTATCACCCCAATACCTTGGAAGGCTTCAGAGTCAGTTCTACGAACTACGCCAAGGGGACACCGAGACAGTAAATCATTATGCCAACAAGTTCACTCAGGTGTTCGTATAGTTGCAGCTGGAGGAAAGTCAGACACTGAGCAAGTTTCTCCATGGGCTGTGTTCCAACAGCCGGTGGTACGTTGGTAGCTTTTGGCCACGGGATTAGGACTGCTGAAGAAACTAAGCAAAGAGGAGACCCTCCAAGAGAACCAGTTGACGAGTCCTCGTGTATGGACAGGTAGAAAGCAAGAAGGTCACTAACATGTTTGACAGCTCGGAGCACTCGTTGGATGAGACCCTCGCCACCAGAGTCCGGTTTCCAATAGCACACTCAGCAACAATGTTTCAACTTCATACTGCAATTGGGAGTGCCCAACCACCAATTCATACTAGAGCAATAGCTTGTGCCATCGAGCTCTGCATCAATGGAATGGTCAAGAAGAAAACCTAATCTAGTTAGGCCCAACAGACATCATTTGTTTCGGATGCACCATGGCTTGCTGATCACCACGTAGTCATTAGTTGGTAGGACCACCACGTAGTCATTAGTTGGTAGGACCACCCCGTTTCAGTGTAGCATACAAAGGATGACACCTAACCTGATCCACCAAAAGATATCAACTCATACTGCTATTGGGAGTGCCCAACCACCAATTCATACTAGAGCAATAGCTTGTGCCATCGAGCTCTGCATCAATGGAATGGTCAAGAAGCAAACCTTCATCCTAATCTAGTTAGGCCCAACAGACATCATTTGTTTCGGATGCACCATGGCTTGCTGATCACCACGTAGTCATTAGTTGGTAGGACCACCCCGTTTCAGTGTAGCATACAAAGGATGACACCTAACCTGATCCACCAAAAGATATGATCCAATCTATCAACGACCCGGCACCAGCCACAGATTCAGACCGTCCTTAGACAAGGGTCTTCAGCTTCGCCCTTTGTTCCAATTTCAATTCTTGGACGGGGGTCTTCAACTTTGCCCTCTGTTAGAGACGAGAAGGCTCAAGTGCATAACCTGACCCACTAGAAGTTACTAGCCGATCTATCGATGACCCATCATCACCATTCACAAGTTCAGTCAGTTCTTGGACACGGGTCTTCAGCTTTGCCCTCTTCAGTAGAAAGGAATGTCATGAGCAGCTGCAGCGCATGGCATGGCTGCACACATGCCAGTTCTGCAGCCCAGAGCAACAAGTTTCAAGGATGGTCAACCTGTATGGCAGTTGATGTCAACACAAGCTAGGTCTACATAGTGCAGATTGGCAATACAGTATGGCAGCCTGTACAAGGCTGCCAAATGGATGTCCAGAGACGCAGCAAGTCGGAAGTGGCCAAAGCACTGCAGTTGCAATCGGGTGCCATGCGGACAAGTCGAAAGGCTATATTCTGCAGCACAGGTCAGATCAGTCTGGGCAGCCAAGATTGGCCGTCTTCCAGCGCAATCCCTACACAAAGGGCCATTCCCCCAATCCAGCATTCTCCAAGATAGTAGAAGCCCTCATAGAAGCACCAAAAGGACCCTCACCTTCAGCAAACGCAGCATTTTCAGCAGCCCCAATCAATGCAACAGCACCACAGCCTCGCAGAAGTTCTAGGAGCTCATGCAGCTCCACAGATGGAGCAGTCCTTTCAGCAACAGGCCAACTAGCCTCTACATCATAGCCTCAAGCATGGACAATCTCACAGCCTCAATATAGTCTTCTATGAGCACTCGGACATGCCCTTTTCAATTGAGAGAGTATAACAAAAACTAAACAGAAAGGAGAGAACACTGCACAAGAACCAAACTACAAAAAAAGGGGAGAGAGAGAGACTGCGAGGGGTCTCAGGGAAAAGCCCTTTGACCTGCTAGGCAAAACCTCCAATGAATGAGATGATACAACATTGAGGGGGGGCCTATATATAGGCTCACCCCCTCCCCTAATCGGCTAATGTGACTTGCCGACCATTTGCCTTAAAAGGGCAACCTACCTACTCCATGTAGCCAACCCCCCTACATATGAGGAGTTGACTAGGCAGCAAACGTGGCTGACTAACTGATTGGTCCACCTCTGCAGACTCCCTGCTTGTTGGGGCCGACAAGCAAGTCGGGTCTGCTGCCTTCAAAGGGTGGCCTCCCTGGCCCTATGAAAGCCTAGCCTAGGCACCTCAAAAGAGCTGTCATCGCGACAGCAACCAGGCCATAAAGGAGCCCTAAACACTGCCGCACCTGACCCATACCCTCCTAGGAACACCAGCAAATAGCCCATCTCCAAGGCGGCCTGTCACCATGCCCACAAAGTCCCGATCCATGCTATGAATTGTGGCAAACTGGCCCACACAGATCTGATCCCCTCTTGGCATATCCACAACACTTTCATCTGAACTTCCAAAGAGACCCTCTTAACGGGACAGGCTCTCTTGTACAAGGATGTCAAATGCTTCTGGATATGTTTGACCACCATCATGTGCTTTAAATGATTAATTACTTGAGGAGTATCGTTTAGTAAAATGAAAGACCTTACCCTCTCATTTACTTGGTCCCAAACTCCTCCTGTTGCAGGATGCCTAGGTTTTCTGCAAGGGGATCAGACCTGACAACCCCCACCAAAATGAAGTCTGCTAACATCATATGACTGTAAGACAAACTCCATCATGGCCTGCCACACATGGTAGCTAAGTCCATCCAATTGACAATCCAAGGGGAAGGTGGGTAATACAGGAATTTTCACCTTGCTCTCCACCATCTCAGCCAGGGTAGCCATGTCGAAGTAAAGAGAGATTCAAGCTGAGAAGAGAGGGTGGATGGGAAAGAAGGTAGAGAAGGGGATTGACAAAGAAAGAGAGGAGAGGGTGGAGAAGATAATGAAGAGGCTTGATGCCTAGGGTAACTTCACACCTACGCTGTTTCATCCCTCAAGAACACAATCCTTCAAATCTAAAAACACCCTTCAAACACTACGCATGTTCCTTGACACCCGAACCATCCACACCTCCACACACTCCCCTTCAAACCCCTCCAAACAGCAGCCCAAACAACTCCACGCAGTGTGCTTTTTCCAGGCTCCCTCCACGTCTCAGGTCTCTAGCCAACCTTAGGCTCTGATACCGTGTGAGAGTGCAACGGAAACTGAACAAAAAAGAGAGAACACACACACACACAAGAACCAAACTGCAGAAGGAAAAGCCCTCTGATCTGCTGGGCAAAACCTCCAATGAATGAGATGATACAACACTGAGAGGGGGGGCCTATATATAGCCTCACCCCCTCCCCTAGTCAGCTGATATGACTGATCATGATAGTCAACTTCTGTTGTAGCAAGTTCCAACTTTTACCTTGCCTTGGTCTCCTTCAATAGCGCTTTCTCATGCATCTTTTTCAACTTGCAACTATGCATTATCTTACTGCTGTGCGTAAATGTACTGATGAGAACAGTAGCTATTTAGACCAATACGGTGGTGCAAAGGTGCTCACCATCAGTATTACTATGCCAATCATAACAGCCATCTTCTCTTTGCCATACATCGTCTTCATAATTTTGGCTGTTGTTTTTACGTTCTATTGCGTGATTGCAGCTTTTGGCATTTGCAAAGGTAATGTACATAGAGGAATCAAGTGTAGGGCTGTGCCATCTAGTATTATCCATGAAATCTGCATGCTTGGGCTGGTTTCCATTCCCACCATTAAGTTCAGTCCCAGATGAATGTGTCTCTATTGTGTGCTTCATGAGCATGGCATGTAAGCTAAGAATCCTTGCCCTTTGAAGTAGGCTTTCCTTTGACAGCTCTGTGGAAGTCTAGGAGCCTCTTTGGATAGATCATTTAAATAGGCATGCATCCCAAACCCATCAAAGCATCATGCTTTTCCATGCCAAAGGTGACAACCACATGTTTTGTGATAGAGGCCAAAATCTCATGTTATCCATGGGAATCACGGGCACTCTTGTATGCCATACCATCATTGGACCCTAAAGAGTGTGCAAAAGATGCAACCAAGGGATAGAGTGTCTCTACCCTCGGCATAGGTAAATGGAGTTAGCCTTGCGCAGGAATTACTAGCATTGATGTGCGTGTGTGCGTGTGTGCGTGTGTGTACAACCTCTTGGCTGATCAACATAGGGGCATCATGCTTTCCCTCCTAGCCTCTTTCATGGATCTCCTAAATGGGGTCATTGTCCCTCCTAACATCCAATGAATAGGTATCATTCCCATCCCCACATTTAGGTTGCATTAAAACTTTAAATTGACCCTCATGCACGGGCTGCAGGCCTTTGTTCTATCATTGAATGATTTCCCAAATCCTGTATCCCATATGCATTTTTTCAATCTGGCCTGGGTCTCCAACACGTTCAAAAGCTGAATCTCTAAGGTCAGTTATCACATCAACCTTGCAAACTATTGCTTGCCTGTATTACACCAAACAGTGAGAGAAAATTTGTATCAAGGCTTGGAAACCACCAGAACTCTTGAGGCATGGCAATCTTGGGCAACCAAATAATAAAAATTTGCTTGAAGGATATGTGCAAAGGTGGAGTGCCTAAGGTTGGATATGGGCACTAATTCCCTTGGTATAAAGTTTGAAGGGAAGGGGGAAGAGTAGTGAAAAAGGAAATGCATGACGTGGTTTTAATCAAAGGAGGCCATGCATGTTACGTGAAAAAGAAAGGAGGCTTCTCGTCGACAAGCTGGCAGGAAGTCACGTACACGGAGAGGACAGCTTGTAGGAGGATTCCGGAAGGAGTACGTGGGCACTCAGGAGGATAGACACATGAACGGAGGGAGATCTGGTTTAGAAGCTTCACGTGAAGGAGAGGCTCTTTGGGATGAAGGCGACGGCTAGAAGGAGCTGGAAGACACAAGGAGGGAGGCTGCAAAGATGGAGAGGAGCGCAGGGAGTAAGAAAAAGAAAGTGGCTGAGTAGTGAAGGAGTTGATAGAAGGAGGCGTGGTGATCTGAAAGCTCCGAACGGGGGGAGAGCAAGAGCTATGCGCTGGTGAGGAGCTCGTATGGGAATTCTGGACTGACCAGGATTGGAGTCCGGCTGGGTGTGGCAAGTTGTGAATGAAGGGGTCGTTGGGCACACAGAGCAGAACTCCGTGAGCAAAAGCACGCTATTCAGTTCATAGCAACCCGGGTGATACGTGAGTTCAGGGATGGAGAGCCTCTCGTTGATAGGAGTTTCTAAGCAAGTGAATAGCAACCAAGAGCGGCCGGGACCTGAGCTTGAAGAAGGAGCAGAGGTCGAGGAATTTTAGAGAGTGGAGATTTCAACCAAGTACACGATTGCTGGTTGGGCGGAGCTGGGTGACAGTGACCATTAACTCCATGAACCCTGTGAGCAAGAGAAGGGTAGTAATGCTGTGATCATCCCATGAAGGAGAGGCGACGAGTTAAAGAAGGCGGATGATCACGTGATTTGGTGGATGAGCCAATTATCAGAGGCGAGCTGACGGCGAACACAAGCATAGGGGCAGACGCTACTTTTTGAAGGGCTATGCTTTTATCCGAGAACTTGGAACAACACGAGAAAGAGAGCAGGAGAGCTCTCGGAGGATGATGGGAGAGTAGAGGAGGGAGGCTGGCATAAAGATAACGGGGTACGCTGGGAGGAAGGAATCGAAGGGAGAAGGAACCGCACAAGAGAGGCTCACAGTGTAGGGGAGCTTGGTGAGCAAGAAGGAAGCAATGGAAGAGGTACGTAGGTTGATAGAGATGAAGGCCGTTTGGAATGATGCTGGACAGTTGGGCTGTTGCATAATTCAAGAGATTTCGAACGGAAGATGGTCTCGATCATGGAGGCCTGGATCAAAAATTTGGATACGAGAGAGCCGTGAGCTTGTGTGCTTTGTAGGAAAAGTTGTTCGGGAATAGGAGGGCTACATGGGAGTTTGGGCAGCAGAACCGAGTGCTCTATGGTGTAGAGGAGAAGTTGCATGGCTGCAATATGTATGCAAACTTGTGTTGAGCTGTGAAGCTATAAGGTAGTCCTCATAGGTGGCAGCATGCTTGTGACTGGCTAGTCATAGAATGCACACAAATACTCTAATGCTAAGAGCAGAGAAGCTTTGGCCAGGCAGGAACTCGGTGTTACTGAGGAGACCTTGGCTTTGAGAATCTCCAAGAGATGGCGGAATACATCATTTCTAGTGCTTGTTGGTGGTCGTGGGAAGATATAATAAGATTTCTAACCATGGTTACTTTGTGGGTGGTCTCTGATAGTATGCCTTGGTGCAGGATGTATCTAGGTTCTCGGGGATGAAGATACAGAGAAGCAGGTGGTGCTTACAGAGGTCTTGATTTTTGAATACTGAGCTGGGCTCAACTCAGGTCTAAGGAAATCAGTAGGAGCTTGTGTTGGGCTGTGTGGTCCCCTAGGTTCTTTCTGAGGTTGTCTGGCTTCTAGAGAAAGTGTGGCCAGAGTGTGAGTTGTATTAGAAGGTATGTGTAGAGCAATGATGTTGTATGAATGCCTTTTTCCTTATGATTGTGTTGTTCGGGTGTTTTAAACGTGGATGAGGGTGGCTGTGAAGGCGGATTAGGCTCTGCTCTTTTTGTCCATCCACGTTTTGGTGCCTCCACGGAGGAAGTTCACTTCAGTTTACAAGACTGGAGGAGCAGGTGTTCTGAGGCGTGTTGCAAGCAATGGGGAGAAATCCACACATGAGAGTGATACAGTGTGAGTGGTGTGTAGAATGTGGTCACAGGAAGGACAGATGTATTGAAGTCCAGCTACGTGTGATCCGACTCCGAGCCAGAGTGCAAAGAGCTTTGAAAGTGCTTGCCCGTAGGAAAAAGAATGCTCTTCGGATGCAGAGTGAGCTTCTTCAGTAGTGTGTTTGTTTTGTTGCCTTCCAGCTTTGTTGAGGTTGAGAAAGCCAGGGTGTGTGACAGTTGAAAGATTGTGAGGATGGCAGAGGACTTTCCAGAGTTTTGGGAGATGCCATATGAGAATGCAATGAGATTCTTGGAAAAGATGGAATTCACAGCACTTATGAAGGATAGGGCAACCCCTCAGATTTTGTTTCAGATCATGAATTATTGTTTGCAGGGAGATGCAAAGGCATGGTTGCAGACTCAAGTGGCTGCCTTCAGGACTGCTCATCCTCAGCAGCAAAATCCGGAGTATACAGTGGTGAGAGCAGCTTTTCTTGCACGGTTTGCACAATCCAGGAGCCCTAATGAAGGATGGAGGGAGTTGTGCAAAATTCAGCAAAAGGATAGTCAGGATGTGGATCAGTATCTGATAGAGTTTGGTAGACTATGGAGTCTATGGTGTGAGGCTTTGATTCCTGAAGTACCCCCGCAAATGATAAAGAGAGACCGGTTTGTGGCTGGTCTGGAGCCTTCACTCCGTCTAAAGGTGGAGCTAAGGAATATTGATAGTTTTGAGGATGCAGTCAGAGTGGCCAGAGAGAAAGAATGGAAAGTTAAGAAACTGAGGCAGCTTGGCATGCAAGAGGAGCCTAAAACCCTGGTCAGCAGGCCAGAAATGATCAAGGCATATGTAGAGAGAGAGCCGGTGTCTATTCCTATTCAGGACGATTCCCTGAGAAAGGATTTGCATGAAGCTGTGGAGCTGATGAAAACACTCAGCCTAAATTGGATGGAGACTACAGGAAGAAGCAGATGTCAAAATAACAGGAGAGAGGCTATAGATGGAGGAGAAGGAAGTTCAGCTGATGCAAGGAGAGTACCAGATTATGTGATGAGCTGTAGACTGGAATTGGAAGAGGAACTTGAGGAGACAGTCACAGATGAAGAGATAGATTTTTTGAGTGAGACAGAGGAAGAGAGCATCTCATCAGAGGAAGAGAGTCAGTTGTCTTCACTGTTGAAGGAACCTGATGATGTGAGGGAGCTGGATATCATTACACTTATGAGTGGAGGCTTGTCAGTGGCTATGGAGGAGGGTGTTGCTCAACTAGTTCTGTGTGAGATGGCAGAAGAGAGCCCGAGAGAAGGGGATCATGCTCCAGTGTTATGTGGTAATAATGTGCATATGATAGCTGAATGCAATCAGTTTGTGGTTGACACTGTGATTGTGCATACCAAAGAAGCTGAGATTTCAGGTTCAGCAAATGAGGAAGAGAGGTGTGAAACTAGTAGTGAAGATGAGAGCTCAATCATGTCTGATAGTGATGAAGCTGATGTAGCTATTACTGAAAAAGTAAAAGACCTACAGTCAGCAAGTGTTGATTGTGTGCATGCAAACTGTGATGTGGATGATGATGTTAAGATTCAGTGTTTACAAGATGATGGTGATTCAGTTAATGAGCTGGATTGTGTTCTTGATGATGCACTGGATGATATGTTAGCATTGATCTCTTCAGAAGAGAATGAAAACACCAGTATGCATGTTGAGCTGGATGGTAGTGATAATGTGGTTGATGATCAGTTGGATGCTTTACTTGATGATACCCTCGTGGATTTTGCATGTGTGGTTGGCAATGACAAGAAAGAGTATGCTGATACATTTGAGCATTCTACAGATGGGAAGGATGTCATTTTGCTCCTGGGTGATCTTGATAATTCATGTGATGGGTTGAGTTTTGCAGCTTTCAAGGTTGAGGCAATAGGGTATGCTGAGAAGTCCCTAATCATAGATTATGAGCTCGTTGTGCCCGTGAGCTCTATGTGTGAAATAGTGACCTCAAAAGATGTAGCTCATGTGAAGATGAGCAAGACTCATGATATAAGTGTGACCGCTGATAGCCAGTGGAGTTGTGTAATATCTTGGCAGGATAAGATATGGGATCATGGAGGCTTAGTGAGAATGTGGATATATGGAAGGAGCAGGTGGCTACATCAAATTGGTATGTTGTTGATTCCATTTGACCCAGGGGGATGGTGGATTATGCATATCCGGCAGTGGAGGGTTCGAAGTTATCCTTTTGATCCGGGAGGAGGAATGCAGAGGCATAGAGCACAAGCTTTCTTTGTTTTTGATCCAGGTGGTTTGCTGATGTTTTTCTTTAGCTGCTGGACATGAATGTCACAGCAGAAGAGAAGGGGTTGCTAGAGATGTGTGGATAAAAATGAAAAAATATTTTTCACTTGTTGCATGTTGCTGGGTGAGTGCATAGCTATGTATATAGCTAGTTGGTTGTGGAAATGAGCTATGGATACTCTCATGAAGGACTCCACACTGATGATATATTGTCTTGAGATGGTAGACACTTCTACAGGGACTTTGGGAGATGATGGAAAGCAATGTGGGCGTATCAGGTACTTGAGCTTCATGGACTCGCGGTTATATGTGGCAACCAAATAATAAAAATTTGCTTGAAGGATATGTGCAAAGGTGGAGTGCCTAAGGTTGGATATGGGCACTAATTCCCTTGGTATAAAGTTTGAAGGGAAGGGGGAAGAGTAGTGAAAAAGGAAATGCATGACGTGGCTTTAATCAAAGGAGGCCATGCATGTTACGTGGAAAAGAAAGGAGGCTTCTCGTCGACAAGCTGGCAAGAAGTCACATACGCGGAGAGGATAGCTTGTAGGAGGATTCCGGAAGGAGTACGTGGGCACTCACGAGGATAGACACATGAACGGAGGGAGATCTGGTTTAGAAGCTTCACGTGAAGGAGAGGCTCTTTGGGATGAAGGCGACGGCTAGAAGGAGCTGGAAGACCGGACGAGCTGGGGAATCACAAGGAGGGAGGCTGCAAAGATGGAGAGGAGCGCAGGGAGTAAGAAAAAGAAAGTGGCTGAGTAGTGAAGGAGTTGATAGAAGGAGGCGTGGTGATCTGAAAGCTCCGAACGGGGGGAGAGCAAGAGCTGTGAGCTGGTGAGGAGCTCGTATGGGAATTCTGGACTGACCAGGATTGGAGTCCGGCTGGGTGTGGCAAGTTGTGAATGAAGGAGTCGTTGGGCACACAGAGCAAACTCCGTGAGCAAAAGCACGCTGTGCAGTTCATAGCAACCCGGGTGATACGTGAGTTCAGGGATGGAGAGCCTCTCGTTGATAGGAGTTTTTGAGCAAGTGAATAGCAACCAAGAGCGGCCGGGACCTGAGCTTGAAGAAGGAGCAGAGGTCGAGGAATTTTAGAGAGTGGAGATTTCAACCAAGTACACGATTGCAGGTTGGGCGGAGCTGGGTGACAGTGACCATTAACTCCATGAACCCTGTGAGCAAGAGAAGGGTAGTAATGCTGTGATCATCCCATGAAGGAGAGGCGACGAGTTAAAGAAGGCGGATGATCACGTGATTTGGTGGATGAGCCAATTATCGCAGGCGAGCTGACAGCGAACACAAGCATAGGGACAGACGCTACTTTCTGAAGGGCTATGCTTTTATCCGAGAACTTGGAACAACACGAAAAAGAGAGCAGGAGAGCTCTCGGAGGATGATGGGAGAGTAGAGGAGGGAGGCTGGCATAAAGATAACGGGGTACGCTGGGAGGAAGGAATCGAAGGGAGAAGGAACCGCACAAGAGAGGCTCACAGTGTAGGGTAGCTTGGTGAGCAAGAAGGAAGCAATGGAAGAGGTACGTAGGTTGATAGAGATGAAGGCCGTTTGGAATGATGCTGGACAGTTGGGCTGTTGCATAATTCAGGAGATTTCGAACGGGAGATGGTCTCGATCGTGGAGGCCTGGATCAAAACTTTGGATACGAGAGAGCCGTGAGCTTGTGTGCTTTGTAGGAAAAGTTGTTCGGGAATAGGAGGGCTACATGGGAGTTTGGGCAGCAAAACCGAGTGCTCTATGGTGTAGAGGAGAAGTTGCATGGCTGCAATATGTATGCAAACTTGTGTTGAGCTGTGAAGCTATAAGGTAGTCCTCATAGGTGGCAGCATGCTTGTGACTGGCTAGTCATAGAATGCACACAAATACTCTAATGCTAAGAGCAGAGAAGCTTTGGCCAGGCAGGAACTTGGTGTTACTGAGGAGACCTTGGCTTTGAGAATCTCCAAGAGATGGCGGAATACATCATTTCTAGTGCTTGTTGGTGATCGTGGGAAGATATAATAAGATTTCTAACCGTGGTTACTTTGTGGGTGGTCTCTGATAGTATGCCTTGGTGCAGGATGTATCTAGGTTCTCGGGGATGAAGATACAGAGAAGCAGGTGGTGCTTACAGAGGTCTTGATTTTTGAGTACTGAGCTGGGCTCAACTCAGGTCTAAGGAAATCAGTAGGAGCTTGTGTTGGGCTGTGTGGTCCCCTAGGTTCTTTCTGAGGTTGTCTGGCTTCTAGAGAAAGTGTGGCCAGAGTGTGAGTTGTATCAAAAGGTATGTGTAGAGCAATGATGTTGTATGAATGCCTTTTTCCTTGTGATTGTGTTGTTCGGGTGTTTTAAACGTGGATGAGGGTGGCTGTGAAGGCGGATTAGGCTCTACTCTTTTTGTCCATCCACCGTGCCATCAACTCCCCGAACCTATGTGAGACGCGGCACCAGGAGCATATCAACCACATCCATTGTTGGGGACACCCCTGTGACTAGAGAGCCGGAGTATGATGAGGAGAGAAATGTTCTTAGTGAGGGTGACTATGGTGAGGGATCTCATGGATCCTCATCATCCTCTAATGAGAGTGATCATAGTCTTGGATTTGACAGTGATGGAATACCTAGAGGCCAGGACCTAGCCCTGGGCTCTTGCCTGTAGTAGTAAAGCTTTTTGTTAAAACTTTTTGCATCTATATTAGACCTTGCTCCCCCCTTTTGTACTCACTACTTTATGTCACGAGTCACCAGTCACTACTATTTGTAATGCTATACCTTTAGTCCTTTTGACATGAATCATGAATCATGATATATCTATGGTCCTTTTAAGTTTCGCGAATTGCACCTATGCAACATGTAGAATGTTTGTGTTTCAACTTTCAACTTTCAAAAATCAAGTCATGGACATCTTCTAAGCATTGAATGTCCATTCAACAAAAGCTTGTACTTACTCTGAAACTCTAAAATATATCTCTCTTTTTTGTATCGAACGTATGCTCAATATTTTTTAGTTATTTTAGTACCGCACTAATATCGAACAGTACGTACGAACATGTCAACCATGTTCTGGAGCTGCAGGGAGCTAATTGCATGTTGCTTGAAGCTGTGGATAAGGCGTCCAAATTGTAGATGCATGTTGCTTCAAGCTGTTAAGGCGTCCAAACTTTAGAGGCATGTTGCCCCACATTGACTACATAGCCAACTATCCCATAGTTGGAGTAATCATGCTTGCTGGACTTGTACAGTAAGATATACTACCAAAGTTTCTATTCACTAGTGCATCACCACTAGTTGCTGCAATCTTTAATGGTATGATTAGGAGCCAGCTCCACCCAGACATGCACATCTTTTCTTAATCCAAAGTTGCCTTTATAGAATATTGAATCGAATCGTCCCTGACTTGCATATTGTCACCCTTCCCGGCAGGCTGTATAAGAAGAGAAGACAATGGCTTCCTCCAAAGACAGAAACTATCAGACGGGAAGCAAGATAGAACTTGCAAAGTCAGCTCAAGGTACAGCGATGAACAGGAAAACAGATGGACAAGAAAGAAGCTCAGGATCTCAAAGAAGCCATCCGCTCTCCTAGAAGAAAACTTTAAGGAGCACAGCACACTCAACTCGAAGCAAAAGAATGTGTTGGCAAAACAGTTAAATCTGCAGCCGCAACAAGTGAAAGTGTGGTTTCAAAACAGGAGAGCATGGACGAAGCTGAAGCAAACAGAGGTAGACTGCAAGCTTATGAAGAGTTACTGCAAGTGAGAGAACAAGAGGCTACAGAAGGAAGTGCAGGAGCTTTGAGCAGTCAAAGCAGCACCACCTTGTGCGATGCCCCACAACTTCTACATGCCGCTTCCGGCAGCCACCCTCACCATACGCACTTCCTGCAAACCACCTTCGATAATCACACCCTAGGCTTCGCCAAACATCCTCCGCAGCAGCACTTCTCCCAGCCCTACACCGTTTACTGATCTTCACATCCCCCTTCCAAGCTTCTCATCACATTTTGCCACCGCCTCCTGCAAATTCTCATGTTGATTTTCCCAGCTCCTCATTCCACTTGAAGTTACTAGGCCCTTGCATCAAAACCCTTCCCTGTACAGCACTGATGATTCGAAGGTGAAGTTGGCTGAATCTGAGAGAGTGGGAAAAAGGGAGCCCAAGAAAGGGCTCTGATACCAATGTAAGAAGGGGGTCAGGACAGGGGCAGATTCAAAGAAGAGGGCAGAATTAGCAGCAGGAGAGAGAGGAAGGGGAGGAGTGAAACGTGCAGGAAAGGGGTAGGGGAGAGAGACAGAGAGAGGGAGAGAAGTAGGAGAAAGAGATAGACAGAGCCGATGGCCGTGAAGGAAGCCGGAGAGCTGAGGATAGACTAGCATCAAAAGATACCTTGCACAAATCTCCTTATATAATACCTCCTTATCCCCTTCTAACCTCTATCTTGCAAACATCCCCACGTACATAATAATCCTAACCCCCACTAACCCGGCCAACATTTGACCTTCATTACACTGCTGCTGCAAAACCTACTTGCCTTTCCATGGGATGTGTGTAATGTTTTGTGTGCACTGATGAAGATCCCTGTCAAAGATAAGAAATTAAAATAGACAATATATTTAATTACCCAAATGGATCTTGAGAGAGCACGAGAGCATTGGCAGCAATTTCCGCAACAAGGCATTGCCTCTGCACCCCTGAAGCAAAGTCCACACACCGTTGCAATACACAGCATCCATGGCGATGAGAAGCAATCTCCACACAGTGACAGGCAGCAGCGTCAAAAATGAACTGCTCCATCCCAACCACAGCAAGATCAAACGGTAGTATGAGAAAAAGACCATTAGTAACCACCAAAAAACCACACAGAAAATGCGATCCAACATGAACTGGCAAGAACTAGACATTTTATCAATAAAATATAGCGCATGTAAAAATCCTCAAACTCCAAGAAAGAGTTCCATCTTACCTGGCTGTCCTCATTGCCGAGGCGCTGCAAACACCTCTGCACCACATGATTTCCATTTATATCCTTGATGAGGATCACGACTCCTTGCTTTAGAGACAATATCACCATAGATACTTGCTCAGGGGTCCTCAATGTCTCGATGAGTTTCTGGACAGCCCGTGTGCTGTCAAAATGGAAGATAGTCATACCGTCAACTTCACTCTCACCTTCTAGCATGGAAAATTTAGAACAAAGTTTGACAATACTTTGGTTTATGCAAATTGCATGCAAAAACATATATTCCAACGCAGAAGCTGTTAAATTTGTATAAAGATGAAGGCAGCCTTGATTCAAATTTGAAACAGTAAGGCGTGTTAGAGAAAGACCTTAAAACATGCGCGCAGGGGGCACGTGCCTGCGTGCGTGTGTGTGTGTGTGTGAGAGAGAGAGAGAGAGCAGTCTTAACTTTACAGCAAACCAAACTCAAGGGGATTCCCCATGCATATGCAATGAGATGTTGACCAAATCTAGCATTCTTCACTTTACAGCAAATTAAATTGAAGACATTTTACAGCAAACCAAATTCAAGGGGATTCCCCATGCATATTCAATGAGATGTTGACCAAATCTAGCATTCTTCACTTTACAGCAAATTAAATTGAAGACAGTAATGTTCTTACCCATGCATATTCAATGAGATGTTGACCAGATCATCATTTTTGGTTACTGCTTCTAGAATATCCATGCGATGGGCTTCATTGCAAACCTCAAGAAGCTTCTGCACTAGGTAATTTCCGAAAGGATCAGTCATCAGCTCAACTAAATGGCCCTTAATCTCCTCAAATATCTTCTTTACATCCTCTGGGTTTCCTTCATCAAACTTCCTTTGCAAGAAGCGGCAGCCATGCTGATCTTTAGCAACATTGTATATTCGGCCCTCCACCTCTTCCAAAGTTGTAAATTTCATCAGATTCTGTGACCCATCAACGTCTAACACCAACAGCCTTTGCACACCGGGTTTCTCTGCCGGAGATTGAACTTCACCATTGGCTACAATATCAACACCCTTCCTCCTCCTCCCCCCTCTGACGGCAACAACTTCCTGATTTCCGTTGGTTTGCAAGCTCCGTCGAGATTTGTTGGGGAAGACCTTGCCAAGCCTCTCATCTTGCCCACCAATCCCTCCAGCTAAAGTCCCGTTTAGAGACGAGGAGCCTACGCCACTTTCTCCATAGCTATGCAAGTACATGAAGGGACAAGCATCACCTCGAATGCATTGTCCTTGGGTACAATACCTACAGTAATCAGCATGCTCTGTCAAGCCCATTCTGTTACTGTTATCCAGCTGGTTCCAGCCCGTCCCAAGAACGGCCGCCATCGCACGAGTTTGATGCTGCTGATCAGACGATTGCTGTGGAATTCCTGGAACAGCAATTGCAGGATAGTAATTCCGATATGGGCCTCCAACCTGATTATGCAAACTCGCATACAGAGCGGACTGTTGCTCCCACAGTAGTCGTTGCTGAGCTTGTTGCTGCTGCCTGTCCACCGCGACCTGCCGTGCAAGCTCCACCTTCTGCTGCTGAATGTAAGCCAACACTTGGCCATCATATTGTAGCTCCTGTGGAACGACGTTCACCTGCAATCCGCTTCCGTGAAAGTCCGATCCATGAAAGCTTCTGCAAGCAGATTGCCTTGGCATCGCCAACATTGCTGCTTCAGAATGTTCAGGCGAAAGACAGTCGTCGAACGGGGATTGCTGCACCTGAAAGTACTTCATCGAAGGCCGATCTGCACCGGGTGCCTGCCCTGTTGAGCTCCAATCAAGACCTTGCGGTCTTCTTAGGATTTGCAGCTTCTGAGTCGTCGGAACATATGTCGGTTCATCACTAACAGAGAAAGAATATCCATTCCCAAAAGGTTCATTGACGGGAGAAGGCTTTCCACAAGTGTTGCGCATTGCCGATTCAACGAGAAAACTTTCAGGGGCCGCAACCATTTTGCCACAGTTCGTGCTTCCGTTCCCATTTTCGGGCAAAAATTGCAAACCATCGGGATCGCCCTGGAGGCTCAAATTAGCCAATGTTGAACGTATGGATTCCTCCTCATGGTGAGACAACTGCTGCGAGATTTGATTGCCCTTGTTCTTCACCTCGCGAGGAGGTTGGAATGCTTGGAGGTGCGGATGGCGCTGCTCCAAAGGGTACAGTCGACGAGGCTGCTGCGGCCTATGCGGAATCCCTGGAGAGAGCCCCGAAGGATGAAGATTGGCGAAGCAGGAATCGAAGAGGGTGGAGGGAAGACTGGGCTGGGAGTCGGGGGAGGCGAGGGAATCGGCAAGAGAGGAAGGAAGCAACGATTTGGAGGGAGGCAGGGGAGATCCATGGCGGTCATCGAAGCGAAGAGGAGCAGAGGTAATGCAGGGAATTTCTCCGAGGAGGAGCTCGATTTCTCCCTCAGCTTCCATGGCAAGAAGAGGAATTAATCAGAGAAACCGATTGAGGAGGGAGAAGGGAGCTAAGCCATAGTCGAAGAGGCGAGCTCTGGAAGCTTGTTTTGTCGCCAGATGGAGCTAGCGAAATTCCTGCCAAGGTCTGCTACGATAGCCACGGGAGGAATGTATCGCCAACCGCCAGATGAACCCCGCAAACTCGCTGTGAAAGTGCAGCTGCTATTGCATGCTACAGCCGTTTGCCTCTCCCCAGGCTCTTTCCTTCCCTCTCCCCCCCCCCCCCCCCTTCCTGATCGCCGCTGCTGCTTCGTTTGCCTTCGACTTGCAAGCTAGCTAGCGAGCCAGCGAGCCAGCTCAGCCAGCTCAACGAATTCTTTGCTCAATCGCAGCGATCTCCAGCTCATGCGCGCTCTTCTTCCGCCGCCTCCTCCTGCTGCTCCTCCTCCTCCTCCTCCCAACTTCGCTATGGTGCAATCCCGCAGCGATCTCCAGCTGCAGCTAGCGCGTTGTTCTTCGTTCCTCCTCCTCCTCCTCCTCCTTCCGCCGCCGCCGCCGCCCCCTCCTCCCCAGCAACAACTTCGCTATGGTACAATCGAGATGATCTCCAGCGGATGATGAGGACGGCGGGGCGTGCTACTGCGGCGCAATGAAAGGAGGGAAATGATGGCGGAGAGGGAAGGAGAATTAGGAATTGCAAATGTGACGGAAAGGGGGGGGGGAGGGGATGAGAGAAGCGAGCGATGGCGAGGAGAGCTCTACTACAGCAGCTGCTTCAAGCTGCTGCTGCTTCTTCTTCTTCTTCTTTTTCTTCTTCTGCACTACAACTACTTAGCATGAAAGGGACGAACTTTATTAGTCCACTTCCTCCCCTTACTCCCCTTGCTCCTCTTACGCCCCCCCCCCCACCCTTGACCTAACTACCTTCTCCTAACCTTACCCCCACCCCCTTTTCTCCTACCCACCCTTTTTTCACTTCATGGTCTTTCTTGCTCCTTCCATCTCTCCATTAGGGTTTTCTTTCCACCCCTTTTCCCCCATTCATCTCCACAAGTTTTCACACCGGTTCTGCTTGAGTGACACACTAGTGCATGTACCCCACAACCTTTCTCCAAAACCACATATGGTGTCATTATCATTTCAAAATCGGACTTTCAACGTGAGTAAATTTCTATCATTGAACAAGTAGGATCACAATTTATTGATTTTCATGTGATTTTGGACAGGACGGTAGGTCACTCCCCTTGTGCTTCAGCTCTACATTAAAGTTAAGCGCAGGCCTTAAAGCCCCAAACGTGAGAGGACCTTGCTGCCATTTCCATACACTACAATCACCCGTACACCACCCCTAGCACATCAAATTATCAGAGCTCATTTCCATTGCACTCATGATTGTGCTACCTCAACCCTCACAAGGTGGGAAGCAATTGTTAGCCAAAATCACAACCACATTGTGCTAACTCAAGTAGGACCCTAAGTAACTCTAGCAACACTAGTCATGGAAGGCTCATTGTATTCATGTAAAAGGAGGCAAGGAATTGTATGAAGACTTTGGTGCCATTATTGATCTCTAACGTTGAAGCTAGACATGAGAGAATACGGGTCACTTCAATTGATTTTTCCTACATCCAAGGAAGGTTTCCACCCTCTCATTTGATACATTTTGGAGAGAGAGAGAGAGAGAGAGAGAGAGAGAGAGAGATTAGTGTTTGAAAATGTTTTAGCCTACATCCAACCTAGTTTCCATAGTCTAAGCTCATAAATTTGAGAGGGAGAAGATCCACCCAAGCTGTCCTTGTAATGCACAACCCACTTGGATATTTTAGCATAGCATAATAAAGCAGTCATTCAAGGAGATTAGATTTAAGAAATCTGTGGTATAGATTTCGGTATACCATTAGTTAAGGATGCTTTCAATGAAGACTCGTTGTGTTAAGGAATCCAAAGAAGCTTGTGCTATCACATTGGTGCGATAATCTTTGGAGACCCTTGCGGGTTACTTAATGCTAGTTTGAGACCCTTGTGGGTTACTTAATGCTAGTTTGAGCAATGTATGTTTCTGAGTTTTCTTTAACCCATGGAGTTGAATTATTTTAATTTGACTCAAAATATAAGGTCTTGCCTTCAAGTCAAAAGTGTTAGCTGTCACCACAGCATGTCATAGAGCATTAGAAACATTCTACTCCGAGTTATAGATTGCAAGAACTTCCATATTTTATGTAGGTCTATGGAATAAACCAAGTGAAGCATTTGAATAACAAGAACCCTAAGAACCAAGCCATGCACTACTATCATGTGCCCTTAGTGCTCACTTCAAGAGTTCACACGATATTACTCTTGGACAGCTGCCCTCTTTTTGTACTAGCATGTTAATGCAATCAATTGTGGTCGACACTAGGTTGCCATTTGACCCCTCTTAAGGCAAGGATGCAGGCATGAGTAGCAACTTTCTATTTTGTTTTGTTTTGAACACATATGCATAAGGGGTTGGGTATAGCCCACCAACTCGCCAAACTTTAGAGGATAACTCTTACATTCTTCCAACTTATCAATACCATTACTTTAGACACAAGGTTTTCTGCAAGCATGCATTTTGCTAGTGCATACAATTTTCCTAAGAACTTCCACTTTTCAAGCTTGAACAGTTGCCTCTGTTATGTCCCCCTTCGATGAACTACACTTTTTAAAAAAAGCAACAAATCTAAAAAGATGGGATGAGTGATCATTTTAAACAAAAAGCTCCTGAATGAAGTGATGTGGTTCGAGGATGTTTCCATGAGTGCAACAAGTTCAAGTAGCGTTACATAACAGCAACAAACCAAGGTCTCAAAATGTGCAATAAAAATGGATGGTAGGCACCTTGGAAGAGGCTAAAGAGGAGCAACAGAACCAAGACATGAGGCTGATGTGGCATATAAAATTTAGATTTAATGATGGACTAGTTAGACTAAAGGGTCCCACCCTCAATCCTAAGTGTTATGGCTATGGTTACCAAAGCACGTCAAGATTTTAGATTGTCCTTAATATCAATTAGGGGCTTGAAAAAACTATATGAGAGCAATGGAAGGCACCTTGAAAGAGGCGATGTGGCATTTAAAATTTAGATTTGATGATGGATATTAGATAGGCTAAAACCGTCCGAGTTAGAAACGCATCAAAGGTGAGCAACTTGAACTGGGGTTAGGTAATATTTGTATTTTCCGAAAAGGAGCTCTGATAAACTAGCGGGAAACGCGCGCAAGATTCCACGTGGCAGAAGGGCTTTTGGCAATTTTTAGAAATAAAAGGAAGGAAGCGGCAGAAACTGCCACGTCACCACGGCGGCGCGGGCTTCTAAAGGAAGGCGGCACACTAGTCAGCCCTAGGGCGGGGGCGCGGTCGGATATTGGCAAAATCATTATTGATCTAACGGCTCAGCTTGCGTTCCGGCGCACGATTGAAACCGTGCGGTTACTTAAATGAAAGGTCCCGCCTTTGACCAGGTTCGGAACCCGAAGCCCTAAACCCTGGTTACCGACGTATCTTAGGACAGCCGTTTTCCAATAGGACCCTTGTGTGAATTGTCTTGGGAGACCTAATCAAGTCCTTTGTATAAGCGTGCTCACAAAAGTTCCTCGCCCTTTTACGCTTTTGATATATATATTCCACGTTGCCCCTCTCCATGCATTCCTACCCTCCCATTTCCTTCGAAAATGTGTCTCTCCCCTTTTTGGCCGGCCCAAGCCTAATCTTCTCGATTGCTGCTGTTTTTGTAATAACCTTTATAGAAGGAGGGAAAATTGGCTCGATTGATTTGATGGACACAAAGTGCAAGTAGCCAACTCATTTGAGTGCCTTGTAGAGACTTTTTCTCCTTGATGTGAGAAACCTTCATGCATACGGTATTGCTAGTACATCACAGACAAATTAGGAGGTAAATCAAGGATTCTATTAAGTAAACATTCATGAGATAAGCACTTTATGCGTACAACTTCATATCTTACCAGTTTCCCCTAAAATTGATGGTTAAGTTACATCATCTAAGTTTCCTTATGAGAACTGCGTCCCCTCTTAGATAATTTATGAGCCTCATTTCCAAACTTCTAAAATGGAGACGTGTGCTTTAAGCCATTAAAGTAAAAGGCTTTGTGTAGACATTTCCTACCATGCCCCTTTTCCATGGTTTTGTTTTAAACTTGGGATCAACACTACTCTCTTTTGCCGCTATCAATAGTACCAATGCTACTTTTTTGAGGGGGGGGTTTGGATTTTTATATATAAGGGGCTGGTCAAGCCCAAAGAAAAGGGAGGGACTAGTACAAAATTTGGCCGACAAAAATGGGCAGCCACCCTCGGCCTACGCTGCGATGAGTAGGTTATGACTAGTCACTGGGCTTTTGGACCTCACAAGCCACCCAAAGTCCCTAAGGAGGGTTTTCACTTGAACAATAATCGATGATTCTCTAACCGCGTTCTCCCGCTTGGAAGATCGTCCCTTTTTTGGTTTTCCGAATTGCAAGTAGCACCGAGGCATGCATGAAAGGCCAGCATTGCAACCAGCATCAATAGAACATTCCGAATCTCGACCGTGAGGCCAATGCTACTTGATCCTACAACATGCTTATTTTACATTACTTTTGGAAAAGAAAGTTTCAACAAATGTCATCATGTTGATATGCTACATCACAAACCGAACTTAAAATGATCAAGGCAAGAATGGCCACATCAATTATGTATGTACCATTTTTGCAAATCAATGCATCGGATTTTACCAAGGCATATAAGTCTTGGATCTTATAGGACCCAAGAATAGTGTACTACATAACCATTACCCACATGCATATGTAATCCTCCAATAAGTCTTGACTTTGGCTTGTACAAGTTGTAGACCTTCTTCTTCTTTTTGCAAACCTTTGATTCTGCCTTTTGGTCTCCCTAAAAATTTGAATGTGAATTTGATTAGCTTTTTTTGGATTGGAAAGTTATCATGAATTGGTGCATAAGACGTTGATGGACACGGATAGATCATAAATGGGTGGGTAAAGTCCTCCACTTACCCTTCACCGAGACGTTTTGCCCCCAAATAACTTCAATAAAGGAGTAACATTGAAGAATAGAGATTTTAAATATTTTTTAACATAGGTCCTAGCTTAAATCTTGTTATAGTTGCGCTTTTTAAGGCATATAGAAAGAAGCCATATTTACAAATTTAAAAATGTCATTTAGATCTCATACATATCCATAAAATAGGATGGCTTGTTGTAATTTTTAAGCTCTACAAGTGCACACCTTGATTCTTTCCTAAGTTCAAATATATGCCCCTAAACAAACTTTAAATCAATAAATATTGAAAGGTGTACAAAATATCCCACAAATCTTGGCGTTGTGCTTTAAAATGAGCAATATTAGAGCAAAACATTTTTTGTCATATTGCAATTGAAAGAGAAAATATTTTGATAGTTTTAACTTGAATCTTGACAAAGAAGAAAATCATTCCCAAACCAATTATTTCCCAAAGAGGATTATGATAATATGTGTTGTGAATGCAAATTTTTGTGGAAAGGATTGTGTCTACCCTTACTATTAGTTTTAAGATTCTTAATGCACATGTGAGTGGGTCTTACAAACTTACTACCCTTTTATGAGCCTAAAATCAGAGATTGGTGGTCCATAATTGTGTAATCTTTGTCCAAGAATAGTATATAGATGTTGAGCCTATGAAGAAAATGTGTAACATTTTGTCTCTTTTTTATTATCAATTTGGAGGGTAGCATTTTCCAAATTGAATTTAGATTTATTCGTTATAA
Organism: Dipteris shenzhenensis; assembly: GCF_047967505.1. Classification (NCBI taxonomy): domain Eukaryota; kingdom Viridiplantae; phylum Streptophyta; class Polypodiopsida; order Gleicheniales; family Dipteridaceae; genus Dipteris; species Dipteris shenzhenensis. The sequence continues at coordinate 19,629,695 of NC_141601.1, forward strand.
GTTTTCTCTCTATAAGTTCTGGTAGATGCACTTTGCTTTTCCGAGATGTTTCTTTGATGAGGAGTCATACCTGGGTATATATTGTGATCACAAAAGTAGCTATCAACATAAAAAGCTTACTTGGCAAGACTATTGTTAAGGTGTCTTCAGCTTTCTTCACAAATTCATTGCATTAGGCAAGAGCTTCATTGATAATACTTGATAGTCAAACTTAAGATTTGACTATTCATTTTGAGTGACCAATAAATATCTTTGATAAACGAACCATAAGCAAGGGTAGAAGTATAATAAATGCAACAAGACTATCCATATTCATGTCTTGCCCAAGCACATGAGCACCATATTAGGCTTGAGCCATGTGTTCCCTTAACATACATTAGTGTTTAATTTTTGTTTTAAAAAAAAACATACATTCGTGTTGAAGGGACAAAAATCATTATCTAAATCAATACTTTGTTGCATACAAATTCATCTACGATTGTGGTCACAGTTTTTTAGAAGTTCTAGGTGCTAATACGGTCGCTGCACTAAAAGCATGGAAATATGACTCACTAGAATTCGTTTGATGAGAACACACATGATATATGAGCACTTGGAAATAATCGAAGGGTAGGTGAGTGCCTAGGTCCATGTCCGCCACGCGGCCTTATCGTGTTAGGGGGGTAGACAAGAAGAGAGCACGAATCGATGCTAGCCTTGTATACGGGATGAGTGGGTGCAATGATGAGCAAGACTCTATTTCCTCCTCCGACAAGAGTGGAGAATCCAAGCGCGACGTGCATGACAACCAGCGAGATAACCTAGAAGCTGAGTCGTACCTCGAAGTGGTGGCCAAAAAGCTTTAGGTAGGCTTTTCCCCGTTGCAGGAGGAGGAGGCCAAAGCTCTTTTGCAAGCTGAGGTGGCATGTAGGGCCAAAGAGGTATCCAAGAAGCCGTGGTTTGAGACCGCGCAAACACTCGGTCTCGTGCGAGTTGGAGATGGTCGATGTTAAGCCAGAGCTGGAGAAGCTTGCAAGGGCAAGGCTATATCTGTTCTTCACAGGGTGGGTCCCATCTCTGGAGGAGCTGGAGTAGTTTTTGGCGTATGAGTGTGATCTCCCAGCAAATGCTTATGTTGCAAGGTTTCAAGGTAGAGGCTTCTTCCTGGTTCACTGTCTGTCTGAGATTCTCCGGGAATGATATTCTGGGCAGGTCCTACAAGTTCGCGGGTGCTTTTGTTTTGGTTATTTTGTGGGGTGGGGTGCTAACTTCCGTATCGAGATGAGTTCCTATTCAGAGAGTGCCCGGCATGGGTGGACTTTCCAAACCTGCCTCTGTGGATGGGCAACAACATGGGTAAGTTGGCATCGAGTGCGGTTGGTGCCTCAGACCTCGGAGCGGAAGCATGCCTGGATCTTATGGGACAGATCTCAAGATCTTCCGGATTTCATCGACATCCAATGGATGGGCTCACTATGGCTCAACAGATTAGGTTTAGAGACTTCCTGGATGCATGCTTCATATGCAAGAAGCTAGGACACTTCACGAGGTCTTGTCCCGATCGTGCTACGAATACAGCCCTGGCATGAGGGGATGGAGCACAGGAGTCGGAGCAAGAGGTGCAGTCGAAGGGCCAGGGAGGGAATCAATTGTGCCGAAAGAAGACATGGTGGTGGAATCAGATCAATCATATGTCAAGAAAGACGAGCCAGTGGGTTTGGATGTCGGCAAACACAACTCGCCAAAACATGGTGAAGGTTGGCACATGGTTGGCAAGAAGGGGAGGACCACGGTGGTGTTGGTTGAGTCTGACTCTAAAGGCGATGTGTCCATGAAAGAATCTAGTGCGGGCTTGCGTGGGGAGGACCTTAGAAAGGTGGTGGAGGCAGAGGCCCTTCAGGAAGACACAGAACCTTTGCATGTCGATACGTCCAAAGAAGAACTTCCAGAGGCTTGCCACAAGAAGCGACTGGAGGAAAGAGCTGCAGACCACTCGAAAGCTAGCGAAGAAGCGTCCTCAAAACAGAGGAGCATTTCCAAGAGGCTCAAGGAAGTGGCCCGATCAGTCGGGGCTAGGAAGGAGAATAGATTCAATTTCCTTAAAGATGCGTGCAAGGCATTTGCGCAATGATCGGGTTCAAGGAAGGATCGACACTGGGGGGGAGCTGTAATGTCTTGGAACGAAAGGATCCCTTAGATACCCTTTACTTCCAACAAGACACTTCAGTTGAAATACATATTTCTAATCCTTAGTTATCATACCTACACATTTCTTGTTTCAAGACCTTGAACTTGTATGGTTTATTAAATGTTAGAATTTTGATGACACGTACAGTCATTGTACTTTGTTGTTTCAATATGTAAGACATTATTTCTTTACATATTTTAAATCCACGTGTATGTGGGCTCCAATGAATAGGCATGAAAGTATTGATAATTTGAGTTGGCACTAGTACAAAGTGGCCTCTTAAAAGAGGGAATATGAATTATTTGTAAAAAAGGACCCATATTTCCTTTCTTGTTTCCCTTGGCCGTCTCCACCCATTATACTCTACAAGATTATATATCTATCTTAGGTTCTTAAAAGTAGGCCCCTTAAAAGAGAGAAGATCTACTAATATCTACTTCCTTGTTTCCCCTCTAAGTCTCCACCCATCATACTTGGCTAGATTAGATATTTTTTTAGGTGTATTTGCATTTGAAAATGACTGTTACTAAGTTATACAATAAATAAGATTTAAAAACAAAAGTTAGCTCACATGTGTGTGGGGTATACTCTACTAGATTACATATTTATTTTGGGGTGCATCCCCATTTTGTTCTACTATTGTGTTATATACAAAATAACAAAGTTATCTCACATGTGTGTATAGGAATTCAATGATCATCAATATCTAGTTATATAATAGTTATATAATTTTTATATAATAATGATCAGTATCTAGTTAAATAATATTAAAAAAGAAAAGTTAGCTTGCATGTGTATTGTAATTTACAAAGCGATGGTACCTCACACATATGTGCATTACTTATGATTATTTTTGTTTGAGAAACCTAAATTTGAATAATTGGTGACTTTTTCAAAAAAATTATTTATGCATGCTCTAAATTTGATTAATAGATGGTTTCAAAAAAGAGGATTTATGCATGCTCTTAAGTAGATTTTTGAGTACACCTCTATGAATCAAGATTATGAGTTTCTTGAACTATCCACAATTAAATATGTACATACATAAAGAATACAAAATTGATTTCTAATAAGTCCAAGAATATCTACAAAATATATTTTATTAATGGAGAAAAATAATGTAAGGCTTACAAAAGCAAACAAATAAATATTTCAGTTGACAGATATCTATATAGGAACAACTAGCCATATGAGACATGCACGAAAGCTCAATTTTAAGCTAATAAGAGAGCAATCACCAACAAAGTCCCCAACAATGCAAATGTGTTGATCCAATCATGTAATTCAAAATGACACTTAGAAGAGTAAGAAGGCGATGTGCAAGAGGTTATCGCATAGAAAATATTGGAGAAAGAATGAAGTCAAATCCAAAATGTAGAGAACAAAATCTCAAAGCCTATTATATCAAAAGCTAGGAAATGCTTTGTGCATAGGAAGTATTACAGCTAGTTCCAACATGTGTGTGTGTGTGTGTGTGAGAGAGAGAGAGAGAGAGAGGAGCAGCAAAGGCAAGGGGGGATGGAGGTAGGAATGGAGAGCAAGTGATAGATGGGAGATTGAATGAGGGATAGGAGAGAGACTTAAATGAAAGAATAAGGGGGGAAAGCATGTGTCTTCTTGAGGAGGCCTTCCCGCTCCTAGTTTGCAAGCATGACCTATGGCAACCTAGGAATTACTCAATTACTATAGCTATAAGCTCCATATTAGTCAAAAGTCTTCAAACTTATGTTTGGTTTCCTAATCACGATCAAAGAACCAAATAGAAACTAGCCTTCGGTTCAAGTATGTGGGATTTTTTCTTCTCTTGCATTGTTAACCCTTATGGCAGCTAAAAAGTTAGACCAAAGTATAGAGTGGTGGAGTCCTTTGATACAGTCTAGTGCTATCAAATAATTTATTCCCGATGAAAATTATTAATAGCATGCAATGCATTTAGTAGGCCTAATTTATAATTGTTGTTACAATATAACTTAGTTGAGATTAAAATATTAATGTGTATTCTAGAAAACCAAATATAGAGTTATGTAATACCAACGGATAAGGAAATTCCATCATCCAAAACCAAGCAATACCTTGGTTATCTAAACAACAGAAAAACTGCCAACACCACCTATTACCAATAGCTACAAGTAGTTTGTGTCCAGTAGCCTTTTTCTAACACCACCTACTTCCAAGAAAACTGGTTATTAATACTTACAATGGGTTCCTCAACCTAAATAAGGACTTGCATTTGGCCAATTTGGACTGAATTTGTAATATTAAAAACAATAGAAATAATTCTTGATTTTAATGTGCCTAGTCAATTTGGTGGAGTATGTGGCAAGTATTAAGCAATGCAACTATTTGTATCGTGCAATCAGTTGTATGTCATGTATACCATAAACTCCTTACATTGTTTCATGCTTTCACCTCAATATTTTCTTAAACAAAAGAATGCTTATGGCTTCATTGAGAATACTGGTAGAAGTAGCTTAAATGTCCACCTCTTATGTACTTTACCCACCTGTATCTTGAGTTCCCAACGTTGGAAGGTTCCCATATGAGGACAAGCCATGATGGGCCCCAAAAATTGGGAGGTTTCCCGTCTAGACACTAGAAGGGGTCTTAGATTGTATACCAAATGATTATGATGGCCTACGTGGACTTGAGATGTACTCGAGTGGGATAGAGCTTGATACCGACCTCGAGGGTGGGGTTTGGTAGGGCATGGGGGGGGTGAGACAATCCCCATAGCTAGGGGTCTAGGGGCATGCCATTGCCCTTGGCTCAACGGTACAACTTGTCTTTTGTCAACTTGATAGTGTGAATTCAAAAGGATCTGTGGTTAGCCAACAACTCAAACCCACATGGCACATTATATAATAGTTTCTGTGGTCAGCCAACCAGTCAAACCCACATGGCACACTATATAGTAGTCACCCCTCTTTCCTTTACTTATCTAAGATCTTTAGTGCTCACAATCCTCTCTCCAACATCTACCCAGCTAACCATTTAAGCTTTCTTGTGAGAGCTTGCGGGCGGACAACATAGTAGCTAGAACGCAGGCAGTCTGGATAGATGCTTAGATGATGATTTGGACCCAACATGCAACCAATTGCAACACTAGACCCTTCTAACATGATCCCGTCTAATGCAGCTTTTCTATATACTTAGAGATGTAGAAATGCAGGTACACTATGCGCTATTATTACCATTGTAAGTGATTATGTGTTGATGTTGACGTAGATGCACTATGCACTTTTCTTACCAGTGTAAGTGGTTCTATGTTGATGTTGATTCAGCATACTCCAAGGCCAGTGAGGCTTGGAACATATTCAAAGTTCAGTATGAGATGAGCCATCGAAGTAGGATTCAAAACCTAGAGAAATAGCTTGTAGCAAAGAAGTTCTTAGAAGGAGAAGTAGCCACGACTTTCATCCCACAGATCAAGAATCTTTGTGATCATATGGCAGTAGTAGGGATGGCAAAGAGTAGTGAGGAGTTGTCAAGGAGATGTATCCAAATTCTTTCCCAAAAGTATGATGTGTTGGTTAGAGCACTCAACACGTATGCCAATGCTTAAGAGAGCATAAGGAAGAGGAAGTTCAAGGGTACATGCTAATACTATAGCAAGATCAACCTGTTGATATTCTTTTCCCCTCACCCCTTGGTTGACTAGTGAACCCAATGTGTGGTGCTCGATGCATGCACAATGCTTGGACACGAACACCACTTGGCAAAGATGCCCTCTATTCCCCTCTAAGGGTTGTCTTGTATGTAGACCTACTTGTGCTTGGATTTAGGAGCTAGACATCATTTCTATCATGAAAGTTTGTGCTACATGAGTGAAATTGTATGGAGATGGCTAGATGAGAATGTGCAAAGGAACTACAAGCATTGTAGGATATCAAATACAAGCGGAGATGTCAAATCCAATACTTATATTAAAGATAGGCCTCGACCTATTATAAACAGTTATAGCTATAAGGTCCATGTGCAACAACCAGTGGGTGATAGACTCTCTATCTTGCCTTGGCTCAAGACACAACACTTACTAAGAGCAATAAGGCTCAACCCTCTCTAGCCTACTTGACTCAAACTCAGATGAACGAGAATAGGAAGAGATCATTCTAAGCTTAAATATTCTTAAGAGTTAAGAATACTCTAAGCTTAAATATTCTTAAATATCCTTGAGAGTTAAGAGTCTATCTCAACCTAGCAGTTATGTGGACCAACTTCCTAAACTTTGCTCGAGATCTTCTTTGAGCCGCTTAACTGATTAGATCACCACGTGGTTCCCTGATGCTTGCCCTGGCAATTCGAGCCCTTCCCCTTGGGCACCTGGTGGAGCAGAACTATGGTACTTGGTCACTTGGAACTCCGGTTGGTAGCCTGTTGACCCAAGGCCAATATTTTGCCTTAGCTCAGCTTTATTCATGTCTAGGCAAAATATTGGCCTTGGGTCAACAGGCTACTTGGAGGCTGGGTCTCCTGGAGTTGTCGGGTGGCGATGTAGACATGGGGCACTTAGGAGATGGCCATTGACGTTGAAGGAAGATAGATGGTGGATGAGGCAGAAGACTTGTGAAAATGCCAGGCACTTGATCCCTACCTTGCAAAATAAAAGGTCCAACCCGATCCTTGACTCTTGATGCTAGTTTTTGTGGCCAAGGATACAGGGCATTAATGCCCACGAGACCTCATCTCAATGCAGACACCACTCCTCTTTCCATTGCTCCTCTTTCCATTACTTATATATGTTGTGCTGTAGTGAGGCTGTAGTTGTAGCTCAGTCCACTTTGTGAATAGGCTTTTGCAGAATTCCAAAAGATTGTGCCACATCGTGCTGGCTTTGGTGACATCCATGGTAAGGAGCTTTTGAATGAGTTGGAGCAACTCAATGTAATCTTCTAGTAGGGTCAATGTGTTGTCCTTATAAGTTCATGTACCTTAGTCATGATGGCTTTTCTCTTTGCCCTATAGGTTGCTCGATGCCTACCTACCTTCTATTTGAATCTCGTTAGACCAAGTTTATGGTTGGCAAGATAATCCATAGGGATTACATGAGTTGGCGGGGCTCGTACATGCCATGAGTGGGAGGTTGTAGCTTCACAACAAGCTTTCATTGCCTCTAGGTCGACCCAAAGTCCTCTTTTCTAGAAATGGCCCATAAGGTATCTATTGGTGCAAAGAGGGCCGTTGGAAAAACATCTAAAGTAGGGGGTAGGGGCTCAACGAATGGTGAATGAGGCTTGGGTGATCCAGGCAATGAGCACCCTATTGGAGAATTAGTTGGGCTAGGCACAACTCAGAGGGGCAAGGATTAGATTACAATAGCAATAGCATGAGAGTAGTGGACTAGCCACATCAAAGCTAAGTGCTAAGTTCAAAGTAGGCTATATACCTACCTCTTTGATTCCTGCGAGTTGGGTGGCTTCAGAGGTAACAGTCTTGGAGTTGGTCATTTTGGTAGGCATTGCCAAGGTACAAAAATTTAAGGGCACCTTTGAAGTAGAATGGGGGCCACCTTGGCTGTTAGAATTGTCCTTGTCTATTAGGACCATGTCGGCATGGTTGCTTGCTTGGATGCTTGTCAGGTGTTGGGCACGATCACATTAACTTCTTAATCCATTCTAGGGTTCGCATTTGATTTTGGAGGGCCTCGTCCGCTGCCCCGAACTTATTGTTCTCAACCTGCCCACCACTGAGCATGTTCTTCTATGGAGTCTGGAGCCAATGCTTTAGTGGGGTGGGACTCCAATTCTTGAATGGTCTACCTTTATGCTCTCACCTGCTTGCATACCTCTGTGAGCTTTGCATCCACAGTCAACATAGAAACTTGATTTTCTCTGAGCTAGATGATCAAAGACATGGTCTGTTTGTCACTTTTTGTGGCTCTTAGATAGGAAGTAAATGCCAATTTCAAATAATCATGCTCCACGTATATCTGACTCAAGGTCACCTACTTGGCAATGTCGGGCTATATATTGACAATGGGCATTATAGTGTTTGAGGAGGTGCCCAACGCTTGACCACACGGTGAAGGACATGAAATGTGTGCCATATCTCACCCAATTCCATAAGAGGCAACCTTGCTTCATTAAAATAAAATACATCTAGGACGCCCACCCATGTTGAGGCACCTAGTGGTGGAAATAATGTAATTTCAAGGGGGGTTTGTCGGGGTTGAGGCTTAGGCTGTGATGTTTCTCCATGCTCGAGCTATGATCTACGGGTCTCTTGTGCACTTGGTTGATGGCCTTACCCTTGTCATTGGTAGCATGTTTCTTAGAGGCAACCTCTCCTCCTCCTGCATGTGCATTTGTGTCCATGCTATGCCTAGTCAACTACTCAGATACAGCTCACTTTTTTGTGTTGTGCTGTGAGACAATGCCCTTCTCATCATGTTGTCAAAGGCAACATGCTCTTCATTCCCACTTGATTTCCTAGTGTGGTGGTTTTCTTCATCTCAACACTCGAATATGAATTCCTTATCGCCTTTGCAGCCCTAGTTGCCCTCGTGCAAGGACTTTCTCAAGGAATGGGAAGGGGTGCGGGATAGGGAAGGTCTTGGTTTGGGTTGCCTAGTACATGGTTCTTAGTAAACCATTGTTTCCACATAGAGATTAGGGTTGAGGAGAGCAAGTTGACGTCCAAGAGGAGTAGTAGGCAAAGGGCCAGAAGCAGGAGGCTCATATAGAATTGCAATTGAATGGAGAGCTAGAAACAGGAGGTAGAGGACGAGTAGGAAGGGGGGCAAGAAAGATATCATGCAAGGGGTGCGGGCCACCAGACATATCCAGAGGCAAGCCGTAAGAAAATAGCCTGATTAAAGGCTTTACAATGGTGGCAACGTGAAGTGCAAATGTGCAATAGTCTGCAATCTGCACATTGATACAGTGTGCCAATACCACTGAAGACTGCTCACTGATAGGAAGATGGTAGGGTTTCAAAAATTTAATGAGTGTGAAACTGCATGTGAGCATAGGGTCTGACTCCGAGTAGGAACTAGTCGAGAATTTTGGGCATGGCTTATATCGGCAACTTGGAGAAATTCAAATTGTCTCCACTATGGTGATCTAGTCTACTTTGATCTGGATCTAGACCAACCGTCGATTGAAGAAAAGAATAGCAAATAATTTCTTTTTCTTTGGTTCTTTTTATGTGCTAGGTCAGATGCGTCGATATAGAGGCTGATGTGCGTGAGGGAAGTGGATTTGTTATCGAGGCTCAAAAGTGAGTGATACTTCCACCAAAATGTGCACGTGATGTGACGATGTGTAGAGCACAAAAAATCGAGCGATTTTCCTTTTTGGAGCACCCTCAAATTCTTCATGGATCACTAGAGATGACTTGATCTACATGGAGGGGCAAAAAAGGGTCAAAGTGATGATGTGGCCATTGTATTCACATGCAGGGGTGTGCCTCTGGGGCATTGTGTGATGAGGTGGCATAGGGATTCACATGTAGTGCCTTACAAGGGGTAATTGTGACTGCCAAGGGACTTTCACATGGCAGTGCTGAGTGGATAAGTGAGGTGGCAGTTTGACTTGGTCAAAGGATGACATGGACTTACTGATGTGAACGATGATGTGTCATGGATGATGTGGCATTGATGAGTTGTGATGATGTGTCAATTGGACTATCATGTTAACATGGCATACGAGCCAATGATGACATGGCAGTTGGCTGCCTTGATGATATGTACACAGAGCCTCTTGTGACGTGGCGGATAGGGCTAACACTTGTTAGTCTTCACACCACTCCTTGGTGTGTGGTTACCTTGAAGGGGAAGATAAGGTTTGGTAATGGAACCTTTGTGAGGCCAATGGAATCATATAGATTCCATCAGGCTCTTTGTTGGCGTAGTCGGTCTTAGAGCCCGTTGGCCAATGTTGGTTGAAGATGGTTATCTGTGGATTACGGTAAGAAGTTGAAGATCAGCTTCACACTCAGCTCCACCATCGTTATTGAGAAGCACAGCCACATCCTTATGCTCAGCAAAGAGTGGGTGGAGAAAACGCTCTACGAACGATCCCGTCATTTCGGGCACGTGACGGGATTCTTGAAGCAGTCGCTTGTGGAGGTGAAGGCATCTACTACTTTATGGAATAATTTATTTGGCTGAGTGAGGCCAGACTCCTCTTAGTAACGCTCGAGAAGGGCAAAGATTGTGTTGAATCTGCTCACTTGTTGTAGCAGCTAAAACGCTTGTTGAGCTTCATCAAAACGATTTTGAAGACACTTTCCATCGTTTAAGAGACACCGTATGGCTGTGAAAAGGTCAGGATGGCAAAAGGCTTGGAGGCCATTTACTGCGAGTAGGAGTCATTGGCTAGAGATGGGCCTTGTTGAAGCTGCGTGAAGGTCGTGTGCTGCAGATGATCGCGGCTGTGGCGTAGCGACCTTGCATAAGGTCACTTGACATTGGCGGCACCATAGAAGAGGTAGGACATTGGTGATTGTGGCATAACCAGCTTGCAGAAGATCAGGATTGGTCGACTGGCATTCACGAAGATGCAGAGATGGTGGAAAGGCCCATATGAAGCTCGCTTGGAGCTCGCTATGGATAGTAGGGCTCGCTTGCAGCGCTGAGAATATCTACAAGTAGTTGTAGTTGTAGATAGTAGCTTGCGGTCGTTGCTTTGAGAATTTTCTTCTATTTTTGGCCACGCTTAGCTTGTAGTTGCCTTCTTGTTTGCATTTGCCTTAGTCGTAGAAGCCAGACTTGAGTTGCAAGAGGCTTATGTGCTGTTGAAGAGGTAGGATAGGATAAGCTTGGCTTAGGTTGCTATGTGTTAGCTTCTCTATCACAGCTCTTTCTCACACTAAAGAAAGCTCAAGGCAAATCTCTCTTACAATGGAGTTCTTTCTCAATGAAGGACTCACCCTATATTTCTCACAAACCCTCGAAGGAGATGAATGGAACTTTCTCATCAAATGAAAGGATGGAATTCTCTCACCAATGGACAAAAATTCTCTCAACGGAAGTGAACGGAAAGAACTCACGATCACTCAAGAGAACTCTCGATCTCTTAATCACTCTCACTCTCTCAAGGATTGCAATGCCTCAGCGGAAGGCCAGGGAGCTCTGATACCATGACAAAATATGAAGAGGGGAGAGAAGAAGAGTGGAGATGAGGAGAGAGGGCACAACTAGAGAGCACACCACAAATGACTAACTGTACACTAGATTTAGTTGAAAATGTACAATATATACAAACCCATTTAGGGCTAGTGTTAGGGCATCTAACCCTTTCCTTTATAGCACTCTATATGTGTTAGTGCTATGCACATGTAATCACATGATGTTGAGCGTGGCCTCTCAACAGATTCTGTAGTTCAACCAACTTTCATCCTTTATCTTCTGCTTTAGGTTGAGAGCCACCTAGAATATGTCAATCTCTCCCATAGGTAGAAGTTGCATTTCCATCCAGCTAAGACTCATCCTATAGAAAATTATCTTTGACTTCTGAGAAAATTATCTTTGACTTCTGGGTCCTACTGCTCGGTACCTTGCTTGAATTGGTGGGTATTTTCACCTCAGTATCCCCATTTTTGACTATCAGAACCCCACTCATGCAATGCACTTTTCAGCCAAGGCTTGCCCAACAAAATGGTATGGCCATTCATGTCCAAGGAAATGACAATCAAACTTATTGTGTAATGTACTCCCCTCTAATGGTGATGATGACATTCGGGCATACCTTTGGGCTTGACTGATCACTGATCTAACATGCACACTCGAAAGGGAGAAGGTTTTAAGTTCTTGTGCTTCAGTCACTTAGCCACATCTTCAGAGATAATATTGATTCTTGAAACACCATGTGTGTTCTCTAGTGGTAACACACGTGTCGTGGGGGTCTTGAAGGATGCCGTTGGAGTCTCCACTCTCAAGCTACTCTTTGTGGGATCCTTGAGATGCAAAAGCCTACACTTGTGTCACGCAAGTGCCTACCAGAATGTGTACAAGTGATTCCATGAAAAGAGGAGGGAGGGAGAGGGAAGGGAGTAAGAGGAGAGGGAGTGGGAGAGAAGGGGGGAAGTGAAAGGGGATGAGTGGCAATCACAAGGAAACACAAAGGGGATGAGTGGCAATCACAAGGCAACACACCAAGAAAGCAAGCAACCATACTCATGAACAAGAGTTGAAAGAATGAGATCTTGTATTCCAATTGTTGCATCTACACAATGAAGAACAAAGTCAACCATTTGGCCTTTTATTCATGTCACCTTTTGAAGGGAGGGACAACCCTATTCCTTGTACCTCTCTCTCTCTCTCTCTCTTCTTAACCACTTGGGCCCATATGGTGCAAGGCATATGCTAGTTTTCACATTCTTCCCTCTATCTCCATATGGCTCCTATGTTATCCATATACAAGATCCAAATGGACCTTGTGTTATCCGTGCCCCTTTGGGTGATCCCGGTGATTAATTTAAAAGTGAGCCATTTGTGGCTCAAAACCCGTAGGGTTGGATGGTCTAAATCCGTTAGCATGCTCAATGACTGTTAACATGCCCCCCATCCAGTTGCTGAGCCACATCCTCGGATCTCAGTCATGCTACAATAAGTGAATGGAGAGCACCATTTGGAGTATGGTGTAGCAGTCCAGTTGTTGTGGGGGGAACCTTGTGAAATAAGACCAGTACTTCTAAGAGTGGGTGGCATGCATGTCTTTCACGTTCTAATGTGATGGCCATGTAGATTTCGGGCCCGAAGGTACAAGCGCAGGTCTTGGAATTGGGAGGAGCGAATGTCAGGGTCGAAGACAATCTGGTTGTTGCGATTGTGAAGTTTGTCGTCAATTGGACAATTGTGGGTGGGGAGATCTCAGAGCGAGATGAGGATAAGGCAATTGAAGTGCACTGCGGCTATCACCACGGGGTTGGGTACCCACCCGTAGGTATCGTTGAATGACTGAAGGCGAAAGAAAAATACTTCTTGAGTCATCTCCTTGGGGAAGTTGTACTTAGGGAAGTTGTATATAATATTTGGATCCTTCTTTTATAGCTCCTTGAATTGGGCCCATGTCCATTGTCGTTCCATGGGCATATAGAGGGGATGGATTCGGGGTGCATTGCGATAATAGCGCCAAAATTGCTTCTTCTTAAAAAATGGGATGCGCAAGCGGGGTTGGAGAGTTGCGTCCATCTGTAGCTAAGTTGTAGTTGCCCCTTGTGCGCTTCGGGTTGGCCCACGTCTAGTCGTTGATGGACTGAGTGATAAAAGTGGTGAGGGGGCGAACTTCCATTATTTCGTACAAATGAAGGTGGGAGCCTTCAAGTGATGCATGAGAGCACTGTCCGGCAAGTCCTAGAAGGATTGGAGGTTGAGCTGCCAATGTACATCTTCTAGCGGTGATGAGGGGGGAGCTAGAGAAACATCATCAACAACATTTGGCATGGGGTCCTCCTCTGCATGCCCTACGGTCGAAAGGTCTATTGGCTGGGAGGTCTCGTGTTGTGTGGTGCTAGTGTTGGAGGCATGGGAGGAGTACTCTGGCTGGTTTGTGCGGGGAAGGGGAGATGGGATGGGATTGATGGGTGGATGAGGAGGTTGTGCGGGATTTGTGGGGTTTGTGGGATTGTGGTTAGGAATATCCAAGGGTGGGGAAGTGGCATTGAAGACTAAGATGGCCTACTGACCATCTTCCTCAGTGACAACTTTGAGATACGCTACATGAATTGTTTCAAAATTGCTAACTAGGGACTCTTGTGAAAACTGGAGAGCTTGTAGCACCGTGTTGATGAAAATAATAATGGATTTCGAGTAGGTGATAGGTCATGGAGTGATAGGTAGCTAAATGCATTTGAGTTTCAACTGCCGAAGTGGGGCCATAGGTCTACATCCAATGCTTTTGGGAGTATAGACCCATGGGCTCAGTTCTTTGGGTTTGGCTAGCTGCATCACGTCATCATCCTATGAAAATTAGTGGACTCAATGATTATTCTACACCACACCTGGAAGTTTAACAAAATGGGATGGGTGGCTAGAGTCTGAAGGTCGGAGGGACATGCTAGAGATAAGCTAGCAGGCTGAAGATCTAGAGAAAAGTATGACATAGCTAGGACGGGGCGAGACAATGATCGGGATTTTGGTGAAGGATGGTAAGGAGTGTGATGGGCGGGAGGGGCGGTGAGATCGATATGGAAGATAAGATTTTGTGCGCAAAGTACATCAAAGTGCATCTAGAGGGTTTGGAGGATTGTGCATGGGGGTAGTGTGTAGGTGGCGAGCTGTGCGGAGACACCTCCCTATACATGGTGAGCTCCTATTGCTCCCTATCTTCTAGTGTGGACTCCTCTAGGCATCCAGAGGTGCGGAGATGCTCATTTTTTGTCTATAAGGCGATAGTGAGGGTTCGCTCCTATGAGAGGAGGTCCTAGAGCATCTAGATTTGTCGTTCACATCCCTCCCCATGCCTTGCGTACATTTCCTTGATCTATTTTAGTCATTCCTCTGTTGTTCTGAGGCTCGATTCTGCCTTGTCCAACTGGTCCATTATGGTATGAACCAGGGATTTGCTTGTAGAGAGCTCATCCTTGAGCTTTGTGATGGTCACCTTTAGGTACTCAACCTTGGCCATGTATTCCTTGGCTTTGTCTAGGGCGGTTTGCTTGGTAGCCTGTGCGGCGATCATGAGCGTGTGGCTCTCACATGCTCTAACATGAACCTGTAGTAGAGAGGAGGATAGTTGGGTGGCGTGCTTCTACCTTTGCTGCAAAATGGTGCAAAGTGCCTAGGAGTTGGAGCTCCATATTGTCTGCCTTTGACAATTGCTTGGCGGCGGACATCACGCTATAACTGCCAAGCGCTCAGTACTCTAGTGCATTGCAAAAATGTAGGGCTTCTGTTAGCCCTACCCAAGGAGAGGAAGAGTAGCTGGTGACAAAGGAAGATGTCCCTTGGGCATGTATGAGGGTGGTGGTTGTAGCCTGGGGGGCAGACGAGGTGGGAGGAACCGATTCTTCCCGAGGGTGAAGGCCAATATTAACTCTATCTCCCCCTTGAAACATCTCCACGTCAATGGGGGCCTGAATTGTCTCCTTGCCCTTTGTATTTTTTATGATAGAAAGCAAGGGTTGCAACTTGCTGGTGGCTCCCAATATGTTATGAAAACTGAAATCAAACATGCTCACAAATTCAAGATTTACCAAAAACCATAGAAACCAAGAACTAGGAAACAAGTGGGGGAGAGAAGAGAAAGAGAGAGCGACGGTCCAATCTGCCCCCCCTAGATGGTGGCTCTTGCTTCCCATCTAGAGTATTTATAATTGTAATTCCAAAAAGCAAAGAGCCAATAATAGTATATCCAAAAGCATCCCTTGTCCACAATTAGAGGGATTGCTCAACATAGATCCACGAGCTTAAAATATCATAAGGCTCAATATGCCCTCATCCACAATTAATAAAATAAATTAGCCCACGCCCATGGCCTTTGATAGCCATTAGATACTTCGATCAATCTAAATCACCTTCACCATCTCCGTCTTTATTTCAGTTCACTTAAAAAGAACACTTTATCGAAGCATACCATATGTATCACACAATAATAATTTTATTATCTACAATTAAGCTAGGATTGGCATCTACTCAAGCAATCTATGAGGATACAAGCCCTCTAAGTAATTGTATTTCTTATTTCATACATACCACATGATATACATCTTCTTATCCTTATCAATGCACATAATCATGCTTATTTAATCACCAAAAACTCTGAGCTCACCTAGATTGTCCTAGATCCCATATAGGCTATCATATTATATTCTCCTTTCATGGTATTTTAATATAATCTATCACTCTTCTTTAGATTCAAGTATTCCCTTCTGTCGCCATACCATTCTTTCTTGTCTCTATATGAGTACTTCTATAAGAGTAAGAAAAATAAAAATATCGAAAAACAAAAATATGGGAATAGATACGTATCTCCTTTGTCCTTCCATATGTTTGTTTGCTTGATTGAGCCCCAATCAACTTTCTTTTGCTTCCCGTTCAATCGGTCTGATAACTTTGTGGTTCAAAAGAGATTTCTTGCAAAGCTTCTATTTCATAGTGACCTCATCATATGAAACTTAAGAAAAATAATTAAGTAAAGCAAAGAAGAAGGATAAAAGATGTATCTAGAGATGCCTTGGTTGTCACGTCACAACGCTTGTATGCTTGATTGTGTCTACTAAACTGATAAGAGAAATTGCCAATTGTTATTGAAGCAATAACATGCATATCGTCCATCTATTTGTCCTTGTTTCATCTGTAGCTCTCGATTCGTAATTTAGTCCTATTGCTTTTTTCCAAATAGCCGTGGTCTTTCGCTTAGGAGAGCGACATTCGGGTTGCAATTTTCATACGACTTCCATTCTTGAAATCACATGATGGTACACTATTACTTTAAATATCATTAATTATATAAGAATATGAATCTTTACTATCCTAATGCCCTAAGGTTAAGTCATCTCTAGTCATGGGTGTTCATCTTCCTATCCAAAGATTGTTTTTACCAATTCATTGACAGTAGGTAGTGAAAAGAAACAACCATAAATTTCTTACCTGAAGTCAAAATATATTGATCCAGCCACTCAAAAGAACCGGCGCATACCCTTTGAACAAGCCAACATGGCCGTTTTTGTCAATCGCAATTGTAGCATCGATTTTCAAAGCATCTTTGATAACTTTTGCATACAAACTCCAAACCTAGCAATCAAGTAGTCAAAATGATCAGAAAAAACGTTATGAGAATGACTGTGTCATTAGATTGAAGAAAATGATGTCACTTGCCTCCCACAATCAGGCTAGAGCATAGCCAAACTCTAATACCACTGTTACGAAAACTGAAATCATACGTGCTCACAAATTCAAGATTTACCAAAAACCATAGAAACCAAGAACTAGGAAACAAGTGGGGGAGAGAAGAGAAAGAGAGAGCGACATTGCATGGGGTCCAATCTGCCCCCCCTAGATGGTGGCTCTTGCTTCCCATCTAGAGTGTTTATAATTGTAATTCCAAAAAGCAAAGAGCCAATAATAGTACATCCAAAAGCATCCCTTGTCCACAATTAGAGGGATTGCTCGACATAGATCCACAAGCTTAAAATATCACAAGGCTTAATATGCCCTCATCCACAATTAATAAAATAAATTACCCCAAGGCTTAAAATTCATTACTTTACGATAGGGCCCATGGCCTTTGACAGCCATTAGATACTTTGATCAATCCAAATCACCTTCACCATCTCCGTTCCTCATTATCCAACTCATCATCTATACTCAAGCTGCCAATTGTGTTACTTGTTACAATCAATTGATGAATCATCACACCAACTCATCCCAACACAATTGTACGCTTGATATACAAACATCAAAATACACACCTTGCAACCAATTGCAATAACACCGATAACACTAAAGACATTAGTATTAACATGGAATCACCCACAATACTAACCATCTAGCCTGGCAAAACAGAGGTAATTAGGCGTCCCCAAGTAAACCCCACAAAGCATCCACTAGGACCCCCGTCGCGTCCGGTGCGCTCCTATGGAATACTTTGCCATAGTCACACGACTAAAATAAAATAATTTCCATATCAATAAATGTTGGAAATACAATTCCGTAACACAATATGAAGTGGCAATAAATGAAACACCATGTTGCACATGTCTAGACTTCCAAGAAAGAGAAAGGGGTGGGAAATCATACTTCGGATGCAAGCATATATATTTTATGTTTCTTTGAGTCTTGGGCCTTGACACAAAAAGGCATAGGTTCACCCATCAGGCTGTGTTGAAGAGCAAGAGGTGAGACTTTTCCTCACAAGGTAAATAAGACTTTTAAGTAGCCCATGACACGTATGTAATCTGTGACCCCACCCTAAAGTTTATCTATAGGTGCACTTCGTAATTACCCTGTAGAAACACATATTTTTAAAAACTCAGGGTTGAGGCCTGTCCAGAACTAGTCATTTTGAGTGAGGAAAAGGATCACACAATTACTTATCCTTAATGAAAGTAGTTAGTTTTGCTATAACAAAAGATCTAGTGCATTGTGTATCACCTCCTTCATCAAACCAATGCTTGTATTGAATGCAAGTTAGTGATTAAAATGGAACTTTGTCCCCATGACATGCTTCTTTGTGCATACATTATTGAATCATATACCTCTCTCTCTCTCTCTCTCTCTCTCTCTCTCTCTATCTATCTATCTATCTATCTATCTATCTATCTATCTATACGTATACAATCCCAACTTTCAAGTGCATTGTGCAGAATCCAAATTTGATAGGCATTGCCAATCGTACGACATGAACTCCTGAGTCGTCAGCTCATATGAACTTCGAAGGACCGTCACCCAAGACTCATCACTACAGGTACTTTCACTTTGAGCCTGTTTGAGGTTCAACTTTCATGCGCATTTCAAAGTTCTCAGTGAGAGTCATGACTCGAGAGTCTAGTGTTAAATGTTTTGGGTCTTGTCTAATTGCATATGTATTATGCTCGCTACTCTAGAGTCCATTTGGATTTTGGCCTCTAGGCTCATTAAAACTGTTGGTTGTAGCCTGTTGGCCTCTCGAGTCCCCTCCTTGCTTTAGATTCATCATTCGGTAGATACTCTTATTCCACGGCCTGCTAGTCGCTTTGGACCTTCAGCCTCCTAATCGCATATTGCCACCAATGACCACGACCTACTAGTCGCCTTGGCCCTTCAACCTACTAGACTCTAGTCATCTTCAGCCTGCTATTCACCTGGCCAGAGCAAGGGACAATATAATGAAGGAGGGAGGCAGATTGTGCGAGTCACCATAGTCTGCAACTCGCTATTTGGGAGGCGTATTGTGCATGTCGCTAAACTACTCTAGCCCTAGTTCTACGAGTGGAAGTAGATGGTCATTGTGCAATGTCCAACGTAGAGCCCAGGGACCAGGACCTCTTACCTTGCTGGCTTTTCGCTATGCTATTTGGGTTAGTAACCTTCAACTTGACACCCTCGAACCTCCCGAGTCCCTCTACCCTTAGCTGTGTACACAATTTTTTGCATGAATTGTAATCTGCAGAGTCCATATGGAAAATGGTAGAAGAATTGAAAGGCAGGGAAGGTACATTCAAATGTAGGAAAGGTGGATTGGACACTGCGACATGCAAGGAATGCTGTAAAACAGTTCGATATGTCACGCCTAGCCTTTTCGGCCTGTTTCCAACTTCTTGATTGTGGTTGCAAATTTCAAATGACCTTACTCGCAATTTGCGAGTTAAGTATGTCACATTTTTCTCCCCATCCAATCAATTTGATGGGTTAGAAAACCTTTTGCCCCTCAAACCCCGTGACCTCGCCTTGATTTTATTTTTTCTCTCTCATAGTGGCAAATTGTTAGGTATCTTGAATAGATGCCTCTAGACAATGTTGAATGAAGATTCATGAATCGTTTGAACTTTGCAAGCCTATTTGATTTCTTAAAGTAGGAGATATGCATGCCAATTTGTAATTTAAAGTTCAAGATAGGTGGTTCAAGCTTGTTTCACAATTCATAATGTCTTTGTTGCAAGGAAATTAGCCGTGAGTGTGATATAAACATTGATGAGTCTCTTTTGAGCTGCTTTAGAGTAGATTCAAGATAGCCATGGTACATAGTCTTAGATAAATTCGACATTAAAACAGTAAGTAGTTAAACCAACCAAAGGTGATTACATTTTTAAAATGATTTAGGCACCTTTTGATACTTTGTTAAAGTTTTTAACTTTAATGATTTGTTGAATCAATGAGCATTAAGTATTTCTGTGCTCACAAGGCATGGGGCTAAGGGGAATCATGACCTAGGACCAAGTTTCTTAGATCCAACTGACAACCTGAAGAAAAATATGCTTATTTATTTTTTAAAAGTTTATGTTGTGGATATGCATATGCCTCATTGTCTGGTATGCATGATGTGATGTGCTCTTTCTTTTTTAATGTATTTATTGGTCCTTTGTATAATGTAATTTGAAATTGGTTTGGGATGCTGATGATTTAAAGGAGACTTTAAAACTTGCAAACTGTTTTTCTGTGTCATTGGATGAGTACACAACTGTGGATCCTACATCGTGGTTGGGAATGCATTTGTACGTGGTAGAAAACAATAAGAGAAAACCATATTTTTTACATGTACACAACCTTGATTCAGAATCCAATGCTAATAACTTAGTGCAAGTTTTGATCCAAGCTTTAAAAGAGTATGGAGGCATGACAGAGTCTAAGATGGTCAAGAAACTTGTTTGTTTTGCATGTGATGGTGCTTCAGTCTTGCAAGGTTGTCGGAATGGTATCTCTGTACAAATAGAAACAAAATATGCTCCTTACTGTGTTGGGATACATTGTATGGCTCATCGCACAAATCTAGCTTACAAAGTTGTGTCCACATTTCCATTAGTACAACGAATCAAGACTTTGGTTTAAAAAAGCTACTCTTACTTTTGCAAGAGTCCAAAAAGATACAATCAATCTAGAGTTATTGCAGAAGCAGTGGGTACAAAAGGGAGGAAGATTTTGAAGAATGTGGATACTAGATGGATATCTTTGGTTCAGCCAATGAAAAGATTATGGGATGAATACAAGACTTTGGTCTATTTAATGCATATGGAGGCAGAAGAAGAGGTTGAAAAGGCAGATATTTTGTATCATATACTGACCAACATAGATTCGATATTGGGAATGTGTGGAATTATTCCACTTTTAGACAAAATGAATATGTTGAGTAAAATGTCTCAATCGAAGGATATTTATATCAATGAGTATGTCAAGGCAATAAAACTCACTAATTTGAGTATAACAACAGCATACGATAAGAAGTCAAGCTCCAGTTTTCAAGACGAGAAATTGTTTAAAGATTGGAAAAGTTTAATAGACCTAGATGGGGATTCCTCTCTTTTAACATGTGACCAGGTTTTCAGGATGACGAGAGAAAAGAAACGACACAAAAGACTACAATCCATTAAAAAAGAGGCTTTTTTAAAGAAAGTACAAACAGTGAAAAATGCCCTTAGTAAAGTTGCAAGTGCAGTGGTAGATGAGATCAAAAGTAGGTTTCCACGAAATGACCTAATGGAAGCATTTACCATCATATTTGCACATTTTTGGGTCAATGGATCTTATGAAAGTATCAAAGCAGGTCTAAAGAATCATTTGGATGCTCTCAAAAAACACTTTGGACGGGACATTGACATGGACAATATAAAGTACAATGGTTTGTTGGATTTTGGAAAGCTTTATTCATAGCCTTCCCTTTTTGGAGAAGTCATGCACCACCAAAGTAATTTAATGGAAAATGTTCAAATGCAAGGTTCAATGGTTCGGCTTTGGAACGAGCTCTCTCACAGTACATTCCTACAAGATAACATTTCTGAGTACTTCAAGCTTGCAAATTTATGTCAATCCTTTATTCTTGGCTCAATTGAGATTGTAAAAAATCTGCATATTTAAAAAGTAAAAAAAAAAAGATTTAACTTTGACTTAAAGTACAACAAATATTTAGGTCATGAGTGAATGCACTTGAAAACTTTGATGACAATTTGTTTTTCTCATGAGCCAATCTATGGATTTCGCCCAAAAAATAACATAGATTAGCTCATGAAAAGGAAAATTGATGTACATTGAGCCAAAATATTTGAAGAAATTGTAGGTAAATTTTTTAATTTCTAAGCCAATCCTTGGCTTTGGCTTAGGAAAAGCCATAGATTGGTTGATGACTTAAAAAACTTTGCCCCATAACTTGGTCCATATGGTCCAAATATGGTTATGTTTATAGTCAAAATGATTGGAATGATATGACCTAATCATTTCTCATTTTAGATTGCCAAAACTCCACAAACCTATAATTTTTTATTTAAAATACGTGACTTTCTAATGTAAACTCACAATAGGTATGGAAACTTAGAAATTTTTTGAATTTAGTCATAGTTCCATCCCTCACAATAGGTGGTTCACCTAGCAAGGCAGTGGTGACCATGATGTGGCTAGACATTCCCACATCAACCTTGGTTGAGTGTATCGCTGGAAAGGAAGTTCTAGACTAGAAGGTCTTGAATGTCATTCTTGTGGATGCTATACCGACCTTGGCATTCTAGGTGGTGGGAGATGGAGGGTGGCTGATTATGACATTCCTACCCCGGATTGTATGTATTATGTGCAGTAGGGGGCAATGGACAATGGATTCACACTATATCATACCATGATGGTGTTCATAGAGTGTGGATATGTGCAGGACAAGGACAAGCCCAGGGAGAAGGTAGAGAAGACCATTTAAGCATAAACACTATTTTAAAAGAATGCACAATAATACTTACCATGCCGTGTGTTGTTGGTGATAGATCAACCCTGGGGTGCCAACTCCCTTTAGTAAGAAAACCTATCAAAATCTTGAGTATGAGATGAATTTAACAATATGCCATTCGTAGAAATTATTCAAATAAATATAGTTGTGTTTTGCACTCAAAGAGCTTCAAATATGTCTTTACACCTTCAAATTTGGGTAACACATGAAAAAGTTACATTCATTTGAAAGGAGATGGGTTTTCATATTTTAGTGTATTTTTTGTTTTACCCCCCCATCCAAAAGACCCCCCCCTCTTGGGCTCGCATATTATGAAAAATATGTACAAATCTTAAAATCTTGCATATTTTTCAAGGTATATACCTTATAATTTGTGGGAGGCGGTACATGAAATTTTCATATTTTTCCCTTGCATATTTGAATTTGCAAATCCATGCATATTATTTATGGACCTTGTCCCCCCATACCTTGGATTTTGGACGAGGGTAGTAACATATTACATATTGAGTTTGCACCCCAGGACATCAACTGGCTTTTTTAGCCGCTGGCTATAATATGGTCATTTGTGGGTGGATTCTTTGCATCTTGTCAAAATTTGAAGTCCTTCACTTTTAATGTGATTAATCTTAGAGATCCCAATTATGTTGGTCACTATTAGAGATATCAAAAGGAAGAACTAGGTGGTTTGATAAATGCATTCAATAGCTTCAACAAATAGCATGCTACATTGACATAGATTGCTATGATCCAATGTGGAAATTTGTGCTATCACACAAGCAACTTAAAGAGCCTAGCCATCATAGGAGTATGCCAAATGGAAATGGTTTTGTAAAGTTTGAACTTCCCTTTCCTATATGTCAATTGTATATCAAACTCTTGTATTAATTCAGCCCATCTAGCTTTTTTGCCTTTAAGCTCTGGCTAATTACAAATCCACTTAATGCTCTCCTAATCAAAGATGATCTCAAATTTTGCACCATCATCTAAGTAGACTATAGCATATAGTTCCTTCTCATATGCCGAGTAATTCCTTTTGGCATGATCTTACTTTTTGCTTTCAAAAGCCATTGGTCAACCTTTCTGTATTAGTACTGCCCCAACAGCAAAATCACTGGCATCTGTCTCAACCATGAATGGTTCATTGGGATCCACTACTTTTAAGACAGGAGTTGCCGCTATAGCTACCTTTAGTTTTTCAAAACTTCTCTTTTGAGGTTCATCCCATGCTTCCCTTCCCCTTAAGCTGGTCTGTCATCGAAACAGCAATCCTAGTGTAATCTTGGATGAATCTCCTATAGAATCTTGATGAACCTAAGAATATCTATAATTCTTCTAGATTTGTAGGATGTGGCCATTCTAATATGGCCCTTACTTTGTCTCAGGATCCATATGAACCCCTTCTTGGGATATTATATGTCCCAAGTATTTCACTTCTTTTGCAAACAATTCACATTTGGATTCTTTAGCAAAGAGTGAATTATCTCTAAGCAAGTGGAATACTTTTCGCAATGTTCTAAATGCTTTTTCCTAGTTTTACTATAAATAAGGATATCATCTAAAAATACGACATCAAATTTCCCTAGATATGGCCTTAAGACACTATTCATAAGTGTCATAAAAGTTGCTGGACCATTAGTTAATCCAAATGGCATTACTTTAAATTGATAATGCCTATACCTAGTACGAAATGATGTATTAGGGACATCCTCTACCCTAATTTGTACTTGGTGATATCCTGATTTTAAATCAATTTTAGTAAAGTATTTTGCCCCTTGCAATTGATCAAATGAGCTCATCAATGCGAGGCATAGGATACTTATTTTATATCGTGATTTTATTTAGTGCTCGGTAATCTATGCATAAACGCATAGTACCATCATTTTCTTTACCAGTAAAATTGGTGCAGACCAAGGTGAGCTACTTGGTTGGATTTGGCCCTTTCTAAGATATTCCATTAACTATCTTTTGACCTCACGTTCCTCCGTTTGACTAAGCCTATACGGGGTTTACAAATAGGGGTAGATATTTAAATTCAAACATTAAATCATTGAAAGAAGATTTATACTTTTTAACATTAGAAAAAACAACATTACTTTTTTTCGATGCAGAAGACATAAAATCACCAATAAAAGTAAGTTCACAAAGATATACCTCGCATTCTTCTTGGTGTAGTAGTCGTTCCAATTCCATCGAACAAATAAGAGGAGAGTTAGGCACATCATGTTGTCCTTGAATCTGAAAGCCTCTACCCTCTTTTTCAAACATAATGGATTTATTGAGATAACTCCTCTATAAGCTATGCCCAAGACTATACAACCATTCTTGACCAAGCACTATATCTGTATGGGCACTGGGACTCTCCAGAAATTTTAGTAGTTTAAGAAATTATGTGTTGCACTATCATCGACCATCACTCTTACTCTTTGCCCCTTAATTTTTCCATGCATCCTCATTAAATCATGAGGACCAAAGGTGGGCTGCCACATTGCTGATGATAGACAGAACATGTGGGTGCTATCTTCATGTTGACCTCTACCTCAATGTACTTTTCAGTACCATTAAGCAACAACACTTGCACCGCATGCACTTGTCTTTATGGAGGTCTATTTGGGGCTTTAGTTCCTGTCGGTTTATTTTTAGGGCAGTTACAAGTACCATGGTCTTTGTCCAAACATTTGAAGCAAATATTTTCTTGCCTGGCCTTTTCATAATCCTCTTTCTTCAAGACAGGACAATTTTGTGTTTGAGGTTTCTTAGGTGGTGCTTGAGGAACCTCCTTCTTAAAGTGCCCCTTCCTTTTCAAATTGGGAAATTTATTGAACTTTGGAACAAAACCTGTTTGCTCTGAAGTTCTAACTCTAAATTTCCCCGTCGTATTATCGTATATTTGGGCATACTTAATGGCTTCCTCGAAGGTTTTAGGAGAATTTCTTTTCACCTCCACCTTATAAGTGTCTTTGAGACTTCTGACGAAACCCCTTATCTTTTGGAATTCATCAATTCCCTTCAGCTTAAGGATTGCCTCCCTATAATTTGCTATGTACTGGACTAGAGTGTTTTTATCCATAGTGCAATTGTCCCAAGCCTCCCACACTCTTTCTAATTCATTTTCTGGTAAAAACTCTTTTAGGAAGGCTTGTTTAAACTCAGTCCAATACCTAGGAATTCTATCGCTCTCCCTGAGGATCATCCACCATTTATAGGCTTTATTCCCAAGGGAAAGATTTGCTTCCACGACTTGATTTTCAGGAGGAGTATTCTTGAGTCGATGGAAGTCTTGCCACTTTTGCAAGAATGTATTAATCGCATCTTTATACTGCTCTTTTTCTTCCCCATTGAAAATTAGTGGTTTTAAGTCCTTAAGGATGTTCGAGGTTTCTCTAAGTTGAGAGGTGGACCTCTCAACTTGATTAGGAGGAACTGGTGATTTTTTAGTAATAGATACCGATTGATAATTAGCTATCTTAGTTATAGCTTCAGCTAGGGTTTGTAGTGTTTCACTGATAACTCCTAGCTGTGTTTCTATATTTTGCATTCGAGTTTCAAGTTTAGTGAATTCCGTACATGGAATTCCATAGTCAACATAATCAATATCCTTCATTTCCACATCATCCTCTTGAGTTTCAGTTTGTACCTCCTCATGTATTTCCTCTCCAACTATTGCTTTTCCCTTTATAGCCCTTTCCTTGGCCTCCCTAGTCATATCATCCCTTTCTAGAGTTGTCATTTTAAAGACGTATATTTTCTTTTTCCAAAATTATAAAGCAAAATGCTTTATGTTAGAGAGAAAAATGTGATGCCCAGTTCCCTGATATTTGTTTGAAGCTTTGGTTAAGTCTTTGAAATCAATGCATCCTTACGCTCTTTTAATACATTATCTCGTTCTTTTGCTTCCCTTGATCTTGAACTCGCTTCCCACTCCCGCTCTTTTGCTTCCCTTTCCTTAGTTATGGTGAGGCTAAGGAGGTTGGAAGAGTTAGGGGCCTTTAGGAAAGATGAGATGGCTTTTTAAGTCCTTGGTGGTGGAAACAAGAACCTTAGTGATGAGAGGGGTAAAAAGAGGGTGCTAATGTGGCTTTTTCTAAAGGTCAAAAGACCTTAGATGATGTGTCTTTCAGTAAATATTTGTGTGTAGGTCGACGAATAGACAAAGGCGCTCGATTCACTTTCAATTATCTATTGGAATCCGTAAGCCGCCCCTGCTTGAGAGCCTAGCAATCAAAGGCTGCAGCAATGATACCCGCTTTGGTCTTGGTCCTGTAGTAATAATGAATGCTGCACGTAGCCTTGGAAATTGAAAAGCTTCAGACAGAATCAGACTCGCAGCCTTCGTAGGCTTGCGGCACTCCCGAGTCCCATAGCCTTGTTGCGCAACTGTGTGATACTAAAACTGTCATCTAGTACTAGTGGTCTATAAAGCCCATCGTCCCAGGTTGCTATTGTGCCATTAAACTACTGCTGCCATTGAGTTGCGCCTGTTTCATCTCACGGATTCTCACCAACTTATAAGCCTCAAGGCTTCCGTTTGTGACACCTGAAAGAAGGGCTCAGCTCTCAATGATCCACCCTGCCATGGATTCCCCTCTTGGTCACATGAACTTGCCTTTCTTCAAGTTCCTTATGGAATCCTCCCTCCTAGCCCAATGCCTACCACATGGTGTTCTCTTGAGTGCCATGTGTCCATTTGGACCTTAGAGTCTCTATGTCCATTTAGGCCTTACTTATGCACTCCATATTGATGCAAGCACTGTCGAGCCCTCTGGTTTCCTGCTTCACCATAATCACACCAGACGATTTTGGGATTATGGTTGACGTAACACTGCCCTTTTGAAAGGGTTGTGGGGCTGTGCTAAAGGATGAGTGGTTGTGTATGATGATGAGTGATTGGTCCAATGCATATAGTTCATACCAATGATTTCCACTCACTGCCCTTCACTCATACCCTCTCTTCCATACTCCCTTTCCTCCCTTTTCTTCCCTTCCTCCCTCCCTCCTTCTTCTTCTCTCTTGTGGAGTCACATTGTCACAATCCAATAGGCACTTATGTGACACAATTGATAGGTTCTCGCTTCTCACAAGGAGTTGTTCAAGAGAAGAATCTCCAATGGCATCCCTTCAAGATCCCCATGACATGTGCAGTCACCATCAAATGACACATCTCTGGCCCCGTGGTCGGGGAAGTTAGGTATGCTTTCACATACTACTTGCCTCCATTCATAAACTATCCATTGCAAATGCTTTATAACATAACTAGAGATTTTGTTAGTGGCGATTAGGATTGGTATGAAAGGAGTGTGTTTTGAGTAGAAAAGAAAAAACTATCATTTTTTGTCCATAGAGTCTTTTTGATACATTGAAGCTTGCTTTAGGTTGTTTTTTGTTGTTAGATCATAGGAGAGACTAGTTTGAGTGATTGCTAAGGTGTATTCATTATCAAAATCTCATAAAAAACAACAAATAATGAAGATTCAAGCTAAACTCGAAATGGTTTTTACGTGTTGACAGTCATCTCTTGAAGAAATCTCTCATTTACATTCTAATAGTTGTTTCTTGTTTTTTTTGCTTTGTAAAGGCATTTTAGGTAGTGTATGGCACCCTACAACACTCAAAGCTAGACAGAAACTCAAAAGTCACAAAAAATCATCACCCAAGCATTGGCAAACTCAAGTGAAAATGGAGATAGATGCTGCTTGTATGCTTTTCGCAATTTAGTGATTTGAAAATGTTATCAATACCTTCATCAAGCACTCTACGAAAAGGTCATGAAAGCAAACTATGGCATATGTGAAGATTGCCAAGCAGCCACAAAGATGCACCCTCATTCTGGTGGGCCATGTGGCAAAGCTAGACAAGGAGCATCAAGATATGGATGTGCTGAATCTTGTAGACATGCAGTAGTTGAATTTTCTTTTTTTTGCAAAAAGAGACTTCTATTAAGTATTAAAGAAAATCGTTAGAGCAAGCTCCATATGGGATACATCATGTAATGCATGAAAAGCTCAAGAGCCAAAAAGAAAGGATTGAGGCTGATAGTGCCATCCCAATCCGGTAGAAACCTCCGAGAAAAAGGGAGAACCCCTCCAAACTCGAAGAAATATAGTCCTTCTAGAAGAGGCTGCTGCCTATGAAGGGCCCTGCATGCTGGCCCATATGGCTATCAAAGTGTGAACCGTGTCAGTCCAAATACCCATGAACACCTATGATGGGTGTATCTGGGTGCCATCCAAGGCCTCTGTACATCTGGCTCTCCAAATGTGCCAAGAGGAAATGCTAGCCAAAATCTCCAAGAGGTGTCCACTGAAGCATGAGAAGCTCTGAAGGGAGTAAGTGGTACATCCTGAAGAGAGTAAGACATTCCCAAGGTAATGCCAATGGGAACCTAAAAATAATCTCTAATGGATCACAACCACAAGATCTCCCTAGTATATAATGAAATTCTAGTGGTTTTCCTTTAACCTCAAAGTTAAAGAATGCATATGAAGTATATATATGGCCATATAAAAATTCCAAACTCCTTTCACGTAGGTTCAATTCTCCATGTCATAAGAAATGAGAATGGCCCAAGAACTGCAATAAATATTAGAGTGGGACTGCTGCCCAAGGCCATGTTATAGACTATCAAAGGGCAAATAACCAAAGATGGTCCTAGTAGTAAAACCATGCCATAAGAATCCAATGGCACTTTTTCTTTTCCTCTCGAGTCACCAAATGTCTATTGGAATATCTATGGCCATGAAACAAATCTTATATGTAATGTTCTACTTTATGAGTCTCCTATACTCATCTAGGAGTGCAACAAAGTAACATATATCCTACATAATATATCACAAAGTGATAAAATTACGATGGTCCTTCTCTTGGTTAACAAAATGCCTACTTCTTAGAAGGACTACAGACCCAAAGAAGTCTAGTCAACACTAAAATTGACCTGTCAATAGAGCCCTTGGGACTTGGCCAATGAAAATACGTCAATCCAATCCTGAAAATGCAGTGAAAAGAAGCCTAAGAGAGGCCTAAGAGCAGCGTAGGAGAGTCGCCAGGGACGTAAGATTCCCATGTAGCTCAAAGTCTGCCTCTCAGAGCCATTGTGCTAGCATAATCCACCTCAGAGGCAAGTAAAATCGTCCCTAAAACAAAATCAGAATAGCAGGAACCTTGAAGGTGACATGTGATCCATTGGGTTTTTCTCTTGAGTGGGCTTCATTGTGTTGCAGGCTAAACTACATGGATTGTACTCCAAAAAAAGTTACATGCTCCCTTGAACATCTCAAGATCTATTTAAAGAAAATTTTGTAGAAAACTGTAGATAGGAAAATTGTTTGTTTGAAACTATATATTTGCTTGAAAAAGATATCCAAAGTGACTACTTGCACTATCATCCTTGCTAGAAAGATTGAACAAACTCACTCTCCATAAAATTTCCTTGAAAATACAAAGCTTGGACAATGTTTTCAAATCATTTATTGAAAGAAAACAACACAACTACACAAAACAAATTACAAAGTGATGATTTCTTCTAAGTTACATCATAAAGTTTCAAATCATGTCATTGTCACTATCTTGCATTGTCCTAAAGGCTATTTCACCTCAGTCTCCATGAAATCTACTTGGATAGACCGTAAACCTTCTCAAATGTTTTCGAATCATACCTCTCTAGAGATTGCAATAAGGCAAGTGATCGTGACTGAAAGAAATATTTATTTTCATGCATAAGCAAGTCTAATGCCTGAAACTAAATCCTCTTTCTTCCTTTCTCAAATAATCTTGTCCAATAGCTCCTTCTAAGCTCAAAATATCTGAAAATAAATCAATGCTCTTTCTTCCTTTCTCAAAGAATCTTGTCCAATAGCTCCTTCTCAAAACACCTTGCAACATGCATGGTTCATTGAGTTACATTGGAGCCACATCAGTGATTGTGTAACTTCTATAACAAGCCTCGAGTGTTTGATTGCAAATGATTTGAAATCAAAAAAGGATCTTAGTTGAGAGAAGAAGTGGCGGTATTTGAAAGAGAAGAACCCAAAATGGAAGAAGAAGGCCAAGTGCATCTCGCTCAAAAACCTTGAAAGTTTTGGAAGAATGCCAAAATAATGAGAGTTTGACGTGAATGTCCACCCCATGATAAGGCGGATAGAGAAAGAATCTTCCTACAAAAAAAAAGATAGGGTTCAAGAAGAAAAGATGAGCAATGGTAATAAGAAATGAGAGAAGGAAGAGAAAAATATGAGAGGGAGAGGAAAAGGGAAGAAGATATATAATTGTTGAGGAATTTGCCCCCCTAGTGAGAAAATGTGAGAGTGAGAGGAGTAGGGAACAACAAATAATTTTTGAGGAAATCGCAAAGAAATTTGTTCATAGGAATGCAGTGGCCCACCTCGTGAGACAAGGCCTTAATGTCCCTATCTATGAAGGGTTCAATCATATGTTAGCCATTGAATTCTCCTTGAAGGATAGGTAGCCTTTGTCAAAACAACAAGATATGGGATGTGCTACTCTCTTACATTATGAACATGATATTGTGCTAGCACTATTGTGTAAAGCTTTTGTGTGGCTTGTGATGCTAAATTTCCCTTGTAGTATTGTTGAAGCATTCTTATAAACTATGAAGAATATCGTGCTAGTATCATTTTGTATAGTTTTCATGCAGCCTGCAATGTTGAACACAATGGAAATAATGGCCACTTTATATCTACATGCAATTTTGTATGCACTAGTGCTATAATTGTACTTCTTCTAGCATGTAAATTAAAGGCTAATTCTTTTTTCTTCTTTTTTCTGTATACATAAATTACTTTGTGCAATAGTATAAGTACAATGTGAATTTTGACAAGTGGAGAATGACTACATTGACCATTACAATAAGGGTAAGACAAGGTTTTATAATCTAAACAAGACATCACAATAGGCTTTGTGAAATCACAAGA
This sequence comes from Dipteris shenzhenensis, assembly GCF_047967505.1. Taxonomy (NCBI): domain Eukaryota; kingdom Viridiplantae; phylum Streptophyta; class Polypodiopsida; order Gleicheniales; family Dipteridaceae; genus Dipteris; species Dipteris shenzhenensis. The sequence goes on from NC_141601.1 coordinate 19,661,065, forward strand.
TGCATGTCAAGACATACACTTTCTCAATAAAGGAGCCTTTTTTTAAATAGCATTAGAAACCTCTCCAAACCCAATTGTAGAAAGAATTTGTGATGGCCCAAGCTACTTTATATGTAGATGTCTCTAGTACATGTGGCCATAGTTCAAGAAGATGTCAATTAAGGTGTTAACCCATGAACCCACAAAAAGCAAGCCATCTTGATGGGGAGATATTGAATCCAACCGCATATGGGTTAATGAGTTGTGAGAGGATCCACCTAAAGGAGCCCACGAGGTGATTGGCCATGAGTAGTCTTTTAATAGAAGATTAAAGGTAAAATCCCCTGCAAGAAACAACATCAAGGTAATTTAGTCGTTGTTTGCCATTTTTAAAACTCTATATACTTTTAAACAATTAGGTGGATTAGTTAGAAGATAAACAAGCTTAATGCTAGAGATAATGAAATGAAAATGGATACAATAAATAAAACAAAGGCATGAGATTCCCTAAACCTATATATTTTAAAACCTCCCAAAGTCATATATTTTATAACGCTCATAATCATGGCTATGACAATAGTAGTAAAAAGGCACGTCAATAGTATGGTTTCCATCATGTGAACCAAGCAAGGTCATTGTAGACTATAGTAGTGTTGCTATGCATTTTAATCCAGAGGATGTGCTAGGTGATATGTATAGGTATTGAGAAATGGCTAAAACCTCTTAGAAAGAGCTGTAATATAGGGACTGGATCACCTAGGATGAGCTCTAAGTTTGTAGTGGGTTACATTTTGTACTTTGATTCTACCACCTTATATAAAAAGAAAAGAAAAACTCTTGACCGTCCTAACCTAGATTTCCAAACCTAGCTTGAACTATTGGGTGGTACATGATTTTCAACCACAATCCTTGGTAATCCCTAACTTTCAACCTCTGAATTTTAATCAAACCATTCCCTGCCTTTCAACCTTAGAATTTTAATCAAACCATTTCTTTGAAGAGGTCCTCACAACTATTGGTTTCATAAGGAACAACATCAAGAATTTCCTTGTAGCCATGAAGAATCTAGTTTAGACTTTCAAGCTAAGGCACATGAAATGTGACCCTTCATAGTCATCTTAGTGCTATTGAATAGTGCACCTAAACTTTTGAGATATAGGACGAAATATACCTCACCAACAGAAAAGGGATGGGATGATGTGAGATGTATGCCACACCAATGCAGTGCGACAATGGTAACTTTTTGTTGCCCAAAAGCTAAAAATTAACATTTTCATATGCTAGCAGTGGAATAGGTAGAAGAATATGCCTCACGATGGGATACAACTAAGTGCTCACAAAAAGTATGCATATATCTGTACACACACATATGTATATATATAGAGAGAGAGAGATGCCCACGCATGCACACACACACGCACATATACACACATGTATGCAAGGATTTATACATTATATGTATAAATGGGGCAGGAGGGCAGTCTCTGTTCTCTCTCTCTCCCTCTCGCTCTCTTTATTTATGCGTGATAAATACATATGTATAGAAGGGGGGAAGGACTAAACATATACATACAGCGATACATAGATATACAAATGCAGTGAGGAGAGCTTACAGGACAGTGTAGACGGTTTGCAAGAGGGTCATAACGAAGAGGAAGAAGCCAGCTGCAATGGAGATGAGCAACCACGGGTTCTTCTCCCAGTACAACTCCAAGAACCTCGCACGCCAGCTATGGTGCCTGCGATGGCAATACGACTTCACCTTCCAGTTCACCTCGTCCTTCATCTTGTCTGGCACATCCACCGGTACCACCTGATAGAGCTCGTTCCATTCCCTCGCTAGCTCCTCGTCGCTGCCCAATAGATTGTAGATCACTCCCGTCTCTACCAGTAGTTCTACGTCTTCCGCCCTGTTGATCAGCTGATCCATGAACCGCACGTAGGATGCCACCGCGTTGTGCCTGTCAAATTGCTGCTCGTAGGCCAGCACGTTGAGGAGGATGCGTTGCGTCTCCGGCGTGAATCGGATCTTGGGGAGCTCTAACTTGCCTGATTTCGGGTTGAACCGGATCCCTGTGCAATTTCTCTTTTCTCGGCCCACGATGCGAATGCCTAAGCTCCGTAGCCTCGAGGCTGTAGGCAGAGTGGCATAAGTGTCGTCCAGGGCAGTAGACATGGGTTTCTTACCGTGGTCTGGCTCTAACGGGAAGGCTCTCACTGATAGAGTACCATACTTCCGGGAAGATCCCTTGCTTATATGGCTGTCAGAATTAGAGTGCTCTGATGATGGCAACGAAATTAGGGGAGAATTCTCGGAAAACTCCTCCGCCCTGTGATCGGCATCTGAGTTACTTCCATTGCCCGAACAGATGAAGGCGTGGTAGAGACAAGCGAGCAGCGAATTCTGGACGTAGTAAGATGGGGGCTTGCAGGCACACCCGCATTGGCCTACGTCTTCCAGTCCCACGAATGGTGAATGCCGAGTTATGCAATTTTCGACAAGCATTAGGAGATCTTCTTTCTGTTCTGCGTAGGATATGTTATGCCAGTCCCTCACTGCTGCATACTGGAGGACGCACAGTGGGATCTGATTCTCCAAGAGGAGAGCGTCTTCTTCCAGGGAGCGTCTTACAGGCCTGTCGTATTGAAACAGCTCATCCAGGTGCCTGCCGTAAAGAAATGAAGCTATGATCGCCAAAGAATCAACTGCCAAAACCTTGGCAAAGCGCAGCTCATCCATGGCCTTGAGCTCCCGCGTTTCCCTGTAGAGGGACCTCAACCTCAAAGCGTCCATCTTAATTCTCTCGACCAGATCGTCAAAGCCAGATTCTCCATGCCTCAGCACAGACGCCGCCAAACAGTGCTTGTAGCCCTCCTGCTCATTCAAGGGTTCCAAGCCATCGGATTCCCTAGCACGAAATCTACCAAAAGAAAACAAGATCGGGGAGTACGCATGGGGATGCGCAGAACGTTGGCGGTGAGATACATCCCAAGGAAACTTCCGCCTATGGAAATCTGATTGGATACAAATCGTCAACGCAGGGTTGCGACCAAAATGGTGGCCGGGAAGCGATGAACTAGCTTCCGGCTTCTCGGGGGCGACGTCGACGACACAGTCCTTGATCTCCATAACTCCGTTGGTGCATGAAGATAGTTGGCGATGATGCATGGGCAAAGCGCAGCTAAGTAGGGTGGAGATGGAGAAGAAGGAAACGATAAGAGCTGCTGGAAAGTCTGTAGAGCGGCCAGTACGGCGAGCGTCACGAGCAGCGCTTTGTCTACCCACGAGACTCGAGGATGCGTGAATTGCAATATTGTCTCTCGACAGTCAGAGTGTTCATCGACTCAAGTTCAGAGTTCCGATCTTCAATATTGTCTAATGAGAGGGTGAGGGCTCCAGCCTCCAGCTAATTTCGGTCGATGCATGCGATGGAGCAGACGTACTCTTTCAACACCTTGCGGCCAATTACGCTCGTGCAAAGTTTGCACAAGGCAAAGAAGCTCCTTTTTTGCTTCCACGATCATGTGTTCACCGTAAATTTATCTATTGCACGAGGATTCACGTAAAGTTTCACGGTAATCGTGCTCTCAACACACTACCTTCGTTCATCCTGATCTACAAACGATGATCTTTATCCATTTCCAACCTTGTCATGATACCGTGACGACCTCTGAGTCTGATGCTAGGGGCGAGGAGATGGATAATACTTCTACCACAAATGTTGTGTACAAGGAAGTTTTGCAATTGGCAACAGCAAGAGTCTTGGAGTATGACATTGCTCTTTCAAGCCCGCCTCAGAATGAGTTGGGTTTTAATAACATACATGTATAAAAGTTTTATGGCTCAATAATTATAGTTCCTAAATTATCTTTCTATGTGATATTGGTCCAGATACGATTGTTGGTACTCCGTTGTATGTTCGTAGCCGCGGTGGATGCGACGGACATGGTGGATGTAGAGTGAATGGCCGTCGCAAGCTTTTCCCTGTAGTACATGGCCGCAGACTTTTCCCTTAGGTATGTTTGTGTGTCTATTGTAGATTTTGTATGTTCAGTTATGACTTTATTTGCAGCTGTGTATTTGGATATATCAATCAGTTCTTTGATGTAGCTATTGCATGTTTAGACATGTGATTACACTTTTGGATGTGATATTTTGAAGTACTCTGTCATAGAGAATTTTTTTTGGACGTGGCGGATGTGGAGTACATGACTGGCACAGGCTTTTCCCTATAGTACATGGCCGCAGACTTTTCCCTTTAGGGATGTTTGTGTGTCTATTGTAGATTTTGTATGTTCAGTTATGACTTTATATGCGGATGTGTATTTGGACATATCAATGAGTTCTATTGCTTCACTTTCATATGTAATATTTTGAAGTACTATCTCATAGAGATTTTTTTTTGTTAGAGTATGTTGCTTGCATTTAAATGTTTCTTTTGTTATATTGTTGGTTTTAGACATTTAGCATCGTGAGACCCGCGGAGCGGGTCACTAGCCTATCGTAGACAGGTCAGGTTACTCGTCTCCTTAAATGGAGTGCTTACAATGGCCATCTAATGGGAAGATCCTCAGCTAACTAAACGGCTGAAACCCAAGAGACTTTCATCAATACTGTTTACAGGGCCATCTTCTTGCCTGCTCTACAAAATGAAAACCTTAACAACGTTTGATGCTCGTATACGTGAAAATGCCACGTATAGTTGGCCATGATTGAATACCGGTGTCGCCAAGTACAGCCCCAAAACAGACAATGTTTGGCACTGTGACTTATTGATTGTCATGCCAAATGCCAATCGGATAGGAAATTGCCATCTCCTCATGTCGAATGGAAGTTTAAGGTTGGTCGGAATGAATGTTATCCTTCGAATAAACATTCTATCACCAGCATTGGTAGTAGTAATGATTTCACTTTCTAACACTTTCGTGTGAAACTCTTTCCAAATACACATCTGCAAATAAAGTCATAACTGAACATACAAAATCTACAATAGACACACAAACATCCCTAAAGGAAAAAGTCTACCGCCATGTACTATAGGGAAAAGCCTGCCCCAGCCATGTACTCCACATCCGCCACATCCAAAAAAAAATCTCTATGACAGAGTACTTTAAAATATCACATCCAAAAGTGTAGCCACATGTCTGAACATGCAATAGCTACATCAAAGGACTGATTGATATATCCAAATACATAGCCACAAATAAAGTCATAACTGAACATACAAAATCTACAATAGACACACAAACATCCCTAAGGGAAAAGTCTACGGCCACGTACTACAGGGAAAAGCTTGCGATGGCCATTCACTCCACATCCACCACGTCTGCCGTGTCCACCGTGGCTACGAACATACAACGGAGTACCAACAATCGTATCTGAACCAGCATCACATAGAAAGATAATTTAGGAACTATAATTATTGAGCCATAAAACTTTTATACATGTATGTTGGTAAAACCCAACTCATTCTTTAGAGTACTTACTCAGACGCAAAGGGCTATCAACAATGCTGACAAAGGTGTACATGTAGTCCCCATTTTGCCCTCAATAGAAAATTCATGTCCGCACACGTTCATAGTATCCCAGCCAGCGAACAGTGATGGTCTGTGGTCCATCATCCCTATGAAGCCGGTAAGCCAAGACAGCGTAATATCCCAAATGGACTCGTCCATCCAAAGGATTGTAGACGTGGAGATTTATTGGAAACCTTGAATCAGGAAGAGTCCTAAAAGACAAACAATAGCATGTTTTCCCACTCACATATAATCCAAAAAACCTTTTGTTTTAACAAAAATAAAGCAACAAACAATGTACACAGTTCTTACCCAAGGTAGCTCTCCAGCTCAAGCAAATCAACCAATAGTTACACACTCTCTAGAGATCCCCAGTCTGCAGGATCTACAATTTTCTAAAAGTGAGTGACTATACTATTAAACATATCAACTTAAAATGTGGTTGTCAAGCAACTATGTACCTTGCACTTGCGCTCTTGTTTTGGTAACAAACGTGAACTGGCTAGACATCCTATCGCATTGCAAAAAAGAATGCACGTGTCAATCTACAGATATTAGAAAAAACAATATGCTTTGAAGAGAAAATAGTTTGTAGTGTATCACAAACCCATAACTCAAATGAAAAATGAAATCCAAACATTATCAAGGACAAAGTCATGAAATATTACGTCTCACTTCATATTTGTATAAATAGCCAACATTCCCAAAGACCTATGATAGTTGGAATATTGAAAGAGCTTAAAAAAAGCTATACAAAGATTACCAAAATGAAGATTTGCCACCCAAGAAAGTCTGAGGAGGGCTTGAAAGAGCAATGTCATACTCCTAGGCTCTTGATGTTGCCAATTGCAAAACTTCCTTGTACACAACATTTGTGGAAGAAGTATTATCCATCTCCTCACACCTGGCATCAGACGCACTCTGCGAAATGAAAACCTTAATAGTGTTTGATGCTCGGATACGTGAAAATGCCACGTATAGTTGGCCATGACTGAATAACGGTGTCGCCAAGTACAGCCCCAAAACAGATAATGTTTGGCCCTGTGACTTATTGATTGTCATGCCAAATGCCAATCGGATAGGAAATTGTCGTCTCCTCATGTCGAATGGAAGTTTAAGGTTGGTCGGAATGAATGTTATCCTTGGAATAAACGTTCTATCACCAGCTTTGGTACCAGTAATGATTTCAGCTTCTAACACTTTCGTGTGAAATTCTTTGCATATCAACTGTGTCCCATTGCATAAACCCTGGCGAGGATTCAAATTGTGCAACAAAATTATAGGAGCATTCCTTTTCAAAACCAACCGATGCAGGGGATATCCACCACCAAGATCAAGACTATTCAAATACTTGACTACAAACAAAAAGGAGTCTCCCCCTAAGTTGTCCACTGAGTCTGCATTTAGGTACTTCCTTTCCTCACCGGGCATTGCCTTCAATGCCGTAGCATTAATTGCATCAACCTCGATGTTTCGAGGTGCAAGAATAGCGTGCTCTCGAAAGTATAGTGCACAGTCCAAAACAGTTGCAAGCCCTCGATACACCCATCCAATGAGGCCTTCCATGGACTTTGTCTCTAAAAGCATTTGCAATGGAATCACAACAGTATCTTCTTTTGTACATCTATTTATCCCATTGCCAATGTCCAGAACCCATTGCATGGACTCTTGCTCAACACAATTATCACCATTGCGAAGGACCCGCATATTCTGCGTCAACTTCAATACTGTAGTGCGACCCCAAATCCTTGAGTGGCATAAGGTAGCATTGACAATGTCCTCTCATCCTACCTTTGGAAGAACTGGCAAGACTTGTCTAAAATCCCCCCCCAACAATACCACCTTCCCACCAAAAATTGCTCATTGGACATGATATCTTGCAATGTTCTGTCTAGTGCCTCGAAACAAACTAGTGAGTCATGGGTGCCTCATCCCATATTATCAGCCTAGCCATCTTCAAAACATATGCGAGTTGACTATTAACCTTAATATTGCAACTGCTAGCACCATCCAACTCCAATGGTATCTTGAATCGTGAGTGTGCCGTGCGTCCATTGGCTAGTAGTAATGCAGCAATCCTAGAAGATGCACATGCCAAAGCGATGAGCCCCTCCCCACGCAATCGAAAGAGCAAGCAATTGTAGAGAAAGGTCTTTCCAGACCCTCCTATACCATTGAGAAAAAATACTTCACCACCATCTCCATAGACCCTTGCCAAAATCCGATCGAATGAAGCACGTTGACAGTGATTCAAGGACATTTCCATTTGCTGGGCAGTCTGTGCTTCTTTCACACAATCAAACATTCTTTCTTCTTGCAATAAGCCATTTTCAGCTTCCGACAAAGATGTTCTATCTACAACAGGCATTCCGTCAAACTCAGCCAACCTTCACCCATGTTGTTGAAGAATGTGCTCCAAGTGCAATACAGCCTTCTTTATCGCTAGTTCATGACGACCAATGAAATTCCCCATACTTGATTGCAATATAAAAAAAATCATCCGACGGAGATGCTGGCTCACAGAATACCAATATTGTGACAAATAGGTGTCTCAGTTGTGCACTATTTTGATAAAACACAGCCTCTTGCATACACACAAACCATTCATCATCACTCTCCAACAATCCCCATGCTATGCATGCTGCTTGAAAGTAGGGTACACTTGACTGTCAAAAGTACATAGGTCATCAAAGGATTTGCATCCCGTGCACACATTAAGAAGCATACACATGAAGTAGAGCTCACCAGCTAAGGGGGAAATATTGTACATCTGACTGATGGTATTCCCCTTTTGTCTTCTAGTCCACCGCTTACTGGTTTTGTTCCAAACCAACTTGTCTGGCAAGTCACCATACATCAAGTTGCTTGTGTCATATTGCAACTGATTGTAAGTGAACCATTCTGTGAGGGTGGTCTTTTGATTTTGTTCCTGCCTACAACATTTTGCAAATCATCATCATCTCAAATTATTATGTTTTGTAATTGACTGCATCATGTCCTTATGCTTTTGGAAAAACACACGGGCTGTCAAATTTGGATTCTTGCGCAGTTTGCCCCGACAACAATGCTATAGATATTTCTAGCCATTTGGGATTACAGGTGAATGTTATGAATAAATCAGGTTTGCCCCTTTTCCTAACAATTGCCATAGCATCTTGGTATAGTTGGCACATATACCAAGGCCCTCCCGTAAAAGAAGAAGGCAACACCACCCTATGCCCTGCAGCATTGCCAAGCATAGTACATGTCCCATCAGCTGTATTCACCATGTCCCTCAACCCTTGATAGACTTCAGTGCATAGGGAAGCTTGGTTGTTTCGTATCCACACCAACCTGGACTCTTCCATGCTACTGTAGGCATCAACCATGTATTACTGCAGCAATATACCCCCATGCAAAAGACATGCATTTGTATCATATCTCACTTGCAAATGATATGTGTAGTATTGTCTCTAGGTGACACAACTCTGTCCACGTATCTCGTGCAATGGTGTGTGATTAGGAACATCACTATATGGGATATATAGATGCCAACCATCTTCCCCCCGAGGTAACAAAAGAACATACATGATAGGCATGTATGATTGGTGCAAATTAGATATTCTATGCACAAACCCATTGCGGCAAATTAGATATTCTATACACAAACTCCTTGTGTTTTCGACCTTGTTCTTTGTATAGCATAACTACAATGGGTCACGCGCATTGAATCCACTTGAGTAGGTGTACCTATCACTGAAGCATGTTGATGCACTCTACCTACTCTTACTGAAGTATTGAGGTCCATTGTATTTTCAGCCACAATGCACACTACATTACTGCATCCATGTATCTGATTATGTTGACTGCAAAGTCCTACTTCTACACCCATAGATTCCACAGCCACCCTCATGCTTCTAGCACCTTGTGTTTTAGACCTTGTTCTTTGTATAGCTTAAGCATGACGGGCCGCCCGCATTGAATCCAATAATCTTCTCCTATGAGAACGTATTGAATGTAGCCTCTCTTCTATTTGTCTTGCCATCTTTTGTATCCACTCAACCAACTATATAAATATCTATTCCTTAAAGGGAAAAATGGCTTAATCAAATAACTTATGCATCATCCCTAACCATGACAAAATTGATGCATCTCAACCAATGTGCCCTAAGGAAGAAAATAATTTAGAAAAGCAAGAAGCAAGGTTAATTAGCAAAGCCATCCTTTTCCCATCTATCTAAAATTGAGAGCGGACCATCTATGCATTGAACTCATAGTGTCCTATGACCAAGTTTCAATGTGTCACTATCTTTGGTAAGAGTAATGCTCATATTTTTTCAACATATGAGCAAAATACAATACCATATGTGCAACCATCATTTAAAACATAAAAACCAAAGCTAACATATCAAAAAACTCAAAGTTGACCATCTCAAGAAATGATGTGTATATGAATGAATATTTTCAAATAAAAAAGTATAAGCATTGGATCAGCATTTATGCGAATACATGATGCAAAAAATTACAAATATTTGAGTATATTTTAAATAAAACGAAAATGGGAAGGAACAATAGGCAATTCAAATATTGAATTAAATTAGCTTCCATTGCCATATATACGTCAAATGAAAGTAAGTATAATCATTTGCAAAAAACTTGTCTTACCAAATAACATAAGGGCAACCCAAGTACAGGAATCCCATAGAAGCATTTGGGGTTCCAGTACAAAAAGTGACATAAAAGTCTCAGGAATCTCTTAATTGTCACGGCTTGTGTCCTGCTCTAGTTTACGGCTCATCCTGGTCATCAAAGCAGTTAGCCTATTTAAACCAACTTTGAACATTGACACCTCAGTGGATAGTGGCTAAACTTGTTCTTTTAGCTTATCAACTTGTAGTCTACACTCATTCTCACATACAACTACCCCTTCTCCACCTCTCCCCAAAATCTACTGCATCCATTGATTAGAGTCCTTAACGCTATTCTCAATTTGAGAAATCCTCGTAATGAGAGTTCCAGGGAATTCTCCCATGCCCTGCGCTATTACTGCACCATCATCTGAATGGATTTCTCCCCATAAAGAGGCCAAATATCGTGTGTTCATGGCACATGAATCCTTATTATCCTCACACATGGCTTGAATGGACTTTAAAAGATTGTAATGACTTGAATGCTCAGTTGCATGGGTTGAAGCTCTCCCCCTTCTAAGTCGTTTCATTATATTAGCAGTGTGACGTTCGCGGCTAGACTTAAAATGCTTTGAAGGCAACTTGGGACCCTGATTTGCTCCATGGGTTGAAGTCTCTGCCCTTGCAAAAACTTGATTTGTCACATGAGGCTATGTGGCTCATGAAAAGATGACAACACAATGTTAAAAATTGTAGAGCCCTCCACCCTTGTAGCTCACTTCATTGCCTGAAGGCTTTGTCGCCCATGGAAACCTGACTCCCTAAGATTTGGAACAACGGTAGAAGCCATTTCTGGAGCTGCATCCAAAACAAAATAAAAAAATCTTTTCAAGTATGTATTGGCTCAATTGTATAATTGGATCACACAGATTCCATAAAACAAACATGAGTAGAAATCAATTGGCATGATTACCAAATCAAAAGCGAGCATACCAATGTATTTAGGAGGTAGATACCCAAAGATTCTAGCCCCATCTCCTCTCAGCAAAGAATTTGGAATCAAGTTGGATGGATTGAGATATTTGTGAATGAGCTCTTGCGAAGCACTCGTGCAAATATTTTCCGATTCAAAGGTGGTAAGTTGCTTAGAGTGACCAAGGATATGGTGGTAGGAAGTAGAAATCATAGGATATGTTAAAAGGAAAAATCCACATGGAAGGCACATGGCTCTAGCATCTATTTCAAAAATCAAATCCCCCTATCCTCCCCTTGCCATGCATTAGCCTCCTCTACCCACCCCATGGCATTTGTTACCTTTAGGTGCAAGCTTTCCCAACCCTAAATCTGAGACTTTAGTCCTATGATCATCACCAAGCAATATGTTTAATGGCTTTAGATCCTTGTGAATCAAGCTAAGCCAACCTATTAAGACACAATTCTTAGATGCCTTCTGAAGTTCACAGGTGGTAGGTTCATCATCATCCAATTGGCTTAGAGTACCTAAGGATGTGGCAAAAGCAAGTAGACATCATGGGGTGTGTTAGAATGGAAAATCCAATTGCAAAGCAAGACTTTGATTTAAAAGTACAGGAAACACTCTCGAGATGTAGCTTCACCTAATATCCAATCGCCTCACCTCTGGAGGGGTTAGTTCTCATGGCTATAGTGCACATGACATGAAACATACATAATCCTTTACTCTCGTTGAGAGGTTGATTAGATCACTTAGGGCAAGGGTGCAGGCTTGTCTCTAAACTTACTGTCTGCTCATCAAGGTGCTCCTGGGAAAGATACAATTAACTTTGGAGCTTTCGTATCCAACCACATCATGGACTTATTTCACTTCTGTCCCCCATTATATTTCTCTCTCTCTCTCTCTCTCTCTCTCTCTCTCTCTCTCTCCTCTACCCACCCCATGGCATTTGTTACCTTTAGGTGCGAGCTTTCCCAACCCTAAATCTAAGACCTTAGTCCTATGATCATCATCGAGCAATATGTTTAATGGCTTTAGATCCTTGTGAATCAAGGCTTATTAGCTAAGCCAACCTATTAAAACACAATTCTTGGATGCCTTCTGAAGTTCACAGGTGGTAGGTTCATCATCATCCAATTGGCTTAGAGAACCTAAGGATGTCGTAGAAGTAGGTAGACATCATGGGGTGTGTTAGAATGGAAAATCCAATTGCAAAGCAAGCCTTTGATTTAAAAGTATAGAAAACCCTCTCGAGATGTAGCTTCACCTAATATCCAATCGCCTCACCTCTAGAGGTTAGTTCTCATGGCTATAGTGCACATGACATGAAACATACATAATCCTTTACTCTCGTTGAGAGGTTGATTAGATCACTTAGGGCAAGGGTGCAGGCTTGTCTCTAAACTTACTGTCTGCTCATCAAGGTGCTCCTAGGAAAGATACAATTAACTTTGGAGCTTTCGTATCCAACCACATCATGGACTTATTTCACTTCGGTCCACCATTATATTTTGCTATGTGTGTGTGTGTGTGTGTGTGCACGCATGCGCTTAGTTCTCATGGCTATAGTGCACATGACATGAAACACACTTAATCCTTTACTCTCCTTGAGAAGCAAGGCTAACTTCTCAAAGAGGTTAGATTAGATCACTTAGGGCAGAGGATGCTGGCTTATCTCTAGACATACTGCCAGCTCGATGCTCCTAAGAAAAATACAAATACATTTAATGATTACTAGTCCAAACACATCATGGCCTTGTCTTATTTCACTTCTGGCCTACCATTATATTTTTTCGTCCCCCCTCTCTCTCTCTCTCTCTCTCGGTGTAGCCCCACCTATCATCCAATTGCCTCATGTCTCGAGCTTAGTTCTCATGGCTATAGTCCACATGACATGAAACATACTTGATGCTTTACTCTCATTGAGAAGCAAGGCTAGCTTCTCAAAACGAAGCTTAGATTAGATCACTTAGGGTAGAGGGTGCTGGCTTATCTCTAGACATATTGCCAGCTCATCAACATGGTCTTAGGAAAGATACAATTACATTTAATGATTACTGGTCTAAGCACATCATGGCCTTTTCTCTAACTAATACACTAACTTATTTCACTTCTGGCTTGCCAACTCATCAAGATGCTCTTAGGAAAGATACAATTACATTTAATGATTACTGGTCCGAGCACATCATGGCCTTGTCTCTAACTAATACACTAACTTATTTCCCTTCTGGCCCTAAACCCTAAACCCTAACTTATTTCACTTCTGGCCTACCATTATATTTTTCCATCCCCCCTCCCCCCCCCCCCCCCTCTCTCTCTCTCTCTCTATGTGTGTGTGTGTGTGTGTCTGTGTAGCCCAACCTATCATCCAATCCCTCATGTCTCGAGCTTAGTTCTCATGGCTATAGTCCACATGACATGAAACATACTTGATGCTTTACTCTCATTGAGAAGCAAGGCTAGCTTCTCAAATATGAGGTTAGATTAGATCACTCAGGGTAGACGGTGCAAGCTTGTCTCTAGACATACTACCAAGTCATCAAGGTGGTCCTAGGAAAGATACAATTAATTTCAGTGATTACTGGTCCAACCACATCATGGCCTTGTCTCTAACTAATACACTAACTTAATTCACTTCTATCCACCATTATATTTTCCCTCTCTCTCTCTCGCCTCCATTATCTTTTAGTTCTTTGGTCTCAATAATATAATCATCTACAAACTATAAGATCATAATGGTTTGGATGATTTTAAAAATGTAGCTTGCCTTAAATGATGCAAATATAGCTTTAACATATGGAAAGATAAATCCATCACTACTCTCTCTCTCTCTCTCTTTCTCTCTCTCTCGCCTCCATTACCTTTTTGAAAAAAAATGGTTCTTAGTTCAGTTTTCCCCTCCCAAGAATCTAAGCGTCCATGAATTATAAGATCAGAATGGTTTCAATGAATGTAGCTTGTCTTAAATGATGCAAACTCACACAAACACACATAATTGTCCTAAGGAAGCAAAGAATTCATGAATTATCATATCGGAATGGTTTCAATGATTTTGAAAATGTAGCTTGTCTTAAACGATGCAAATACACACACACACAATGTGTCCTAA